>NC_143398.1:62114353-62420850 GCF_052110815.1 Crocodylus siamensis | reverse complement strand
TCTCTGCAGTCCCTGAGATGAAGTGAACTGATGTAATCTAATACATGTTAATGGAAAATACAGTGCAAAGGTATTAACAATTATCACATTTGAGCAACAAATGGAATACATGCCATTATTTGATCCATTCACATTTAATATAAATTCAAGATTAGCCAGAGAAAAAGATTAGCCTCAAGGAAACTGTGAAATTGTTTAATTTGACAGGATTTAAAAAAAACACGCAGAAGAGTCTGATTGGGAGGTTACTGTAGAAGGTCTAGAATATATTACAGAATACAGGCACATGGTAGACTCATAGATATTGACTAGTATTACAGTTATGCAATAGACAGATGTCATGATACCTACAGTTATTTCCATCTTGATGTGTCAATGTT
Source organism: Crocodylus siamensis (assembly GCF_052110815.1). NCBI lineage: Eukaryota > Metazoa > Chordata > Crocodylia > Crocodylidae > Crocodylus > Crocodylus siamensis. The sequence continues at coordinate 62,420,470 of NC_143398.1, read as the reverse complement.
TAATGTATGTCTTTGGCACACTTTTACTAAATGTATTCTTGATTAACACATTTTTATTTTATAGGTGGATGGATTTCATGAATTTGTAATCAACTAAAAAGCAAGGTGAAAGTTGTATGTGTACCACTGTAGCTTTCATTCCTGAGATTGAGAAACAATGGATGCAAGAAAGGTGATCTATGCAACTTTTATATGTCCTTCCAAGCAAGGTGGTGTAGTTCTCTTTCCTCAGCTCATGGGCTGATCATTAACAATTGCTTAGTCAACACTTTCATATCTCTTAATTAGCATGACTGTAATTTAAATTGAAAGGAAAAAAACCCCATTTGTATACAACTTTAGAAAATATAAAAAACGGCAACATTTAGTTACATTTCATCTCTTTGTTTTTCAAGTACTTTGTGTCCTCACAGAGAAAGCATGACATTTCAGTATCCCACTGGCCTTTGCCTGTGCAGCAGTGCAGCAGAGGGTGAGATTTTTTCCTCTCTGCTATGAACAGCTGGCTTTAAAGGGCAGCTGTTTCTCATCTGAATGAAAAACAGAACCTTGTATATAATACAATTTTCCTCATTTCTTGTCAATACTTACACTATGGCAATACTTATGAAAGACATAATTTTGCTAGTGATAATTTAAATTGATTCTATTTTTTTTCCCTGAAAGGAGAAAGCCACATAGATTCTCTTCACATGTTTGCATATATTTAGATTAAGAATCCAGGCATGCCTGAAAATAAAAAAGCTGAACTAGTCTGAACCTGCTGGATGTGAGCCAGAGCTATGAAACCCAAAAATCACGGTTTGATTTTCACCTACATTAGACTTTCACTCTGGTGCAACAAAAGGAAGCTTGCACCTCTTTCTGCCATGCTTCCTAGTGCTGGTTTAATTTACAGCATCTGAGGAGCATATCTAATTTATGCTCATCAGTGATTTTGCACCATGGAGTCCCCGTCTCCAAAACATCTCTTCATTCTGTACTCTGGGCAATGGGGGATGTTAGTGCAAGAGGTGTTATCCATCACTAGATTTGTGTCAGAAAAGAGATTCTTTGCATGAGGGAAACTCTTCACCAGATACCTTTGGCCAATTTACCTTCACTTTATGGTGCTTGAAAGGTGGAAAATAGACCTAGCTGTCCTAAGAACCCAGAGGTCCAGGTTTTGTTGGAACAACATCATGAGAAAGAAAAATATTCTTTGTAGAAATATATTAAAAAGATAATCTTGAAGACTAAGTACTTCAAGAGCCTGTAAAAAGAGGATGGGTTGGAGGAGAGGGGTCTCTGGGAACAGGTTGGAGCTGCCCCTTGCTGCAGAGGGGCTGGGAATATGGCAACAGCCCCTTGGAGGTGGGGAGGGACAGAGACTTCTGGCATACAGCAACACCTGGGTCATAAGCTCCAGCCTGTGCTGGCAAAAGGCAGCTACAGTCTATCTTGGACTCCAGTTATGCTGGGATCACATTTACATTGTGACAATATGTAATAACAGCATAACATAAACCTCACCTCACAGCACTTCATTTTAGGTTCATACTCACTGAACTTTTTGGAGAGATCTCAAATTTCATAGATTCATAGTAGATTCATAGATTGCAAGGCCGGAAGGGACCTTGGAAGATCATTAGGTCCAGCCTCCTGCACCAAGCAGGAAAGGTAACTGGGGGTCAGGTGACCCCAGCAAGGTGACCATCTAGTCTCCTCTTGAAGATTTCCAGGGTAGGTGATAGCACCACTTCTGGAGGGAGCTTATTCCACAGTCTGGACACGCTGACTGTGAAGAAGATTTTCCTAATGTTGAGCCTGAATCGATCTCTCAGGTTTTTCAGCTAAAACTATGCCATGCATCTATTCAGACTCAAAATAATGGCCAGCTGGAAGATGGCATTCACTTCTATGAATGTTTTGAACCTTCCCATAGGCTGCCTGCTCATTTGCCTGAATTTGTGAATGCACCTGAGTATTCAGAAATGCAAAGTTTTCAAAAAGGCTTCCCTTAGTATGTCTATATGACATTAATTAGAAAAACACAGAAAAGCTTAGTGTAGAGAAAAAAGTTACTGATAAAATGGACTTCACATCTTTTCCCTCTCCTATTGTTCAAAATGTCTGTTTCTATTACTGTTCCCATGCATCCCCACTGTCCACATTTCTTTCTTGTAGTGGCTTCTCTTCAATTGCAGATCACATTCTTGGAAGGGCCAGCACGTGTAGTGTGCCTAAATTAGCTAATACCTGGCAAGCTTTCCACAGTGGGGTATCTTCAATGCTGTATAAAGTTCAGAATCTCCTACTTTTAGGGTCCTGACAGTGGCTTCAAGCAATAGTTAAGAATTTTAAATGCCATTTTATTGCTCCCATTTGATTTTTACACTAAGAAAGTGGAGCAATGCAGTTTCACAAAATGGAGCTGCAGAGGATGAGATTGATGGATACTTTCATTCTGTGCAGGACCAGACACCTGGCATAGAAACATCATGGGAGAGTCCCAGGCCAACTGAATAGAGGATGGTCACCTCCAGATCTAGGCAGTGTGTGGCTGTGACTGCTTCCTCAGTGCAACTGGGGAAGAGATATGAACCGCTGGCAGCACTGGAGGATGATGCAGCAGAGGAAGCCATGGGGGAAGACATGTCTGCAACAAACACCAGGCAGGCTGAATGACAACTGAGCAGCTGGAAGAAGGGATGACAGGTCATTGTGGTAGGCAACTCCCTCCTAAAAGGCATGGAGGGGCCTTCTGTCGACTGAATCCCATGGCACAGGAGGTTTGCTGCTTACCTGGAGCCAGGATCTGGGATATCACAGCAAGAATTCCCAACCTCATCTGGGCCTCCAATTACTATCTCATTGCCCTCATCCATGTGGGCATGAATGATGCAGCCAGGACTGCGTCATGAGTGACTGCAGGGCTGTGGGAGCCAGGCTTAGGAAGTTGGGGGCACAGGTGGTCTTCTCATCCATCCTTCTGGTTAGTGGTCACCATCAACATCAGGGGAGTCAACCTGTGGCTCTGGAGTTGGTGCCATCATGCGGATTTTGGCTTCTACAATCATGATCTTCACATCCATGAGTGACACATCCTGGGATGAGATAGTCTTCATCTCTCTTCTAAAAGTGAGAGTCTGTTCTCTTAGAGGTTGGCTGATCTCCTCTGAAGGGCTTTAAATTAGATTCATCAGGGGATGGGGAAGCAGAGGATAAAGAGAACCTAAGATCAGTAAGCCACGAGCTATGCACTGGATCAGTCCATGTAAGCACTAAGGAGCCTGCTAGACATCAGGACAGGGAGGTACAAAGGGCACCCATCAGGGGGCTTAAATGTCTCTACACTAATGATAGGACCATGGGGAACAAGCAGGAGAAACTTGCACTCCTGCTTGCAAGCAACAACTTCGACCTGGTTGGACTTACTGAAACCCGGTGGGACCCTACTTACAATTGGGCAGTAGGCATTGAGGGTTACAGGTTGTACAGATGGGATAGAGTGGGAAAAAAGGTGGTGGGGTGTTGCTCTCTATGTTAAGGAACAATATACATCCTCTATAATCAAGGGGAAATCAGAGGAGGGCCAAACCAAGGTACTATGGGTCAGGATACAAGGGGGTCGGAGGGAAAGGGAGTTGGTAGTGTGGATCTACTATAGACCACCAGACCAGGAGGATGAGCTAGACGTGGAATTCTCCAGACAGCTCTCAGAGGCTGTACGATCGAGAGATATGGTTGTCATGGGTGACCTAAACTACCCTGACATCTGCTGGGAGGAGCAGTCAGCCAAGTCTAACCACTCACATACGTTCTTGACCTGCATAAAGGACCTCTATCTAACACCTCTAGTGGGAGGTATACAATCCCACTAAGGGAAATGCCTTGCTGGACTTGGTGTTAGCTACAGGGGATGACCTGGTGAGGAATTTGCAGGCATAAGGTAACCTAGGGGATAATGACCATCGATTTATTAAATTCACTATCTGGTGAAGGGTAGGTAAACTAACTAGCAGGGCTGAAGTGCTAGACTTCAGAAAGGCTAACTTCAATGTGCTCAGGAGATTATTTAGTGACACATTAAAGCTCAAGAGCATTGGCGAAATGGGGGTCCAGGAAGGGTGGTCATTCCTCAAGGGAGTGATTTTCAAGCACTCGTGGCACTTCAGTCAGGTCCCATAGGACTGGAAAAGGGCCGATGTGGTCCCTACTTTCATAAAGGGGTGGAGGGAGGATCCAGGTAACTATAGGCCAGTTAGTCTCACCTCTATCCTTGGGAAAAGTCTGGAAAAAGTCATTAAGGATCACATTTATGGCAGCCCAGCAGGTGAAATAATGCTGAAAGGAAATCAGCACGGGTTCACTGCAGGTAGATCCTCCCTGACTAACCTTGTTTCTTTTTATGACCAGGTCACAAAATGCTTAGATGCAGGATTCAAGGTAGATGTCATGTACCTATACTTCAAGAAGACCTCCAATATGGTATCACATTCCATTCTCATAAATAAACTGACAGGCTGTGATGTAGATAATTACAGTCGGGTGAGTGGCAAATTGACTTAGGGGTCACACACACAGAGTGGTGGTGGATGGTTCGATATTGACTTGGAAGGATGTGGGCAGTGGAGACCCAAAAGTCTTGGTCCTTGAACCAGTCCTATTCAATGTCTTCATCAGTGACTTGGATGAGGTCATGGAGAGCACCCTCTCCAAGTGTGCAGATGATACCATATTATGGGGCAAAGTTAATACACCAGAGGGTAGGGAACAGATCCAGGCAGATCTAGACAGGTTGGAAAAAATGGGCAGAATGAAATAGGATGCTGTTCAACAAAGACAAGTACAAAGTGCTGCCAAAAGAACTGCCAACACACTTACAGGCTGGGGGATAACTTTTTCAGCAGCACAGCAGAAGAAAGGGATCTTGGAGTCATAATTGACTCCAAGATGAACACGAGTTATCAGTGTGATGAAGTGATCAACAAGGTTAAGCACACTTTATCATGCATCACCAGGGAAGTGATGCTTCCCCTCTATGTAGCACCAGTCAGGCCTCAGCTGGAGTAAGGTTTTGGGTGCCACACTTCAAGAGGGATGTAGAGAAGCTTAAGAGGGCTCAGAGGAGGGCCACTCATATGGTCAGAGGCCTGCAGGGAAGGCTCTATGAGGAGAGACTGAGGGACCTAGATCTCTTCAGCCTTCACAAGGGAAGGCTGAGAGGTGATCTTGTGGCTGCCAATAAATTCCTCAGGGGAGGGCAGCAGAGGATAGGAAATGCTCTGTTTACTAGGGCACTCCCTGGAGTAACTAGAAACAAGGGCCACAAATTGACAGAGAGTAGATTTAGGTTGGACATCAGAAAAAACTTCTTCACAGTAAGGGTTACTAGAATCTGGAATGGGCTTCCAAGGGAGGTGGTGCTCTCCCCTACCTTGGGGGTCTTCGAGAGGAGACCGGACAAGCAACTAGCTGGAGGTCATCTGACCCCAGTGCTTTTACCTGCCCTGGGCAGGATGTCAGATTTGATGACCTACTGAGGTCTCTTCTGATCGTAACATCTATGAATCTATGAACTGTTCTTGCTCCCCAAGCTGATTTAGTTTCAGCCTCATTTTAGTGGAAAGGTTATGGGGGCTTTCATCTTTTATGAGGGGGTTCAGCCCCCCTGAATTCCCCCATAATTTGAACCCTGCTGGCTATGTCCCTTTCTATTCAACCTTGTCCAATGTCCAAGTGGCAGCTTAAAAAGTATTTACTATGTTAGTAAATCTACTCATCATGATGGATGTTTAATCAGTTCTGCAAAAAACAGAACAGACCAATAAAGCTATATTATTTATTTCTGCTTTCATTTAAGTTCCATCTATTACCTGGCATTTCTAACCTAATCTCCTCTTTACATTTCTCTTTGGGAGCATCTACATGAGGTGGCACATTGCCTTAGCAATGAGCTATGGTGACATAGAATTGGCGGGCACAAACTGTGATGCCTCTGAGACTGTGCAGTAGCAACGAGCTACTACACAGTAGCTCATTGCTAAATCAAGTATCAAATGACTGTGCAGTAACAATTGCACAATCAGGCTTATGTTTAGATATACCCTTTCTTTCTTAATCCTCCTCTCCTCTGTAACCCTATACATGTGTCTCTGCTACCTGGTAGTCCACTGTGACCCTGGAATTACTGCTGAACCTCCAGGTATGAGGACAGGCCTTCCCCTGTTCATCTTTAAGCAAGCTCTTGTCTACAGTGGGTTTGGATTTTATCAAAGTGCACAGATGTCAACCACAGGAACTTTACCAACAGCAATTCTACTACTTCTGACTTTCATGTCTAATGCCATTTTACCCTTATGCAATATAGAGCTACACTTAGGGCATCTATATACATGCTCTGGAGTGGAGGGTGGGCACTTTAATTAGAGCAGCTCTGAGAGCCTCTCTAATTAACGTGCCCCCAGTATCACATGTATTCAGTGTCCCATGCTTTGAAATGGTGGCAGAGGTGCTTTAACGAAAGCTTGTTTGATGAGCTTTAGTTAAAGTGACCCTACCACAATTTTGAAATGTGGAGATGCTGGATACATGGGATGTAGGGGCTGCTGGAGCATGCAAATTAGCACATTACAGTAGACTCACAGCAGACTCGATTAATCGAGCCTGCTCTGATGTGTTAATTAGCAAGCATTGGAGGAGAGGTCTCTCATGTGTATAGGTGCCCCTAGGGACAGACCTCTGCTCCAGTGTGTACTGTTTAGCACACATCAGAGCAAACTGCGAGTCTGCTGGACTGTGCTCCAGCAGCCTCCATGTCATGTGTATTCAGCGTCCTCGCATTTCATCTCATCCCTACTTTATTTAAAGTGCCCCCCTCCCCTAAGCACATGTTTAGGCACCCTAAGTGTCTCTGATGAGAAGTTAAATCCCCTAAGCTTACCAGCTTCTGCATGCCTTCTGACTGAGCCCTGGTCTACAGATCTTCAGGCTATTTCTTCTGTTACCTGCATTCTGTATGGCATGGCTAGTATTTTGAATATTTTCTTGACAACTGTTTTTGGAGAGAAGAACAAGTTCAGTAAATGAGAAATCCCTGACCCAGTTGCTTATGGTGCTTTTGTTTGTCTGCATTTTTCCTTTTCACTGGACTATGTTCAGAGATGATTCTTTTGGGAGCTGAAATTTCTCTTACTCAGCAAGTCAATAATAAATGAGGATCAAGTCTTTTAAGGATCTTTATTTTGCTTTAGCTCCACAAAGGAGAGCAGTAATACTGAGTTTCTCCCTCTATGCTACAAAAGAATTTGTATTACATGACTGCTGTGTGGGCAAAGTAGCTTCAAAGAAGCAGGAGGCAGCTTAGAAGCAAAACCATTCTATCTGAAAAAAATGTTTAGACCTGACTCTTTCTTTGGAAAGGTTTTCTGAATGTGTTGTGTTTTTTGTCTTAATACTAAAAATAACAGAACAATTTAAAATCATAAATGTCACTGTTGGTAAAACATAGGCTGAATTAGAATCGTCTACATAGCATAAAATCTGATAGCCATTTAAATGATTCAAAAGAAAGCTGAGGACTCAAGCATGGCAATAAGGGCACAAGCCAGGATGGAATTATTGTATTTTAAGTATAATAGAACACTTAGTGAATAATAAGCAGGGATCTGGGTTTTGTGTTTCCCATGGAACAACAGAAAAACCATGGATTTTCCCTTTTAACTAAGAAAAACGTGGATTTCTCATTTTAATGGAGAAATGCACAGATTTTCCAGTTTTGCAAAAAGCTGTCTGTAGGCTGGCAGAGTTCCAGCCTGCAAGGGGCTGGGGGGAGCTGGAGGGCAGTCAGGCAGGGGGCACCATGTGCATGCCTGGAGAGCAGCTCCTGCAGGTAAGTCTGTGGGGTTGGGAGATGGGGGATTGAGGCTCTCATAGGGAGGGAGGGAGAGAGAGAGTTGAGCAGGGCTGGGGTTGAGGCTGCTGCTGCAGCTGCTGCCCATCTGGGTGCTGTGTGGTGCTTGGGCCCCAGGGACAGAATGCATGGCCATAGGGCCCTGGTGGGGAGCAGGATGGGACCATAGGGGGCTGGATCCTCACTGCTGCACATACTTCTGGGGGTTGAGGGGATATGTGCCCCCCAGATTTGTGCATGGGGTGGGTGCAGGCTGCCTCCCCCTGGGGCCTCCACATCCTAGTGGCTGTGGGACCTGGCTCAGCACGGTACAGCAAAGCAGTGCTGGGCAGGGAATCTCCTTGTTGATGCTGGGAATCCTGTGCTGCCATGGCACAGCACCTGCTACTCCCTTGCCATGGTGGTGTGGGGTTCCCAGCAGTGGCAAGGAGCTTCTCTGCCAGACCCTGCTGTGTTCTGCCATGCTGAGTCCCACCCAGCTAGGCTGTGGAGGCCCTGGGGAGAAGGCAGCGGGGCAGGGAGCCTAAGCTTGCAGCTGGCAGCCCACCTCTGCCCTGTGCATAGATCTCAGGGGCACATGGCCTCCTTGTCCTCCTGGGATTATGTGTGGTGGCAGGGAGCTGCCACCTCTTGCCCCAGCCTGCTGTAGGCAGCCTGCCTCGGCCCCCCTGGTGGGCTCAGCTCTGGCCATGCCTCTTGTGGAGGTGAGGGAGCTGGGTTTCATGCTCTGGGAGCTGGGCACTGTACTCTGCTCCCTGATCAGGCCACAGCATCTGCCACCTCTTGCGGGTGGCAGCTGGGGCTCAGGCACTGCTGCAGGGGGTAGGGGGACATGGACCCAGGTCCCTGGCCCCATATCCCTGGAAGCTGGGGGCCCCCTCCAGCAGGACTGGGTGGGGCAGGGGGCTGTGAGTACGGAGTGAGGGGCACTAGCAGGGCTGTGGGTGGGGGTTGAGGAGTACCAGCAAGGCTAGGAGATTGTGGGTGGGGGGAGGGTGCACCACAGGGCCCAGGGGGCTGTGGCTTGGGAGTGAAGTGCCTGGACTTGCATCCTGAGGAGCTAAGGGGGCAGGGAGAGCTCCAATTTTTCATGATAAAAACCCCAAAATCAAATACCAGAATTTATAGGTATTTAGATGTATTTTATTACAGTAGTTGAGGCACTGATAGACTTCCAAACCACTTTAAAAATGTAAATATATCAATAAAACATTGTGTTCAGTTGATATCTGTCAATATAGTGGCATTTCATTTTAATTGCAGATTTTGGAATTTTTATCAGAATTTGCATTTTTAATCAGAGAATTTGTGATTTTTTTTATCACAGAAAACCAGAATCCCTGATAATGAGCTTAGTTCTCAAAGCTGATATTTTGATGGTTGGTTATGAATGTTTTTATGGCTGCTGTATAAACATCACAGAAAAATAATTCTAGCAACTACTGTTCCAGATGTTGGATTCATGGGATTTGGTTGGTCAGTGCCACTAATATCTTCAGAGAGTGGTGTGCTCTTTTATGCATGACACAGGTTGTTAGACTGTAATATTAACTTTCAGAGGAATGGCTTACATACCAGGAGCAACCTAAGACATAAATAGTATCTTCTGTTCATTATCATCTTGGATATAACTCATGAAATCTTGTGTTGGAAAGAGAAGTTTTGGAAATTGCTATATATAACTGATATTTTTCCTGAATATACATCAGGATTCCTTTCTTTAAAAATGTTCTTAAAAAATTCTTTCTCTTCTTTAAAAAATTACAGCATCATACTAATCTAATAACATATGGCTCAAGTGATCATCTAGTGCAGAGGTTCCCAAACTTTTTCTTATTGCATACCTCCTTCCAGATTTACCAGCTGCTCACATACCCCTACGAGCATGGTTTATATTTTAAGCCTTTAAATGCCAATTATTATTATAATGAAAATTAAATCTGCCATTACACAATTTCTCCCACATATCCCCCAGAGATGTTTTGCCCAGGGGTACATGTACCAGTTTGGGAACCGCTGATCCAGTCCTTTCCTTGCACTGGGCTAGGATAAAGTATATTAGACCCTTTCTGACGGGAAGGATCTGTTTCCCTAACCTGTTCATAGAAAACTCCAGTAGTGGGCATATCACAATCTATCTAAACAACCTTGTCCACTGCTTCACTATCCTTATAATTATATTGTTCCCTAATATCTAACCTTAATCTTCTTAGCTGCAAATTAAATGATGGGGTACTTAGAAAGCAATTGATTAATGTCCCCATTATAGCAACCATTTGCATATTTGTAAAGTATTATCTAGTCATCTCTTTTTAGATTAAAAAAAATCAGTTCTCTCAGCTTTTCCTCATATGTTAACTTTTTGTAAACCTCCTATCACTTTTGTGGTTCTCCTCTGGACTCCATTCAATTTGTCTATATCTTTCTTAAAGCTTACTGCCAAGTAGAGTAGAATTAATTACCTTTTGTGTAATGCATACAAAACTGTACAGAAATTCCACAATGACATTTGTATGTTTGCAACGACCTCATATTGTTGATTTATATTGAGATTGGAGCCCACTAGAGCTCCCACACCTTGTTTTACTGTATTGCAACCATTTATTTCCCATTTTGTATCTACATGCTAGATTTTTCTTTCTAAGGAGATTAAAGGAGTTGGAATAAGTTTAGGTAGAGAATATGAAAAGGCGAGTTCTAGTTAGAGGATGTGATATGTGGAGTCATGTTTGTTATCCCCAGGTTGCGGAACAGGGTGGCAAGTGTTCAGTTTTGGGGTTTTTCTGCTTGCCATATGGGGCCAGGAAGATTTTTACCTGTGTTTGTTGCTACACATGCCAGGGGTTGGGTGCCAGGGGTTTCTGCCTTCCTCAGAAGTATGGGCTGTTGGCTGCAGCCAAGACTTAGGATTTTGACTGGGGTGTGTCAATGCTCCTTTTGGAATTGAAACCTGGAGGTTCTTGGTTAGAGTCTTTTGGCCCTGTGCTTGGGGTCACACTGATCGTCTCTTTTGGGAATTTTACCTTCTTGTCAGATTTGTACTGACTGTATGGGGTGTGAGGGATGGGTTGCCTTTCCCCTGCAGCAGAGCATGTTGCTCTCTTTCTTGGACAACACTTGCAGCTGTGGGACACAGATAGCCCTCGTCCCGCTGCTTTATCTGTGGTAGGTTAGGGTGCTTTCAGTGTTTGTGATAGGTTGGATTGTATAGTTTTAGGGCAAGGATAGAGTGACAATCACTTGTATAAGATGGTTTGGATAGGGGTTGGACAGATGACCTTTTAGGGTCCCCTGTAGCCCAACTGTCTTATTCTGTGTGTGTAATTTTTCTGGCTTTCCTGGATTTGCCTCAGATCATAACTTCAATTTATTAAGATCAATTTGAATATAAAGCATACCCTCAAAAGTGCTTGCAAAAGTGCCCTTTCCCCTCCCCAGTTTAGTATCATTTGCCAATGTTATAACCATACTCTTTGGTCCATTAATCAAGGAGTCAATTAAAATATTGGGTAATATCACACCCAAGACAAATTCCTGATGAGTCCCACTTACTGTAATCCCAATTTGACAGTGCACTCCTAAAATACGTTTTTTTCAATTGGTATGCCCACCTTCTGGTGATATAATCTAGACCTACTTCATTCATGAGGACTTCATATGAATATATGTTAACCTCACACCCTAGCTAAATTCAAGAGCTATCACATGTAGTGTTTATCCCCTATCTGCAAAGGCAAGCACTCTGTCAAAGGAAATTAGATTGGTTTCAACATGATTTGTTCTGTTGGGTGTTTACCAATACCTGATTATCCTCAAGGTGTTTCTACAGTTTGTTCCAGTATCTTTTTTTATATCAAAGTTAGGCTGACTGATCTACAATTCTGTAAGTCCTTCTTTTTCTCCTTAAAAATGAGTAATATGTTTGTCCTTTTAAAGTTTTCTGGGTCCTTATCTGTCCCGGTGAGTTCTTAAAGATAATTGGTAATGGATCATATTGCTTGGCTAGCTACTTAAGTACTGTAGGTTAACTATTATCAGGTCTATGTTAAAATGTTATTTAACCTGTTCTTTTCCTACTCTGGTCCATGTTCATATACTCTTGTTGTTAACAGTAGTAGTATGGGCATCTGGTCAGAGTTATTCTTTCTGTTTGAATACTGAAGCAAAAAAGGCATTGAAGATTTCAGCCTTCTCTTTGCTTGCTTACCTGTAACATAGCAGACTTATTCTGTCTTTCATCTTTGTCTTATATGTTTATAAACCTTTCCTTATTGCTTTTTATACCCCTTGCTAGTTCTAATTGATTTTTACCTTGGCCTTTCTGATTTTGTCCCTGTGTGCTTTGCTGCTTTTTAATAGTCCTCCTTAGCAGGTTGTCATTGTTTCCTATTTTTATACATTTCCTTTTTGATTTTCAAGTCATTAAAGAGCTTCTGATTCAGTCGAAGTGGTCTCTTACTACACTTCTGTCTTTCCTCTCTATGGGGATAGTTTGCTGTTGTAATTTTAATCCTGGCTCTTTTAGAAACTACCAGCTCTCATGAACTTTTATTCCCTAAAAAATCCTGCTTTTCTGAAGTCCATTTTTGCAATTGTGTTGCTTTTTCTCTTTCCTTCCTTAGAATTGTGAACTCTATTGTTGTGGAAACTACACTCGCAGGAGTACGCTTTTGAGAAAGCTGGAATGTTTTTCTCAGTGTTCCTGCTGGGCATCATGCAACTGAACAGGATTAAACTGCCATGTTAGATAGCTTGTGATACTGGATATAATGAGAGGGAAAAAAGGATATTATTGTGCCAATCAGCTAAACACGTTAACCCTATCTTCCTGGACAATAATTATAAAAATATATGTAGGTAACATTCATACTGTAATTTTTTTAATCTGTCTCTGAAGTAGAAGGTAGAAATGTAGCAAGTTGTGGTAGGAAGAAATACAGTAACACCAGGTGAAAATTCAGGAATATGAAGATGATCTTGTCTGACTGAAACTCTGAATAAAATATATGTAGATAAAATTAGTTATTTAATTGTAAAATTATTATTTTAGACTGACATTATTATCTTTCAAATGAATGGGCTAAGGGTCTATATCTACCTCTTTTGAAGAAGTATAGATTATATATTAAAATATCACATTTGAACACAGTGTAATTAACTTTGCTCCCTATACAGAAAACAGCATACTTAATTCTGTATATCCAGCAAGGCATTCTTCTAATGCAACCTGTACATTAAATAAGTGTAGTCAACCAGGTCAATAGAGTGCTGAATTGAGTTGAATCAGAACAATAGATTCCACTCTTGCCTGTACTACTAATTTACTATTTATCCTTGGATTAATCATTCTATATTTCTATTCCTATATTTTCTATTCCTATTTCTATCCCCTTTGTAAAAGAGGGATAATGATGTTTACTATACTCTCCTTTCTAAAGTAATTTAATGTTCTTGGGGGACAGGTTCCTTATTATGAGATGTTTTCAAATCTGTGGACCTAAAATAGGGTACTTACTTCTATATTTAGACCACATAATTCTGTAGTCTGACTTTCATAAATGCTATTATAAGCTATCCATTTCTAATGCAGTAATTTGTATATTAGGCACCAGCAGAAAAAACAGACTTTCCTGAGTTACAGCATGTATTGCAGCTCATTGAATTTATTTGGTAATTCTAAAATAGGTGGTAAGAACAGAGTAAGTCTGTTGAACAACTTTGTCATACTGTATTAATTTATCTGGAGTCATGTAGCTGGAAATTGTGATATGTGCTATATTTTTTTTGGCAGGAGTAATGACATTTTGTCTAACATTCAGTAAAGAGAGGATGAGAAGCACTGCATTCTTATCACTAAAGAATTAGTTATTGCTTCTCATGTTTTCTTTGGGCATGAAAATAGATCAGCCAAGATTCTGATGGGCACTGTTGTGTTTACTAATATATACATTTTTATCAACATATTTCATATTAAACATGCAATTTCTCCAGTCCATAATTTTCAGAGAATTGGACTATCTGATATTACAAAAGCATCTTTACCAGACTGGCTACAGTATTCTATAAATGATATGTTAAGTTGCATATACTCTTGATTTCTGTAACCTCTGGTTTGCCTGTGCCTATGTCTTCGGCATAACAATTTCTGTGCTACATGACTGATATTGCCTGTTCTGAATAAAAAATAGACTCAGTTCTCTAAATAGCCTCTCTGTTCTTGACATCTTGCACTTTCTAATGGCTGATGTTCCCTTATTCTATGCAATCCCTGTCCATTTGCTCATACATACTTTTCTTAATTCTTGGTAAATAATGCAAAGAATATAAGAAAATGCTGTCAATCTCCTGAGACTTGCTGCTGGTCCAGGGTCTACCAGCAAATGCAACCAATATAAGTGTAATTAATCACCACCTCATCTAGCTCTTACTGCGGCCCTGTTTGTAAAAAAGATATCATCATCTTTATGTTAATTCTAGTCTAAGTACAAAGCACTCCGTACCACAAAGCAAAGTATGAAACAAAAAAATTTCAGATATGATAGAAAAAAAATGCCTTTGATATGATTATTTTTTAATATATGATACTTTATATACTTTTAATATATGAAACTTTTAATTTATGACTAAATGAAGCATAGCACCGTACAGTAGCTATGAGTGTTTATTGCAAGTGTCTTTTTAGTTCTGCCCTTAATAAATGAATCAGGACCAATTGCTTTTGGTGAAAATTTCATGTATGTCCAATTTACCATGTCAGTTATTTTTGGTGAATTCTGGTGGGTTTATTTATTTGAAAATTAGAGGGTCTAAATGCTAAAATTTAGATTGGTACTGACCATTTTAAAACCATCAAGCTCATATTAGGTTAAAAAGTTGTTACAAAGAAACTTTTAACAAAAATTGAGTGTAGATGCCTTAGAGAGGGTTAGTTCTAAGATTTCCTATAGTTTATCTGTTTATAATTCAGGGGTGGGCAAAATCCAGCCCACAGGCCAGATCCAGCCCATGAGGCCTTTCTATCCGGCCCATGGGGACCCTAAAAAATTTAGAAAATTAATATTTATCTGCCCGTGGCTCCTGTAAAAAATGACAAGAACCAAGGGCAGTAGGACCCATGGGAAGCCCAGTGGGCTCCCACAACAGCAGGGCATGCCTGGCCCCACCCCCCAGCTGGGACCCCTAGCAGGGGCTTCTGGCCTGGGAGCATGTAGCTGTCCCGCACCACAACCACAGGTAAAGGGGGAGGGGTGGGGAGGAACCCAGGAGGGAAGGAGCCTGGGGAAAAGCTGAGTGTGAGGGGGAAAAGCAGCCCCTTGCCTGCCCCGTGGCCAGCACCCCACGCTGCAGCCACTCACAGCCCATGTGGGGCTGCCTGTGCCTGCTCAGAACAGCTCTGCGCAGGCTGTGAGTGGCTGCAGTGCAAGGCACCAGCCATGGAGCAGGGGAGGGGCCGCTTTCCTTCATGCCAGGAAGGAGCCCAGGTAAGAGCTGAGCGTGATGTGTGGGGAAAGCAGCCCTTCACCAACCCTGTGGCCAGCACTCCCTGCTGCCCCATGGCTGGCACCCCACTCTGCAGCTGCTCACAGCACACCTGGGGCTGCGTGTGCCTGCTCAGAGGCACCGGCCATAGGGTGGGTGAGGGGCCATTTAACCCCCACACAGTCAGCACCAGCTTGTAACCTGGCCCCACTGCCAGCCTGGGCCCCCACCAGCTCTGAACTCACCCATCGGGGTGCACATGGAGACAACAGCTGTGCCCCGCCCCCCTTGCCATGCTGGGCAGTGTTTGCCACTGTTGCCTCTGGGCTGCCCAGTGCATGAGCTCTGGGTGGGCAGCAGCAGCCAACACTGTCTGGTGTGGCAAGCAGGGGGGCTGCAGCTGCTGCTGCTGATGGACAAGCCCAGAGCCAGTGTGGGGCCCAGGCTGGCAGCAGGGCTGGGTTACAAGCTGGTGCTGAGTGCAGGGAAAAGCAGTCCCTTGCTTGCCCCGTGGCTGGTACCCCATGCTGTAGCCACTTGTAGCCTGCATGGGGCTGCCTGTGCCTGCTCCAGACAGCCCCACATGGGCTGCAAGTGTCTGCAGCAGAGAGCACCAGCTATGGGGTGGGTAAGGAAGCAGGGGTTTGGGGCTGTGCACTGCCCCCAACCTGTACTGTGGGGCTGGGGGGGCACTGGGTTGCAGGAGCATGGGGCCCACACTGGTGTCCTAGGGCCAGTGCCGGCGGGACCTAGAGCAGGGTGGCAGGAGTGTGGGGTCTCAGCTGGCAGGAATTCTGTGGAGCTGGGCCAGCTCCCCCTTGCCCTGCCCCTCTCCCTGCCCAGCCCAGCTCCACAGACCCCTGCCAGTCTGTGCCCCGCTTTGGGCCCCACTGAAGCTGGCCCTGGGACATTGATCCCAAGACATTGGGACATTGGTCCCAAGATGGTGACCAGGGAGTGGAGCACCTGTCAAAGGGTGGGACTAACCATGCAGCCCTTGCCAGCATGCCAAAACTGGGTAAGTGGCACTCTGCCCAAAATAATTGCCCACTCCTGCTATAATTAGTACCCGGTGACAGGTTATTCAAACCACACACTTGTCAGCAATGTTAATGAGCATTCCTTGGTTTAGTCAGCCTTACTTAAGAGGAGGAGGTGCTTAAAATGAGCTTTAAGGCAGAAAACACTACCTAGTGGGCATGTCTACATATGCGTTTATGTCAACTTAAATTTACTGCACAGCAAGTAACTGCTCAGTAAGAGGGAATAGGAAGCTGTGTGTGGTCTAACCTGGGACTAAAGTTAGTTTCATGTCAGTCCACATATACAGTGTTACTATGCAGTATGGCATCTACGTGTGCATTTCTGAGCAGTAACTAATTGGGCATAAATTTGATAGCTGCCTTATGTATCAAATTTACGTTTGAGTTGGCATTAGTCACCATATTTACTGGGTTGTATGGGTATACATGTGTACTGCACAGTAATTTCAGTTACTGCTTAGTAAATGTGCACATGTAAATGCACTCAATAAGTGGCAGACTAAGGAACAAAATAGGTTGTTAGTTTTACCTCTGGGGAAGGGCTGGATGAACATTGAAACTTCTGCTGGCAGGTAACCTGTTCACAGAGGAAAGAGGTTTGACATTGGACCAGGGCTTTGGCACTATAGAGACAGACCTCAGTCCAACTAGGGACCTGGTCTACTGTACTCACTGAAGGAAAAGAGTCCTATCATGACCTGGTGCTAGTCTATTTGTATTTGCTTCTTTGTATCACTGTCAGTTCTGGAAGGTATGGACTTCCATGGATCTCATGGGAGGTCTGAGAATCCTAGACTGGACCTGTGTAATGAATTGCCCAGATACTGGAGACTAAAGGGTAGGTAAGTATAAGCTCCAATTATGCCCCAATGGTGCCCTAGGAGAAGAACCCTGTGACATACCCATTAAACAGTATACAATTATGGTAACAAATTGAATGAGAATCAAAAAAGGGGAATTCATTTTATCCATTGCAGGAACTACTAGTCATATAGTTGCATATTGGTTCTAGGCTTAGACATCTCCTATATCTCATGTTTCCAAATTTGAACCCTGTTTTGCAACATGTATCAGTGTCTCATGTTAATAATATTAGTTTGTTATTATATCAGTAACACTACATGGCTTCCTAGTGATTGGTATTTGACTTGGAAATAATTTTGCTCAATATGGAGTGTCCACTGGCATGGCACCTTTTACTAATGTGAGAATTTTTAATTGAAGAGGTAAATGACAAAGGCACACAGAAACAGTTGAAGAAGTGCCTGAAATCATAAAACCCCCACTCCTGTAGCTATTAAAGGTGATTGAAACATTATGTTCTGTGCCTCTTTTTCCCCTTGCCACCTCAGTTTATGACAGAAGTGCCACCAAATCATTAAAAGAGGAGGACCTAGCCTTTAGTTTCACACTGTTAGTTTGTTAAAAGGAAGGGCTCAGCTAGTGTTCTTACACTAGTGTTTAATGAGCTGGTATGCCTATAATCAGAGGAGAGAAAGGTACCAAATGTATCTGTAAAGTTATATTACTGAGTTATTAGCCATTTGAAACTGCTGAGGAGAGTACATTGGAGCAGAATCAATGGGATGACACACACTTAGGAATCAGGCATTTATGTGAAAAGCAATCTGAAACATAATTGGTAATAAAAGATCTATTAATGTCTGAAAATATGTTAACAGAATAATTATAGCAAGTCAATGAATAATGTAAGTAGGAGGTAGTAATTAGGAAGTCAGGGGTTAAGAAACCATATGTACAGGTGTAAAAGTACCCCATAATGAGATCACATTTTGTCAAGTTGGCTAGAAAATGTTTGCTGTAAGTTTTGATGAAACTGATGTGGATTTGTGAAATCAGTTCTAATTAATATTGTGATGAAAACCGGATTCACCAAAAACAATTAAACCAATTCTCATTTACATTTTATAACCTTCCTTTTTCCTTTTTCCATTTTTTTTTTGGATTTGCTAGATAGTTTTGATATGCAGAAGGTCCATGGTAGGGGAAGCTTTATAATAATGACCAAAGGGACAGAAGAGTTTCTTTTGAATAAAAAAAATCTGAGGGAAAATGTTTCTAGAATTAAATACGCGTAGATCAATACAAGATCTGTTTGCACACTGGAGTTGTGTGTGCAGAATAGAGGAAATGAATTTCTCCATCAGTATTAACCATACCAGGGGAAATACCCTTCCTTCCCCTCCTCTGAAGTAATTTCAGTTTCTTGATTTGGATAACCATCAAACCTCCTGGGAAGTGGCCCCTCATTCCACAGAGACATGTGCTGATATCAATTGATCTTTCTGCGCAAGTACTGGCAAAAGAATGGAACATTTGCTCTAAGTCACAGTAAGATCATATGTATACAAAATAGCCTGCTTGCTGATTATCCACATAGAGTAAGATAATACTTGTTAGAATTGCCTTTTTACATGCTCCACTAAAATCCAAAATACTGCTTCATCTTGTAGATGTGACAATAAACCCAGAACTCTCCAAGCTGCCATTCTGTATCAGTCTGTGAGTTACCAGTGACTGACATATTAATAAACCATTAAATCAGTTCTCCAAGGGAGTGTAATGTAATGATTATTCAATATATGTCTATCATTTGTTTGAGGTTATTCCTTTGTGTGTGTCAACATTTTATCACTTAATTACAAAATCAAGTACTATTTTTTTACCCTGTTAATCCATATCAGGCAACTTACTGCTTTTAGTGAATTCATGGGAGAGACTTCTTATTTGAACAAAACTCAAACTAAAATGATTTTACATGAAAACAGTTCATATGATACATGTATGTCATTCAATAATGTAATGGAAGACTATTGCAATATTATTGTCCAATTGTATTCTAATAGTTACAAATACCGTAACCTGCCTGTGTTGTAATCAAGAAAGAATGACATTTTGTAACTATTAATGTTCATGGGACAATCATGCACAACAGACAATTCCAGTGTAAACAGAGGACACTTACATAGTACTACAAGCAATTTATTATGTCTTTTACTAAATATTCTATTCTGGTTCTTTGGTTGAGTTTCTAGGAAAAGAACCTGAACTAAATATCATTTTATCTATGCAAATTTATAGTCCTGCCCCTGTGGAAGTGATGCTGAAAAGGGAAGTGCAAATTAGAAATTAATTTTTTTTTTAAAGAAAAAAATCCCAGCTAATGCTTAAAGATGTTGTTAATGCCATTTTCCAGATTGCTTATTTTTAGTTGCATTTTTAAGAGCCAGGCTATTATACATTGCCCAAGAAAGAATTTGCATATGAATTAAAATCTTTACTCAAATTTTAATGAAAATATAACAACTTTAAATATAAGGAGCTTTATTATTTATGTATCTGAACTTATTATATCTTCTAGTTGCTTTCCTTTAAAATAATTACCTGTTTGACTATATTTTTATGTACTGGAATAAAATAAAATGACACACAGGGCAATCTGGCCAAACAATTTGTGTTTTTATATTTTTATTGGCATTAGAAATTATTTTATTTTGCTTATGAAACAATATGGTTGGTTTTAAACAATTGATTACATAGTATTTAACTGCTTGTTGTTTGCCTGAAAATATTTATATTCTATCAGTTGCACTCAGATATCATACTAATGAACTGCTCCTTTAGCTGCAAAGTTATTTTAGTGAGCTAAGAAGAAACCGCTGGGAGGACCTCCTCAACTTGAGGAAAGGGCACTTAGGAGGGGACAGGATGGCTGTCAAAGTGTAGCTGACAAGTGCAGCAATTGTAGCAGCACTATTGATGGGTTAGGGAAGTTAAGAACCAGTTCTCGCTGCCATTCCCACCTGAGCACCCCTCCAAGCAGCTGGAGACATCAGAACCTTTCAGATAATACTCAATTTTTGTCTCCCAAAAGGAGATAACTGTTGGGAATGAGGTATTCAGAAATGGAACCAGCAGGAGCAGAGATGGACAGATGTTACTAGGACCTAGGAGTACTGATGAGGTCATTAATAGGTATGTACAAACATTACATTAAGATAACAGAATAATAGAAAATGATGGTTGGAAGGGACCTCAGGAGATCATTTAGTTGATCTAAATTCCCAGTTGTGTGGGCAGGAGTTGAACTTACTTCAGACTGATAATGGTTTAAGTTGATCTATGAAGGGCTAACCTGATCTAATGAATGCCTGCCTGTGCTTACAGCACAGCTCTGGGTCTTGGAAACCCTAGCCACTCACTCCAGCCCTAGATCTGTGCTATTCCTACCCCTTCAACCCTGACTGGGCTATTTTTAGCCCCTCAGATACCCTCTTGCAAACCCACCATCCCCTTTTGCTCCTGCTACTCTCCCACCCTGAGTA
The DNA here is from genome assembly GCF_052110815.1 of Crocodylus siamensis. NCBI lineage: Eukaryota > Metazoa > Chordata > Crocodylia > Crocodylidae > Crocodylus > Crocodylus siamensis. Next base: position 62,399,708 of record NC_143398.1, on the reverse strand, counting down.
CTTACTTCAGGCTACCCATAGTGCTCCCAGTAGTGGCAAATGCTTTCATATACTGCTCCTGGGTTCGTTTTAGGCAGCTTAAAGTAAGCCATGTAAATATAAACCAGGTATAGTAAACACTTGTTTACACTCAGTGGGTGCGTCAACATGAGATACTTGACTGCAATTCTTGACTTGTCTTGCACAGAGGCAAGATGACTAGTCGGACTTTTCCCTTTCAGGCATCATAGCTGTTTATTTAGGTAGTTCTGCACACTTTGAAAGGCATCCTTGGAAGTGGCATGTGAACTCTGTAATTCAGTATGGGACTCCTCGACCATGTCTTTCAAATTCTGCATGGTGTCTTGCACTTCCTCAGTGATGGCATCCTCCTTACTCTGGGACTCACAGAGTTTGTCCCACCAAGCAGGTTCGTTTTGTGCTCTGGCTACTGAGGACTCTGCCAAAACCTTGAGCGAGGTTTTGTGGGACTATCTCTGCTTGCTGTCAAAATCTCTGCAGCACTCTGCTGAAGTGCAAGTGGGGTGCCTTTCCCAGTGGCCATGGGTCACACTGGCTGCTAAACAAAGAAAAAAGCAATGGTTGCCTTCCCCCCAAGAGAAGGAAACTACACACCACCATCCCCACCATGCAGTGCACAAAATGCTGACAGGTACAGGAACAGACCCTGCAACAGTCGAACACCACTTATACTGTCCAGAATTTACGAGTACTTGCTGCTCCAGGAACAGGTCCACTGTCTGCCACTGCCTCGGGAACAGGAGCCTGCCACTGCTAGATGAAAAAAATTAAACTAAATCATTAGCTATCGAACCTGGCCTGCACCACCACCCAAAGAACATGGCGACCCACCTACGGCAACACATGAATTTCTCCCTCTCCACCTGGAGGGTCCCCCAAACTCAACCAGCACAAACCTGGGAGTTGCCTGGCAGTGGCAAGAGGCACATTCAAAGAGACTTACCAGGTCCAGCATGTTTTTGGGTCTCAGTAATAGTAGATGATGCATTGGCTGCATGGGTTTCTTCCTGACCCACAACCTTCATCATCAGTGCTACTTTGTGGAATGGAGGGACTCAGTGGCACTAATTGTAAGGTGACTGATGGTTCTTCCTGCCACTCATCAGGAAACAGGGAGCAGTCTCTGAACAGCTCAGACATACCCCAGGTTTCACCCTCAGGAGGGGCTGCTGCTGCTGTCGTCTTCTCCTCCTTCACCTCCACCTCCAACCCAACCCCGGTGCTGAAAGTCTCCATACCTGGGGTGTTGGAAAGAATGATGTCCAGCATGTGATAGAAGGGGGAAATTGTGTGAACTGCCCCAGAATGAGAATTCACATCTTTGGCTCTGTAAAATGCTGATCTCAGAGACTTGATCTTGCACTGGACCTGGGTCCAGTCATGATTGTGCCCTTGCGTCTGCATGCCTTTTGTGATCTCAACATAAACAGGCCTATTGCTTCTATTTTCCAGGCTGTCTATGATCCTTTGCTCTGATCAAATGTCGATTAAGTCCTCCAGTTCTTCCTGGCTCCAGTTGGGTCCATGGGCATTGGAGTTATCAGCCTCCTGGGCCGTCAGCTGCATACTGCTGGCCTTGGCTTTCTGAGACATGGCAAAGCAGATTGTGGTCAACCACACAAGCAATTTGTGAAAGGGACTGGCAAATTTTTTTTGGGGGGGGGGGCGCCTTTATATTCAGGCTGTTTTTGCATAAGAGTCTGAGAAACTTGTAAGGACTGTGAAGTCATGACCTGTAAGGGTTAAGAGACCCAAAAGTGATGAAGGACCTAGTTAATAACAAAAAAAATTTGGTGATGAGGTAAATGATTGTTTGACCCCAGTACTCTTTCCTGCCATGGCCGTGGGTCGGACTTGATGATCTGTTCAGGTCCCTTCCGAGCCTAGAAACTATGAAACTATAAGACCATTTTACTTTGAGATGACTGCTCAATGGCCCAGAATATTGCAAAAATTGAGACCTACCTGCCTGCTTGTGCAAAATACATTTGTTACAGAAGCACAGCCTATTTTCCATTAAAATGGCAAAGGTTTTGAGTAGCTAGGGAGTAGGCAAAACATTTTTTGTTTGCAAGCTTGATTACATCAGAACACTAGCTGCAAAGATCAGGAGGAAAGGATGAAAGGATTTGTAAAAGCCCCAATGCTCCGGGGTGATGAGGTGAAGTGTTGAAAAAGCACCTACAGTAAGCTCCAGACCAGCCACACAGTCCCTGACCCCCATTTGGTGCAGACAGGTGGGAGGCCGCTGCTGATGGAAAGGGGCAAAATGGAGAATGAGGATGAAATATGCGACATGATGGAAGACATGGAGCAGGAGGAGGAGGCAGTACTGGTTCTGCAAATGCTGTTTACTGTTGGATTACTGCTGGAACACTTGAGAAGGATAGAAACTGTGCTACACTGTTCAGTAGCAAGTTGTGGTCCTGCCTTAATAGGATTAATAATAATAATTATTATAATAATAAACAACAGGAATTTAGGTGTTGAGAAATCTGAGGAGGAACACCAGAATCCACATGGTGTGGGCCTGCAAAAGCAGCTTGGACTGGTTGGAGCGAATCATGCCGATCACTTGGAATAACCAGCAGTGACTGGAGGTGTTCCGAATGAAAAGGGAGAATTCTATCATATCGTCTGAATGCTGGGTCCACACATCACAAGGTAGGACACAAACATGCGTTGGGCCATTTCACCAGACAAGAGGGTTGCAATGGCCACTGTGAAACTGGGCAGCCCATCCAGTCTCCGCTACATTGCCAACCAGTTTGGTGTGGCTGCCTGCATGGTTAGGCAGACAACTCAAGAGGTATGTCAACAGCTTAAGGAGATTGCTGCCAACAAAAATATCTGCCTAGCGAATCTGCAGCAAGTCACAGATGGCTTTAATGAGAAGGGGTTCCTGAACTGCATGGGGATCAGCACTCAGATCCCCATGCTGTGCCCTGTGGGGGTGGAAACAAACACCCACTCACCCATCCCTGTGCTACTTTTATGATATCATAGCCCCACCCGCTACTCTTATGATAAAGCAGTTATTAAACAGCTATAGTTAATGAACCTCGCCCACCCCTCCACCCCTGTATATTTATAGCATGGCAGGATGGGAAGGAATGGGAGGGGAGGATTCATGCATTTTCTCTGTGGGATTGGGATGGGGTATTTGGGATCGTGTACTGATGGAAAGAGACCAGACTGAATGAGTATAGGTGGGTGCAAGTGACAAGGATTTTGGGGTGACCGTGCTGAAGGAGACTGCCAGTGAGTGGCAGGACTGCCCAGTGAGAGTCTGGAGGTGGGAACTGGGGAGCCTGGGTGGTTCACATGTGCCTCCTGCTGTAATACATTAGGAAAGACATTCTAGGGGCGTAAATTGATATTTGACTCCCCTTACTTAAATCTGAGGGGCTCAAAAACACCATTCGTGCAAACAAAAATGCACCGCACCAAAAAAGAGCCTCATTAAAATTTTTGTGCACTGTACATTAACTTCTGTGTCATCTACACGTGCCCCAGAAGACTAATTTGCTGCACACTTAAGCATCCCTGTCTATACATGTGTGGCAGTTAGGATGCAGTAGACTAATTTACTACACTGCTGGATAGTCCCGTCACATACAAGTGATATCTGGCAGCATAGTAAATTACTGCACTTAAATGCACAGTGACATTGGGATTAGTCTACACTAGCTCAAATTAAATTGAATCCATCAAATTGAGCTGGAGTATATTCAGTCACATTAATTGCACATGTACACGTGCTCACTGTCTGATAGTTTCATAGTTGGTAGGGTCAGAAGGGATCTGAGCAGATCATCAAGTCCAACCCCTTGCCATGGCAGGAAAGAGTACTGGGGTCAAACAACCCCAGCAAGTTGTTCATCTAGCCTCCTCTTAAAGACCCCCAGGGTAGGAGCCAGCACCACTTCTCTTGGAAGTTGGTTCCAGGTCCCAGCCACCCTGACAATGAAGTAGTGCCTCCTGTTGTCTAGTTTGAATCTACTCTCTGCCAGCTTGTGATCATTATTTCTAGTCATCCCTGGTAGTGCTTGGGGGAACAGGGACTTCCCCAATGCCTGCTGGTCCCCCCTGACTAGTTTGTAACAGGCCACTAGATCCCCCCTCAGCCTTCTCTTGTGGAGGCTGAACAGGTTCAGGTCCCTTAGCCTCTCCTCATAGGGCCTGCCCTGCTGCCCCGATCATGTGGGTGGCCCTCTTCTGGACCTTCTATGTTGATGAGAAAGGAGTTCCCCAGCCTGTAGGTATGCTGCTGGTTCTTCCTCCCCAGGTGCAGCACCCTGCACTTGTCAGTGTTGAAACTCATTCTAGTCTCATCCGCCCACCCTTGTAACCTGCCTAGGTCTGATTGCAGCCTATTCCTCCTGTGTTGCGTGTCCACATCCCCCCACATCTTAGTGTCATCAGCAAATTTGAACAGGGTGCTTTTTACCGCCTCATTCAAGTCGCTGATGAAGATGTTGAACAGTGCGGGCCCAAGGACTGAGCCCTGGGGGACTCCACTGCCCACATCCTTCCAGGTCAAAAATGACACATCCGCCACCACTCTCTGGATGCGGCCCTCCAGCCAGTTAGCGACCCATTTGACTGTGTAGGTGTCGACAGCACAGTCCCTCAGTTTTTTAATGAGAATGGGGTGAGAGACAATGTTGAAAGCCTTCCTAAAGTCCAGAAAGACTACGTCCACTGCTACCCCTGCATCTAAGGATTTTATGACCTGGTCATAGAAGGCCACCAGGTTGGCTGACAGGACCTGCCTCTAATGAACCTGTGTTGGTTGCCCCTAAGCATGATCTCCCCAGCTGGCCCCTCATGGACATGTGCCAGGATAATTCTCTCAAAAAGCTTACCCAGAATCAAGGTAATACTAACTGGCCTATAGTTTCCTGGGTCCTCCTTCCTCCCTTTCTTGAAGATGGGAACCACGTTGGCCCTCTTGCAGTCATCTGGCACCACACCAGAGCACCACGAATGCTCATAAGGCCATGCCAGGGGTCCCGCAATGACCTCAGCTAATTTTCTCAGCACTCTGGGTTGGAGATAGTCCAAATCAGTTGATTTAATAAATACGTCCAGTCCCTCCAGAAGTTCCCTGACTAGATCCTCATTGACCCTTGGACTGGGTACGCCTCTCCTGGGGCCTGAGGGGGTCCCAGTAAGGGGGCTGATCCAGTCCCTGCTTAGGAAAATGGAGGCAAAGAAGTTGTTAAATAGATTAGCTTTGTCATCTGGCATGATGACCAGATTTCCTAGCGAGTCTTGCAGGGGCCCCATGTTACCCAGCACCTTCTTTTTGCCCGCATGGTATTTAAAAAAGGACTTCTTGTTGTCCTTGATTTGGGTAGCTAGTCCCAGTTCCATCTCCGCTTTGGCCTTCCTGACCACCCTTCCTGACCGCCCTCCTCACCCAGTTTCATTTTTTCTTTCTTTCTTTCTTTCTTTCTTTCTTTCTTTCTTTCGCTTTGGACGCACCGGACCAGGCTCGCTTGGAGGTGCGTGGGGCGATCCCGAGCGTAAGACTCCCCGGCTTCCTATCTCTTTCCTTTTCTCACTCCCACCTGTCTAAAGGTCTCTAGCCTCTGCTTATCTCGCTCTCCTTTTCTTTTCTTGCTGTTTTGCAGCTTTTTTTCCCCCTTTTCTCTCCTCTTTGTCCCATCCCCCCATACTTCCGGTCTCTTTGTCTTCGCAGCCTTCCTTCTTACTGTCTCTTTCTCGCTCTTTCTCTCTTTTCTTCTTTTCTGCTTGCTTGTAGCGGGGAGTTACCTTCCACTAGCTTGCCTTCCGCGGGGTGCTCTAAATTACCCCTTTTCCCCCCTCCCTTTTGTTTTTGTCCTTTTTTTTTCTCGCTTTTTCAAACCCCAGCCGCTTTTTTTTCTCCACCCCCTTCCCCCCTCCCATCTGGAGTTTTTGTGGCCGCTTTCCCGGACACTTATCTTTTTTAGTTACTATAAACTTTTTTTGTTGTTGCCTTGCTTAGTTAGAGTTGGGGATTAACCCTGTCCTGTCAGGAATGGCTGCTTCTACAGCCAGCAGCTGGCACGAGGATGCCTCCCAGAACCTTCCCTTTACCTGTGGGTTGAGGGTGCACACCCCTCCCTTCGTTGGGGTTGAGGTCTGCGTGGACGCTCTGGCTAGTCTCTTGGGACAGCAGACCATCCGTTACGCAGGTCGTGTCAACACGGTCCCGATGGTCTACCTGAGCGACCCCACCCTAGTCCATAGGGTGTGCGTAGAGGGCCTGGACATTGCGGGCGCGCATTACTTTGTCACCCCCCTAGATACCCTAGCGGTGAGGGTGGTGATCTCCAATGTGCCCCCGCACGTGACCGACCGAGACCTGGCCAGGGTACTCGAGCCCTATGGGGTGCTTACGAGTCCCTTTCACCGGTTGACCATAGGGAGCAAAAACCCCAAACTGAGGCATGTCCTGTCTTTTCGAAGGCAGGTTTTCATGCTCTTTAGGGAGGGCTCACGGTCTCTGCCTCAGTCCTTGAGCCTCTCGTCCAACGGGCGGAGGTATGTGATTTATTTTTCTTGTGGGGAGACCACGTGCTTTCAGTGTGGGAGCTCGTCCCACCTAGCGGCCCAGTGCCCACGGGGGGGATCGGCCAAAGCGTCAGCAACTACAGCGACGCCGACGGACGGCCCATCCACTTCCGGGACGCAGGCCCCGCCCAGTGAGGCCGGGAGTCTTTCCCGACCTCCTCCTGCCCCTGTTCCATCTGAGGGGGCTCAAGTCTCTGGCGTGGGAGCATCGTCCGGCGGAGGGGCTGGGGCTAGGCCCCAGCCCCCCGCCCCCATTCCACCTACGGTGCCCACTCCAACCAGCGCAGAGACAGCACCGGGGGGAGAGGCGGATGCTTCCACTTCCGCCCCGCCTGCTCTGACCCCCCCGATCGAGGCCGGGGTGGTCAGCGACTGTGGCACCGAGGCCCCATCGGACGATGGGGCTCAGACCCCCTGCAAGCTGCTCTCTACCACAGCTTTGGCTGAGGTGGCTGGCTCTGAGGAGACAGGCCAGGCACAGTCTGGCCCACCCTCTGTGAAGGAAGGGTCATCTGCCACAAAGCAGAAGAAGAAGAAGGGCAACAAGGAGAGGAAAGCAAAAGGGACCCCTCAGGATGCCCCGTCCCCACTGAGGCCTTCCGCAGCTGGTGCTGGGGAGGCCCCCGATGGGGAGCCTGGCCCTGCTCCGGCTGTCACATCAGAAGCTCCGCTGACTGGGGGGGAGGGCGGTTTGGAGGTAGGGGAGACAGGGGTCATTAACGCCTCGCCCGTCTCCCAGCTCCTGGAGATGGGGGGCAAGAAGACGTATGCACAATGCGTCGCCTCTGGGGGTCTGACCCAGGGAGCAGCAGAAGAGTCTGCTGACCTCTTGGTCACGTCCCAGGCCACTGAATCGGGTGAGGAAGCTTGTGAGATGGAGATCCAGCTTTCTGAGTGTCGCAAGCGACCTCGAGAGCGAGATGACCTCTCCCCCGCCAAGAAGGTGGGGCTTGCTCTTCAAGAGCCAGACCTCGACCTGGACGATCAGAGGAGGTTGATGGGCTTGGATATCGAGGGTGTGGATGTAGCGCTCCCAGCCAGTGTGCGCCCTCGCCGCTCCTCTGTGGGAAATGTGCAGCCCATGTTGGCAGCCCCCCCCGGGTCGCTCCTGACTATGGGGGGCTCCTGACCTTTCTCAAGCAGACGAAAGGGTAAAAGAACGTAGCGGCGTGCATCACCCAGTGGTGTGAGGACCCTAAAGTGTTCATCAAGGCTGCCAGGGCGGCGGCCAAGCTTATGCAGCGGGATCTGGGCACTAGGCAGATGGCCTATCGTCTGGAGAAGCTCGCCCAGCGGGTGAGAGATGAATGGGGCCTGGTGGGGTCCCTGGACTAGAGTAGGGCACGATAGGCCTTTTCTCTTCGACCTGTCTCTGCCTTTGCTCGGCTCTTGGGGGCTCTTTATCTACGCCTTGCCTCGCTCTTCTTCTCCCAACCTCACACCCATGGCAGCCACAACCATCGGCACTTTTAACATCAACGGCTGTCGAGACTCGGTGAAGCGAGAGGCCGTGCTGGAGCTCTTGCGCCAGAAGCGGCTGGCTGTCGCCTTCCTCCAGGAGACGCACTCCGACAGGCACAACCAGTTGGCCTGGCGTGCCGCCTGGCAAGGCCAGGTGTTCTTGAGTCATGGCACCAACCTTAGTGCCGGGGTCGCGACTCTCCTATCACCACAGCTGCAGCCTGACACGGCGGTGGCACGAGAGGTGGTCCCCGGCCGCCTGCTGACGGTTCGCGTCACCCTAGCGCAACACCATCTGCTGCTCGTCAACATCTATGCACCTTCCGATGGCCAGGAGAGGGTCACTTTCTTTGAGACCTTGGCCGGTCTCTTGCGCCAGGTCGGCGAGGACGATGACCTGTTTCTTGTAGGCGGGGACTTTAACTGTACCACCGATACCCTGCTCGACCGTACGAGGCCCGAGCCTCACCTGCCCTCCGCCCGCAGGCTGCAGTCCGTCTTGGAGACCGCAGGCCTCGTCGACGTCTGGCGAGTCCTGCACCCCGACGCGCGCCAGTACACCTGGGCCAGGATGAGTGCCGGGGGTCTCACTATGGCTCGCCTCGACCGCATCTATGTCACCAGGCACCACCTGCCACTCCTACGCAGCGGCCGCATCGTTCCCTCGGGCCTGTCAGACCACGGCCTAGCTTTTTGTGAACTGAGCCTGCCAGGGAGAACCTGTGCACGAGCGTCTTATTGGTGCTTCAACGTCAGCCTGCTTCAAGACTCTTACTTCTGGGACTGCTTTGCCAACTTTTGGCGGGGCTGGGAGGCCACAAGGCCGAAGTATTCCTCCTGGAAGCTGTGGTGGGATGTGGGCAAGGTACAGATCCGGGCCTTTTGCCAGCAGTACACGCAGCTGGCCACCAATGAACTGCGCCGCCGTGTCAGAGAGCTGGAGGAGGACGTGGTGAAGATCGAGGCTGCCCTGTTGGCAGCCGGCAGCGACGCGGTGCTGCGCGAGAGCCTCCGGTTCCGGAAGAAGTGCCTGCGCGACTTGGCGGAGAGCGCGGCCCGTGGAGCGCGGATCCGTGCCCGCTGCCAGGAGCTGGCCGAAACGGATGCCCCGACCCGCTTCTTTTTCAACCTGGAGCGACGCCGGGCAGCGAGCAAAATCTTAGATCACCTCAAGACCTCTGAGGGCCAGGTCATCACTGACCCAGGCGAAGTACGTGAGCATGCTGTGGCTTTCTATCGCGACCTGTTTGCGGCTGAGCCGTCCTGCCCCGACGCCGCGCGGGAACTCCACGCGGGCCTGCCGCGCCTTGGTGCCTCGGAGGCTGGCGAGCTTGAGCGGGAGTTGTCTCTGGCGGAGCTGGTGGCGGCCGCCGCTGGCCTCGCCTCCGGCAGGGCCCCAGGCCTCGACGGGCTGCCTGCGGAGTTCTATAAGGCTTTCTGGCCTCTTCTCGGCCCCGGCCTCCTGCGCGTTTTCCAGGAGAGTCTTGCCGACAAGGTCTTGCCGATCAGTTGCCGCCGTGCAGTGTTCACGCTGCTGCCCAAGAAGGGAGACCTTGGCTGCATTAAGAACTGGCGGCCGGTCTCCCTGCTGTGTGCGGATTACAAGATCCTGGCCAAGGCGCTGGCCACCCGCCTCCGCACTGTCATGGCCCCCGTCACTGGGCCTGAGCAGAGCTACTGCGTGCCGGGCAGAACCATCCAAGACAACTTGTTTCTGCTGCACGACCTACTCACAGCCAGCGACCTCTTTGGCCTGGATGTTGGCCTGGATGTTGGCCTTCTCTCCCTGGACCAGGAGAAAGCCTTTGACCGGGTGGACCACACCTACCTCTTTCAGACCCTGGAGGCCTTTGGCTTTGGACCCCTGTTCGTCGGCGCCCTCCGGGTCTTGTATCGAGACACTTCCAGCCTGCTCAAGGTGAACGGCGCGCTCTGTGCCCCGTTCCCCGCGCGCAGGGGCATCCGTCAGGGCTGCCCCCTGTCGGGCATGCTCTATGCCCTGGCCATTGAGCCGCTGTTGCATGCGCTGCGGCGCCGCCTGAGCGGTTTGGCCCTGCCACCAGCCGTGGGCCCGTCCCTTGCCCCTCCGCTGCGGCTCTCGGCATATGCAGACGACGTGACCGTCTTCCTTAACACCCAGGAGGACGTGGAGGCCCTGACAGCCTGCCAGCGAGCCTATGAGCGCGCCTCTTCGGCCCGTATCAACTGGGCCAAGAGCGATACCCTGCTGCTTGGAGAGTGGATCGCCACGACCCCCCCGGCCTTGCCCGGGGGCCTCAGCTGGCGCCGCGAGGGCCTCAAGATCCTGGGTGTGTTCCTGGGGCCGCCGGCCTTCATGGCGCGCAACTGGGATGGCCTCGAGGAAGGAGTGAAGGCCCGCCTGCAAAGGTGGCACTGGCGCCTGCCCAGCCTCTCCTACCGTGGACGCGTCCTCATCGTGAACAACCTAGTGGCGGCGAGCCTATGGCATCGGTGCGCCGTACTCGACCCGCCGGAGGACCTGCTCGAGAGACTTCAGCGCCTCCTGGTTGACTTCTTCTGGGACGGGCGCCACTGGCTCCCACGACCTGTCCTTTACCTCCCTGTGACTGAGGGGGGCCAGAGTTTGGTGGACCTGGCGAGCAGGGTGGTCTCCTTCCGCCTCCAGGCCCTCCAGCGACTCCTGTACAGCAAGGAGCGCCCAGCTTGGCAACACCTGGCATGCCGGTTTCTGCAGAGGGTGGGGGCCCTCGGCTTTGACCGGGAGCTCTTCCTGCTGGACCTCACGCTCTTGAACTGGGCCGTGCTGCCAGCCTTTTACCGTAGCGTGGTGCGAGCCTGGCAAGCCACGTTCCACCTCCAGTCCCAGGCCCGTCGCCTTCAGTTCCCGCGGTTGCTGGGGGAACCCCTGGTGCACAACCCGGCGCTGAGGCGCCCCGTGCCGAGCCTGGCCTCTGCCAGTCTCACGGCCGCTCTCATTCAGGCGCGTGTTCTCCGCCTGGGCCACCTCCTGGACCCTGCTCGGTCGGCTTGGCTCTCGCCCGAGGCCTTGAGCAGCCGGCTGGGCAGGCGCTCCGTTCGCAGCGTGGGCCGTTTCCTGTGCGACATCCGGGCCGCCCTCCCTTTGGAGGCGGCAGCCGCCCTGGAGGCCCATCTCCAGGCGGGCCAGGCCCCCTGCACTGAAGACGCCCCGAGCGAGGCGTTCCCTGCGTTACCAGTCACCCCAGCCGTGGCCGACGATCTGGCCGGCGGCCCTGGCACCCTGCTGACGCTCCCTGTGCCTCCTGACAGTGACACGGGTTGTTCTTTTGCTTCTCTGTCGCGTAGAGGTTTATACGCCTGGATGATCCACGTCCGCCATGCCCAAGTGCTGGCGGGCCGCCCCGACACACCGCGGCGACAGCGCCTGGGGCCGCCAGGTTCCCCACCGGCCCACCCGGCGTGGCGCACATTGTATAAGCCGCCAAGCGCCAAGAAGACTGGCGACCTGCGGTGGTGGTTGCTGCACGGCATCCTAGCCACCGGCACGTTTGTGTCCCGCTTGGACCCAGCCGCCTCGACAGCCTGCCCTTTCTGTCCGGGGGATGTCGAGGAGACCCTTTTTCACGCTTTCCTGGACTGCCCCCGCCTGCAGCCGCTCTTTGTCACCCTCAGCCTGCTGCTGCGGGCTCTGGGCAGGAGCTTTTCGGAGACCACCTACGTGTGCTCCTGCCCGTACCGGGCGGCTGAGAGGGGCCCCGTCTGCCTGGCCAACTTCGTGCTGGGGCAGGCCAAGTTGGCCGTCCTCAAGAGCTGCCGGAACCGCCTGGCCGGGACCGGTTCAGATGATGCCCTGTGGCTCTTCCGCCTCCTGGTGCGGGCGCCCCTCTCGCTGGAGTTCGAGCACGCTGTGCTCCGGCGGGCGGTGCCCGCCTTTGAGGCGCGCTGGGCCCTGGAGGGCGCGCTGTGCCGGGTGGAGGACGGCCGTCTCAAATACGCGCTCTGATGTCATGACCGGTCTGGGCGACCGGGCTGGCTCGGGGTCGAACTGCGACTTCCAGCTCTGCCGCGTCCTGGGCCCTCGCCAGGCTGCCTTTTTGCTGTCTTTTGGGTGGAAGTTGAAGGCTCTGGGACATGTATGAGGGGATGGAGCAGGGTCTGAATCGGTTAGGGCTGTGTGGCCGGCACACCGACCGCGTAGCATGTGAGACACGACGTGAAATGCAGCGAAGGTGTCTGTCACGGTGTGATGTATGGGTGGTTTGGTTGGCCCGGGGGTTTTTTTTTTGGCCCGGGATTTGGGGTGCGTGGGACGCACTTTTGCGGACGGGCTGTGGCTCGGATCTCCTTGTAATACTTGGGTGGGCATGAATTCCCTTGCCCAATTTGGGTTCTGGATCCGAGGACAAAGAGACTTGTCCGATCTCGGTTTTGGGTTGGTAGTAAGTTGTTGGTGCTTTCGCTTGCAAGCGGCCACCATTGTTGTACCCCTGAACCCCTGAATAAAGTATTTAAAAAGTCAAAAGTCCTTCTTACTGTCTCTTTCTCGCTCTTTCTCTCTTTCTTTCTTTTCTGCTTGCTTGTAGCCGGGAGTTATCTTCCATTAGCTTGCCTTCCGTGGGGTGTTCTAAATTACCCCTTTTCCCCCCTCCCTTTTGTTTTGTTGTTGTTGTTGTTGTTGTTGTTTTTCTTCTCACTTTTTCAAACCCCAGCCACTTTTTTTTCCCACTTTTTTTTCCCTCCTCCCATCTAGAGTTTTTGTGGCCGCTTTCCCGGACACTTATCTTTTTTAGTTACTATAAACTTTTTCTGTTGTTGCTTTGCTTAGTTAGAGTTGGGAATTAAACCTGTCCTAACAGGAATGGCTGCTCCTACAGCCAGCAGCGGGCACGAGGATGCCTCCCAGAACCTTCCCATTACCTGTGGGTTGAGGGTGCACACCCCTCCCTTTTGTTGGAGTTGAGGTCTGCGTGGATGCTCTGGCTAGTCTCTTGGGACAGCAGACCATCCGTTACTCAGGTCGTTTCAACACGGTCCCGATGATCTACCTGAGCGACCCCACCCTAGTCCACAGGGTGTGCGTAGAGGGCCTGGACATTGCGGGCGCGCATTATTTTGTCACTCCACTAGATACCTTAGTGGTGAGGGTGGTGATCTCCAATGTGCCCCCGCACGTGACCGATCGAGACCTGGCCAGGGTATTCGAACCCTATGGGGTGCTTACGAGTCCCTTTCGCTGGTTGACCATAGGGAGTAAAAACCCCAAACTGAGGCATGTCCTGTCTTTTCGAAGGCAGGTTTTCATGCTCTTTAGGGAGGGCTCGCGTTCTCTGCTGCAGTCCTTGAGCCTCTTGTCCAACGGGCGGAGGTATGTGATTTATTTTTCTTGTGGGGAGACCACGTGCTTTCAGTGTGGCAGCTCTTCCCATCTAGCAGCTCAGTGCCCACAGTGGGGATCGGCCAAAACGTCGGTGACTACAGCGATGCCGACGGATGGCCCATCCACTTCCGGGATGCAGGCCCCACCCAGTGAGGCTGGGAGCCTTTCCCGACCTCCTCCTGCCCCTGTTCCATCTGAGGGGGCTCAAGTCTCTGGCGTGGGAGTGTCATCCGGCGGAGGGGCTGGGGCTAGGCCCCAGCCCCCCGCCCCCATTCCACCTACAGTGCCCACCCCCACCAGTGCAGAGATGGCACTGGAGAGGCGGATGCTTCCGCTTCCGCCCTGCCTGCTCTGACCTCCCCGATCGAGGCCGGGGTGGTCAGCGATTGTGGCACCAAGGCCCCATCGGACAACAGGGCTCAGACCTCCCGCAAGTTGCTCTCCACCACGGCCTTGGCTGAGGTGGCTGGCTCTGGGGAGACAGGCCAGGCACAGTCTGGCCCATCCTCTGTGAAGGAGGGGTCATCTGCCACAAAGCAGAAGAAGAAGAAGAGCAACAAGGAGAAGAAAGTGAAAGGGACCCCTCAGGATGCCCCGTCCCCACTGAGGCCTTCCTCAGCTGGCACTGGGGAGGCCCCTGCTGGAGAGCCCGGCCCTGCTCCGGCTGTCATGTCAGCAACCCTGCTGACTGGGGATGAGGGCAGTTTGGAGGTGGGGGAGACAGGGGTCATTAACGCCACACCCGTCTCCCAGCTCTCGGAGACAGGGGGCAAGAAGACATATGCACAATGTGTCGCTTCTGGAGGCCTGACCCAGGGAGCAGTCTGGTGACCTCTTGGTCATGTCCCAGGCCACTGAATTGGATGAGGAGGCTTGTGAGATGAAAATCCAGCTTTCTGAGTGTCGCAAGCGACCTCGAGAGCAGGATGACCTCCCCCCTCCCAAGAAGGTGGGGCTTGCTCTTCAAGAACCAGACCTCGACCTGGATGATCCAAGGAGGTTGATGGGCTTGGATATTGAGGGTGTGGATGTAGCGCTCCCAGCCAGTGTGTGCCCTCGCCGCTCCTCTGTGGGAAATGTGCAGCCCATGTTGGCAGACCCCCCCTGGGTCGGTCCTGACTATGGGGGGCTCTTGGCCTTTCTAAAGCAAACGAAAGGACAAAAGAACATAGCGGTGTGCATCACCCAGTGATGTGCGGACCCTAAAGTGTTCATCAAGGCTGCCAGGGTGGCGGCCAAGCTCATGCAGCAGGATCTGGGCAGTAGGCAGATGGCCTATCATCTGTAGAAGCTTGCTCAGTGGGTGAGAGATGAGTGGGGCCTGGCGGGGTCCCTGGACTAGAATAGGGCACGATAGGCCTTTTCTTTTCGACCTGTCTCTGCCTTTGCTCGGCTCTTGGGGGCTATGCCTTACCTCGCTCTTCTTCTCCCAAACTCACACCCATGGCAGCCACAACCATTGGCACTTTTAACATCAATGGCTGTCGAGACCCGGTGAAGCGAGAGGCCATGCTGGAGCTCCTGCACCAGAAGCGGCTGGCTGTCACCTTCCTCCAGGAGACGCACTCCGACAGGCACAACCAGTTGGCCTGGCGTGCCGCCTGGCAAGGCCAGGTGTTCTTGAGTCACGGCACCAACCTTAGTGCCGGGGTCACGACTTTCCTATCATCACAACTGCAGCATGACATGGCGGTGGCACGAGAGGTTGTCCCCAGCCGCCTGTTGACGGTTCGCGTCACCCTAGTGCAACACCATCTCCTGCTTGTCAACATCTATGCACCTTCCGATGGCCAGGAGAGGGTCACTTTCTTTGAGGCCTTGGCCGGCCTTTTGCACCAGGTTGGCAAGGACGATGACCTGTTTCTTGTAGGCGGGGACTTTAATTGTACCACCGATACCCTGCTCGATCGTACGGGGCCCGAGCCTCACCTGCCCTCAGCCCCTCAGCCCGCAAGCTGCAGTCCATCTTGGAGACTGCAGGCCTCGTCGATATCTGGCGAGCCCTGCACCCCAACGCGCGCCAGTACACCTGGGCCAGGATGAGTGCCGGGGGTCTCACTATGGCCCGCCTCAACCGCATTTATGTCACCAGGCACCACCTGCTACTCCTACGCAGCGGCCGCATCATTCCCTCAGGCCTGTCAGACCATGGCCTAGCTTTTTGTGAACTGAGCCTGCCAGGGAGAACCTGTGCATGAGCGTCTTATTGGTGCTTCAACGTCAGCCTGCTTCAAGACTCTTACTTCTGGGACTGCTTTGCCAATTTTTGGCAGGGCTGGAAGGCCACAAGACCGAATTATTCCTCCTGGAAGCTGTGGTGGGATGTGGGCAAGGTACAGATTCGGGCCTTTTGCCAGCAGTACACGCAGCTGGCCACCAATGAACTGCGCCGCCGTATCAGAGAGCTGGAGGAGGATGTGGTGAAGCTCAAGGCTGCCCTGCTGGCAGCTGGCAGTGATGCGGTGCTGCGCGAGAGCCTCTGGTTCCAGAAGAAGTGCCTGCATGACTTGGCGGAGAGTGCGGCCCGTGGAGCGAGGATCCGCGCCCACTGCCAAGAGCTGGCCAAAACGGATGCCCTGACCCACTTCTTTTTCAACCTGGAGCGACGGCGGGCAGCGAGCAAAGTCTTAGATCACCTCAAGACCTCTGAGGGCCAGGTCATCACTGACCCAGGTGGAGTACGTGAGCATGCTGTGGCTTTCTATTGTGACCTGCTTGCGGCTGGGCCGTCCTGCCCTGACACCGTGCGGGAACTCCATGCGGGCCTGCCGTGCCTTGGTGGCTTGGAGGCCGGCGAGCTTGAGCAGCAGTTGTCTCTGGCAGAGCTGGCGGCGGCCGCCGCTGGCCTCGCCTCCGGCAAAGCCCCAGGCCTTGACGGGCTACCTGTGGAGTTCTACAAGGCTTTCTGGCCTCTTCTCGGCCCCTGCCTGCTGCGCGTTTTCCAGGAGAGTCTTGCCGACAAGGTCTTGCCAATCAGTTGCCGCCGTGCGGTGCTCACGCTGCTGCCCAAAAAAGGAGACCTTGGCTGCATTAAGAACTGGCGGCCGGTCTCCCTGCTGTGTGTGGATTACAAGATCCTGGCCAAGGTGCTGGCCACCCGCCTCCGCACTGTCATGGCCTCTGTCACTGGGCCTGAGCAGAGCTACTGCATGCCGGGCAGAACCATCCAAGACAACCTGTTTCTGCTGCGCGACCTACTTACAGCCAGCGACCTCTTTGGCCTGGACGTTGGCCTTCTCTCCCTGGACCAGGAGAAAGCCTTTGACTGGGTGGACCACGCCTACCTCTTTCAGACCCTGGAGGCCTTTGGCTTTGGGCCCCTTTTCGTCGGCGCCCTCCGGGTCTTGTATCGAGACACTTCCAGCCTGCTCAAGGTGAACGGTGTGCTCTGTGCCCTATTCCCAGTGCGCAGAGGCATCCATCAGGGCTGTCCCCTGTCGGGCATGCTCTATGCCCTGGCCATTGAGCCACTGTTGCATGCGCTGCGGCGCCACCTGAGCGGTGTGGCCTTGCCACCAGCCGTGGGCCCGTCCCTTGCCCCTCTGCTGAGGCTCTCAGCATACGCAGATGACGTGACCGTCTTCCTTAACACCCAGGAGGACGTGGAGGCCCTGACAGCCTGCCAGCGAGCCTATGAACGCGCCTCTTCGGCCGTATCAACTGGGCCAAGAGCGATACCCTGCTGCTTGGAGAGTGGATCACCACGACCCCCCTGGCCTTGCGCGGGGGCCTCAGCTGGCGCCGCGAAGGTCTTAAGATCCTGGGCGTGTTCCTGGGGCCACCGGCCTTCATGGCGCGCAACTGGGATGGCCTTGAGGAAGGAGTGAAGGCCCGCCTACAAAGGTGGCACTGGCGCCTACCCAGCCTCTCCTACCGTGGATGTGTCCTCATCGTGAACAACCTAGTGGCAGCGAGCCTGTGGCATTGGTGCGCCGTACTAGATCCGCCGGAGGACCTGCTCGAGAGACTTCAGCGCCTCCTGGTTGACTTCTTCTGGGACGGGTGCCACTGCTCCCACGACCTGTCCTTTACCTACCTGTGACTGAGGGGGGCCAGAGTTTGGTTGACCTGGCGAGCAGGGTGGTCTCCTTCCGCCTCCAGGCCCTCCAGTGACTCCTGTACAGCGAGGAGCGCCCACCTTGGCAACACCTGGCATGCCGGTTTCTGCGGAGGGTGGGGGCCCTCGGCTTTGACCGGGAGCTCTTCCTGCTGGACCTCACACTTTTGAACTGGGCTGTGCTTCCAGCCTTTTACTGTAGCGTGGTGTGAGCCTGGCAAGCCACGTTCCACCTCCAGTCCCAGGCCCGTCACCTCCAGTTCCCGCGGTTGCTGGGGGAACCCCTGGTGCACAACCCGGTGCTGAGGCGCCCCGTGCTGAGCCTGGCCTCTGCCAGTCTCACGGCCGCTCTCATTCAGGCACGTGTTCTCTGCCTGGGCCACCTCCTTGACCCCACTCGGTCAGCCTGGCTCTCGCCTGAGGCCTTGAGCAGCCAGCTGGGCATGCGCTCCGTTCGCAGCGTGGGCCATCTCCTGTGTGACATCTGGGCTGCCCTCCCATTGGAGGCGGCAGCCGCCCTGGAGGATCATCTCCGGGCGGGCCAGGTCCCCTGCATTGAGGGTGCCCCGAGCGAGGCTTTCCCTGCATTACTAGTCGCCCCAGCCGTGGCCGATGATCTGGCCGGCGGCCCTGGTACCCTGCTGACGCTCCCTGTGCCTCCTGACAGTGACACAGGTTGTCCTTTTGCTTCTCTGTTGCGTAGAGGTTTATACGCCTGGGTGATCCATGTCCACCACGCCCAAGTGCTGGCGGGCCACCCCGACACACCGTGGTGACGGCGCCTGGGGCCGCTAGGTTCCCCACCTGCCCACCCGGCGTGGCGCACATTGTATAAGCCACCAATCGCCAAGAAGACTGGCGACCTGCGTGGCGGTTGCTGCACGGCATCCTAGCCACCGGCACGTTTGCGTCCCACTTGGACCCCGCCGCCTTGGCAGGCTGTTCCTTCTGCCCGGGGGGTGTTGAGGAGACCCTTTTTCACACTTTCCTTGACTGCCCCCGCCTGCAGCCACTCTTTGCCACCCTCAGCCTGCTGCTGCGGGCTCTGGGCAGGAGCTTTTTGGAGACCACCTACATGTGCTCCTGCCCGTACCGGGCAGCTGAGAGGGGCACCGTCTGCCTGGCCAACTTCGTGCTGGGTCAGGCCAAGTTGGCTGTCCTCAAGAGCCGCCGGAACTGGCTTGCCGGGACCGGCTCAGATGATGCCTTGCGGCTTTTCCGTCTCCTGGTGCAGGCGCTCCTCTCACTGGAGTTTGAGCACGCTGTGCTCCGGCAGGTGGTGCCCGCCTTTGAGGCGCGCTGGGCCCTTGAGGACGCGCTGTGCCAGGTGGAGGATGGCCGTCTCAAATACGCGCTCTGATGTCATGACCGGTCTGGGCAACCGGGCTGGCTCGGTGTCGAACTGCGACTTCCAGCTCTGCCGCTTCCTGGGCCCTCGCCAGGCTGCTTTTTTGCTCTCTGTTGTGTGGAAGTTGAAGGTTGTGTGAAGTGTATGATGGGATGGAGCGGGGTCGGAATTGTTTGGGATTGTGTGGCCGGCACGCCGACCGCGTAGCATGTGAAACACGACGGGAAATGCAGTGAAGGGGTGTGTCACGGTGTGATGTGTTGGTGGTTTGGTTGTTCTGGGGATTCTTTTCGCCCGGGATTTGGTGTGCGTGGGACGCACTTTTGTGGGCATTAAAATGGGTGCGGGTGGCTCTCGTGTGGAAAACGAACTCCCTTGCCCAATTTGGTTTCTGGATCCGAGGACAAAGAGACTTGTCCGATCTAGTTTTTGGGTTGGTAGTAAGTTGTTTGTGCTTTCGCTTTGCAAGCGGCCACCATTGTTGTATCCCTGAACCCCTGAATAAAGTAATTAAAAAGTCAAAGTCTTTCTTTCTTTGTGTTTAGCTAATTTTGCCCTTCAGTTATCTAAACAAGAACTGAACATATAAGGATGTTGCAACCCATCCTACTGTCCAATTTCTTTGTGTTCCACCTGTATCACTTGAAATTGCAGTCTGTCTTAGCTGTTTAGGTTTTAAACTTTCCACAGCAGAAACTATGTCTGGGTTTATAAAGATGTAACAATTGTACCAATGTACAAGGATATCGGTATAAGCTGATGCCTCTGTTGTGTCTGCATGATTCTGTAGTAGGTGTAGCAAAACCATTAGTTAAAACCTGACATTGTTGCTTGCTTTTGTAGTTTACGACGTCTTGTGTTAAACAGATCTTTCTGTGTATCACTGCTATATAACTGCAATGTTAGCAAAAGGAGAAATGCTCCTTTTGGTCTCTGTTTTGCCATTTCCTGAGTCATGGATGAAATTCTATATATGTTTAAAAAGCCAATTGCCACTAAAATTCTCTACCATTTCAAGTCAAACATAGCAGGTAGCTGTACTATATCTACAGAAAGTTCAGCAAAGACCTCTGCCAGTGATATACCAGACTGAAATATACACTGATGCACAGAAATAGCCTTCTTACAAGGTGAATGATGTTATCAACCTCACGCATTCAGTCAGGCCTCCAAAAAACATTTTTTGGGTTTAAAAACAACATGATTTAAAATCCAGGTGTATAAAAAAATAGTTAAAATCCTACTTGGTCTATCCACATATTTGCTGTTTGTGATGTTATGAATGGGTCTAGCACAAATAATGCACAATGTTTTTGCCCCATGGGCCAGATAGATAGTGCCAAGTTCCTCCATGGGCCTGATCTAGGTTGTAGGCCTGATTTAGTACATGGTGTGGGTACAGTAGTGGGTTGATTTAGCATGCAGGGTGGGCATGGTGGGAGGCTGATCTGGCTGTATGATAGGGGGATGATCCAGTGCCTGAGGTGGAGGACAGCTGGGGCCCAGTTCAGCCAAGTGGTGGGGGGCTGATCTAGCAAGCATCAACAGCTGTTTTGGCCCTGATCTGGTCATGTGGCAGTGGCCCAGCCTGCCCTGGCTCTAATCTAGGCAAACTTTGCATAAAGGTAAACGAGCAGTCATTCCCTCAGATTTAAGAGCTGGCATTGTGAGACAGATACATATTTCTCAGCTGGAGACTGGAAGTAAATATGGCTGGAAGTAAATATACTGGGCTGGAAGACTGTCCATATACTGGTATACTGTTCATCCAGGACTACCCACAGGAGAGCATAGTGAAAAGTGTGCAAAGACAGTGATCAACAACAGGAGACTCTGCAGCCTCATAAAATCCCAGACTGACTACTGGAAAATGGCAGAACAGACCTATTCACTTTTAATCCTAGAAAATTCATAGTCACAATAAATAGCAGATCCAGTTTCTGTTAGGTGGATTAGTCAGAGCATAATGAGGCAAGAAATATTATCTAGAAATTGAAGGTATGTGAGGTGGAACTGGATGACTTCCTGAAGCTTTGTTTGGCTAGCAACAGGGATAGAAGAAACTCTCGTATTTGTTCTTGCTAGGATTGTTGCTCCTTGAATATCAGTTTTCCACAGGAAAGGAGGGATATCATGCCTGAGCAAAGACAAGGGAATTGTTTCTAATGACTTGCATTTCAGTCAAAATGGGGGAGTGGTTATTTCATGACCAAAAGAGAAGCTTAGTTAAGGGTCACCAGCTGGTGCTGGGGAGAGGATGGAAATTCAATAGTAAAGGATGGTGGTGATGGTGGTGGCTGGGGGCAGAGGGGTTCATTTGTGCACCATGAGGAACAATGGCTGGGCTCATCTGGGAGCTAGGGTAGAGTGGTTTGATCCAGAATATACTGGTGCTTTATCTGAGAGCTGCTACAAAAGGGCTTTATCGAGAGAACATTTGGATTCAGCCAGCATGTCCAGAGTACCCAGCAGTGATGGAAATGGTTGGTTCAAAGAACAGGAATCAGAAGCCAACTCTTAATGAGTATGCAGAACATACTAGCATCAGTAACTTCAGCAAGGGATTGGTTGTTGCCCTGCTGGGGACAGAGAGCATGGGCAGATGCTATTGGAACAATTAATGAAGTCAGAGAGTATTACTCTTTATACACAGGGGAAAGGCAATAACATATTATTGCTGAAGAGTGAGCGACTTAGGGTATCCCCCTACTATTATTTCTGAGGCTGGGCTGAGCACTTGTCCTGATAAAAATATTGGATTATTGTTGAAAGCAAGTTCAGTTCTGCTCCTACAGAGGGAGTTAGTGCTGATCAGGGCCTCTAGGCTTGTTTCTGATCTGTGGTTTGGGACCTCAGTTCCCTTCAGTCAAATACAGGAGTCTCATCTATTGGTACATTTTGCAAGGTATAGCAGTAGGTCACAAGAGAACTGAAGCAACAGCAGAACTCAAGCAATTCAGCCAAATGGGAATTTGTGCATAAGCTGTGTTCTCATGGGAAGGCAGAGTAACAGTGTAGATAGCCAAGAAACTGACAGTGAAGGGAACTCTCCTGAGCAATGTTGGGCTATTGTAATACAACCTCCCAGAGACTGGTTAACAGCCCAGTGTAGAGTGGTGGGCTGGAGATACAGATACTTGCCTTGGGGAATAACCCACTGCAGCCCAGTGGAGCAATGACAGACAGGGCACGGAAGCACTTAAGAGAAACCCACTGCAAAAGGTGCTAAGGACCTGAGACCACCATGCACAGATGAACAAGTCTGCATCCGACCATTAAAAAACCATACAGTAGCAAGGGACAGGCAAGCTACAATGGAACAAAGGTAGAATTCAGGAGATTCAGGTGAGCGGTGGAAATGCACAGCACTTAAAGCACCAGATATTCAAGATCAGAAGGTTTAACAACCATCTGAGGCATCAGATACCCTGATGCTGAAGAGTTGTCAGGGTTGACAGAGGCATTCAGCATAATGGTTAGAGCAGGGGGTGTTACCAGTGGCTATAGTCAGGGGGAGGCTGAAATCAAACTAGGGTTCATATGGTGAGCCAGAGGGGTTACCAGAAGGGGATGTTAGGAAGCAAACTGAAGTTAAACTGGGGTTCATGTGCCCAGTCAGGAGGTTTACTAGAAACAGGTCAGAAAGCAAGCTGAAGTAGGGCCTTGGGTATATAGGCACAAATTCAGGAACAGGCATAAGGGAAGTCACACAGATAAGAGAGACTTCCTGACCAAAGTCAGTTTGTTGCGCAGAAGGGGCTACGTGCTGCAAGAATTCCTTAAGAGCAGGCCTGGAAACAATCAGCAGGCTCAGACGCAGCTAGCCCTACTTAGGGGGTTGAGTGTTGTTGACCTAGTGGCTTGGCTGTAGTGCAGAGGCCTTACAAGAGCCAGCAGAAATAAGTTACATGAGCAACACAAAGGACCAACAGGATGTCACCCTGCAGAAAAAAGACAGCAATTGGGTGAAGCACATCCTCCTCAGCAGCAATAATATGTGTGTAGCAGGCTTACCTTTCAGAGCTTGGGTTGAGTCCCAGGCTTGAGATCTTGCTGTTCTGATTGGTGGAGCCCATCCACCAATCAGGAGGCAGCAGGAGAAATAAAGTCACATCCCTTTCCTGAAGGGGAGAAGAGCTCCCCTGGACCTGGTTGAAGACTGCAAACTGTCAGGTCAAGAAGACTTCAGAAGCAGAGCCCTGGAGCATATAAGAGGAGCTGCATGCCCAGCACAAGGGGCAGATGCAGCAAGGGACTCAAGAAGAGCAGAGCCAACAAAAGCTGGGGTGCTCTCCCCCAGCGGGTAATAGGCCCAAGGCTCCTGAAGCTGCCACTGGAGGAGCAGCCTTGAGAGTGATGCGAGAATATTAGGGCTGTTGATAGTGCACAGGGATGGTGCATGAAGACCTGGCCCTGGGAGCAGTGTGAGACTGCTCGGGCCCATCACGGTGCACAGTTTGGTGCACAGAGCTCAGGCTTTGGGAGCCACAAGTGGCGGCTTGAACCTGCAACCCCAGCAGGGCCTTGGGGGCCGCAGTGAGGCAGTTCAGGCCCCATCTCCCAACAAGCAGCCAGGTCCCAAGGTGTGTAGGGTGGCACATGGGCCCGAGCCTTGGGAGCCAGGGAGCCACAGAGGCTGCTTGAGTTAGCCACCTGGTGTGAGGACAGCTGGCCAGAGCCTGAAGGGCCCAGCCTGTGCTAAGAGAGCCCTCAGTGCTGAGCCAGGGCACGGGGAAATGGCAGTGCTGCAGCATGAGGCTCAGCACCCAGGCGCCAGCAGCAGTGGTGCAGGAGCTGAGAGGAGCTGAGCCCTCGGTGCCTAGAATGGGCACAGGGTGGAGAAGAGCTCAGCAGTGTGGGAGAGGCCTGGAGAGGCACTCCAGCAGAGGAGACCCCATCAAGCTGGGCCCTGAGCACCGCCACCTGTGGGAGCGTGAGTCATTGGGCCCTTGGGGCCCACAGGGGAAAGACGTTTGGGGTGGGGAAACCCAGAGAAGGGGCTGGGTGAGCAGCCCCCCCGCCTAGTCAGGGCCCTAAGGGGAGAGGCCCCTGGTGCTTCCTGGACACCACCCAAGGGACCCCATTGGAAGGAGGACTATCTCTTCCCATGGTTCAGGTACTATACTAAGGAATAGTTGTTATTAAGTTTGTTCATGTTTGTACCTTATATTGTGTAACTGAAATGTTGTATTGTGATTTAGGTTAGTGTTCTCTCTCTCTCTCTGTGTGTGTGTGTATGTAAAATCTAATCTAAATATATATGATATTTAGTTTTATGTGTATGTATATTATAACTTAAGAAATTGTACATAGTTAAGAACTTTGGGCTTGGGTTAACTCTGTAGAGGAAAGAGGGATCTGCCTGAACTTCTGGCATCCCTCTCACAGCACCCCTTCCTGCCTACCCATCCCATTCAATTCAGAATGGGGCACACGCTTAGGTGTACCCAGATTACATGTGGGAGTGTATTTCAGACCTAAATATCTGCAGGATTATGAGGCCTTAAAATCAGAACTAGGTTTGTGGTGGTGAATGTGTCCCTATGGCCATGACAAAGCAAAAACTGTTAAAAGGAAACATATCCGTCTGTATGGATCTTGGTGGAGGGAACACAGGTTGCAGGTAGGAGGAGTGTGGAGGGGAGGCAAGAGTGTGAATAACAGGAAAGGTACTAGGAAAGTCCATCTTTTTGCTCATGGCTTGAATGAGTGCTATAGTTTCTGTACCTACCTCTGTAAACAGTTCTCTTAAGGCCTATGTTGCAATTTGAGCTATTCAAATACTTATCCATGTTAGTGCTAACTTGAGTCTGGAACAGTCACACCTTAAGGCTAAAAACCTTCCCTGACTGTCTCACACCTGCACAGCTGTGACTTGTCACTTAGAGGGCTGGCAAGCAGAGGCCTGACTAGGAGCTACAGCTGTGAGTTGTCACAACAGGGCTGGTTCCCTGCTCTAGGTGATGGTGGCGGGGGGGTGAGAAGTGTGTTAGAGGGGGTAGGAAACATGAAGCTTGGAGGCAGAGAGTTAATGGGATGAGGGTGGGTAATGAAGTGGGAGCTAGAAAGGAAATGGGGGTCAGGAAAGTGGGGTGAAATGAAGGAAGCCAGCCACTGAAGGGAAAAAAATAAAAAGAAGTATTTTTATACACTCACCCTCCTGCTGGCTGACACCAGCCCGGACGTAGTGGGGATTACGGAAATATGGTGGGATGAAATGCATGATTGGGAGGTCAATGTCAAGGGCTATAGGCTGCACAGGAGGGACAGGATAGGAAAGAGGGGTGGGGGTGTGGCGCTCTATATTAAGGAGGAATACACATCGTCGTTAATTAGCAAGGAGCCAGGGGAGGGGCACTCTGAAGTGCTTTGGGTTAGAGTACAAGGCAGTCGAGGTGAAAGGGACTTAATGGTGGGAGTTTACTACAGACCTCCCAACCAGGGAGAAGAGCTTGACCAGGAATTCTTGGGTCAGCTCGCAGAGGTAGTGAAGGCTAGGGATGTAGCAGTCATGGGGGACCTGAACTTCCCGGACATCTGCTGGGAAGAGCAGTCAGCCAGGTCTGAACGCTCACGTAGGTTCTTGGCCAGAGTATCATAGTATCATAGTATCATAGTAGTTATAGTAGTATCATAGAGTGCAGGACCTCCATCTAACCCAGGAGGTGCACAGCCCCACCAGGGGGGATGCCTTGTTGGACCTAGTGCTGGCCACGGGTGATGACCTGGTGAGGGGGCTGTGAGTGCTTGACCACCTGGGCGACAGCGATCATCGCCTGCTGGAATTCACCATCCAGCGCAAGGTGGCAAAGGCATGCAGTAAGACAGCGGCCCTGGATTTTAGGAGGGCAGACTTCAACGAGCTAAGGAGGATAGTTGGAGAAGCGCTGAGGTCCCGGCGGGGTGGGGAGCCAGGTGTCCAAGGAGAGTGGTCGCTCCTTAAGGAGACGATCCTTCAAGCTAATCCCAACGAGGATCAAAGGGAGCAGGAGAGCACACAAGCCTCCGTGGCTCACCAAAAGCATCCGGGAATGTCTCCTTGCTAAAAAGGAGGCTTATACCCAGTGGAAAGAAGGGGTTGGGCTATTCTGTAGTTGCTCGGGGATGTAGCGGGGCAGTTAGGAAGGCCAAGGCAGAGATGGAACTGGGACTGGCTTCCCAGATTAAGGACAATAAGAAGTCTTTTTTTAAATACGTAGGGGGTAAAAAGAATGTCCCGGGTAATGTGGGGCCCTTGCAGGATGACATGGGTAACGTGGTCGTCACACCAGACGGCAAAGCTAACATGTTTAACGATTTCTTTGCCTCCATCTTCCTAAGTAGGGACCAGAACAGCACACCTGGGCCACAGGTTAGTGAGGATTTAGTTAGGGAGCTTCTGGAGGGGTTGGACATATTCAAGTCAGCTGACCCGGATGATCTCCACCCTAGAGTTCTAAAGGAACTGGCTGAGGTCATTGCAAGTCCCCTGGCACAACTTTACGAGCACTCGTGGTGCTCTGGTGAGGTACCGGAGGACTGGAAGAGGGCCAATGTGGTCCCCATCTTCAAAAAAGGCAAGAAGGAAGACCCGGGAAACTATAGGCCGGTTAGTCTCACCTCGATCCTAGGCAAGCTGTTCTAAAAAATTATGCTGGCACACATCCAGGAGGGGCCAGCAGGAGACTGCATGCTTGGGGCAACCAACATGGGTTCATCAGTGGCAGGTCCTGTCAGACCAACCTGGTGGCCTTTTACGATCAGATCACCAGATCATTAGACGCAGGGGTAGCAGTGGATATAATCTTCCTGGACTTCCAGAAGGCTTTTGACACTGTCTCTCACCCCGTTCTCATTAAGAAACTGGGGAGCTGTGGTGTAGACACCCACACAGTCAAATGGGTCGCCAACTGGCTGGAGGGCCGCACCCAGAGGGTGGTAGTGGATGGGTCCTTCTCAGCCTGGGGGGACATGGGCAGTGGGGTTCCGCAGGGCTCGGTCCTCGGGCCCGCACTGTTCAACATCTTCATCAGCGATTTGGACGAGGGGGTAAAAAGCACCCTGTTCACTAAGATGTGGGGGGATGTGGGAACATTGGAAGGCTGCAACAGGCTACAATCAGACCTAGACAGGTTACAAGGGTGGGTGGACGAGAATAGGATGGGTTTCAACACAGGCAAGTGCAAGGTGATGCACCTCGGGAGGAACAACCGGCACCATACCTACAGGTTGGGGAACTCCCCTCTTGTCAGCATGAAGGCGGAAAGGGATCTGGGAGTGATCATTGACTCCAAGATGAACATGGGCCAGCAGTGTGGGGAGGCAGTAAGGAAGGCCAGCCGGACCTTGGCATGCATCCACAGATGCATCTTGAGCAGGTCCAAGGAGGTGGTCCTCCCCCTCTATGAGGCAGTGGTCAGGCCGCAGCTGGAGTACTGCGTCCAGTTCTGGGTGCTGCACTTCAAGAGGGATGTCGACGGCATGGAGAGGGTCCAGAGGAGGGCCACTCGTATGATCAGGGGACAGCAGGGCAGGCCCTAGGAGGACAGGCTGTGGAACCTGAACCTGTTCAGCCTCCAAAAGAGAAGGCTGAGCGGGGATCTTGTGGCCTGTTATAAACTAGTCAGGGGGGATCAGCAGGCATTGGGGAAGTCACTGTTTCCCCGAGCACCGCCAGGAGTGACCAGGAATAATGGTCACAAGCTGGCAGAGGGTAGGTTTAGGTTCGATATCAGAAGGCGCTACTTCACAGTCAGGGGGGCTAGGGTCTGGAACCAGCTTCCAAGAGAAGTGGTGCAGGCTCCTACCCTGGAGGGTTTAAGAGGAGGTTAGATGAACTTCTAGCTGGGGTCATTTGACCCCAGTACTCTTTCCTGCCATGGCAGGGGGTCGGACTAGATGATCTGCTCAGGTCCCTTCCGACCCTACAAACTATGAAACTATGAAACTAAGTAAAAAGTAATAAAGAGGAAGTAAATTTAAAAAGTCTCATGTTTTGATAAATTGGGATTGGGGTGTGGGGGATGGATGCTGGTAGCCCGGGGTGGCTAGGTGGTGGGAGTGGTGAGGGAAGGTGCTTTTAGGGGAGCTACTGCCCCTGCCAGAGGAAGGAAGCCCCAGCTCATGGGGACCTGATCCAGCCCCCTACTTTGTTCCCCTCACCCCTCTTAGACCCCACTCCTGGACCCCTCGGTGCTGGCATGTACCTGGTTAGCTGGCATGTACTCTGCTGGCTGTTTGCGCAAGGTTGCAACCCTGGGAGTGGGAAGGTAACACCCCCAGGTGTGGGAGTTGGTGTTGGCCTGGTACCACAACCACCCCTAGGGCAGAAGAGCTCAGGGGGTGGAAAACTTGTTCACAAAGAATAGGAGGGTGGATCCTGAGATCTGGACTGCAAATTGGGCAGCTCATTTGTGGGGAGTGACCACACATTAATGGAACATGAGCTGGGTAACACAAATTAGAGATGAATCTGTCCCTGGAGTGGCATAATCTTAAAATGCCTAAAGTGTGCTTTAAACTAGTTTCAGGTGTTAACGGGTGGACAATCCAGGGGTTAAGAACTGCAGGACAGCCTAAACTTAATGTGTAGCAAGGCCTGTAATAAAGAACAGTTTAGCTTTAGAAACTCATGCTATTGCCCATCATATGGTTTATGAAATGCAGTATGCATCAAGCTGCTGTGTGGCACATGGGAGCTAAATTCAGCATCAAGCTCCTTGGATGCTCTAACATTTTAGTGCAGCAGACTGGAAATTCTGCATTAGCTTCATTAACATTTACAAATGGAAGCTTTTATTGAATTAAATATGAAAATGAATAATACAATTGGTACTGTAGCCTTTGAGTTATTCATTTTACAGTTAATTCAATTTATTTTACACTTTCCTTACATTTTTAATGTTTGATGTGCCATACACTTTTATTGTTTATTGCTAATAGTTAACTAAAAATGATTGTAAAGGTTTTCATCAGGGAATCTGTATGGCAGAATGGCCAGGGGAAAGTGCAGTTTTTGGCATGTAAGTGTGGGATAAAAGCAATTTAGTTAGATGTTGTGCTGTGGCTAATATGACCATTGGATGTATAAGCAAGGGAATGTTGAGTAGGTACATAGAGGTGATATTACCATATATATGGTAATAATGGTTTCACTGCTCAGATACTATGTCCAGTTATGATGTCTGCATTTCACAGATGATGTTAAAAACATTGGGAAGACATTAAAACAGTGGCTTGGAAAACCTGCCTTACAGTGAGGGACTTAAGAAGCTCAGTCTATTTTGTTTAATTAAAAGAAGGTTAAAAGGTGACTTTGGAGCAGCCTATAAGTATTTACATGAGGAGAAGACTCCTATTCACTGAACACTTTCAAATATGGCAGGAAAAACTCCAGTTACTGGGAGGTAAAGGTAGACAAATTCAGGCTAGATAAAGGCACACATCTTGTACAGTGAATTCAGGGATGTGCTGGAATAGTATGCCTAGGCATACCATGGATTCTCCAACAGTTGACGTCTTCTAATCAAGATTGAATGTCTTTCTTAAATATATGCTCTAGCTCATCTGCAGGTAATAGACTCAACGCAGAATTTGTTGGATGAAATACTGTGACCTGTGTCATGCAGGTCAATCTAGATTATTATAATAGTGCCCTCTAGCTTTATTTAATATCCTTGAATCTATTACACAGTCTTCAGAAAAACAATTACTAACGCTGATGTTTTACATTGTCATCTTTAGCTTCAGAGTTAACCCATAGTTAGCATACGTGAAAGTAGTTTATCAGGCTTCACATATTTATTTTTTTCTTAGCAAGCATGGGGGAAGAAAAAGCACTTTTTATGACATAAATATTTACAATATGCAACATGAGTTGTACACACTGAGATAGGAGGGAATCCTTTTATTGGTATTGGAAAACTTAGTGTAGAATAAAGGTCTATCGGACTTCTTGGGAGGTGTCTTAAAACTGGTATTACTATTTGTAGGCATTGTGGTAATGGTAGTACAAAACTCATCAGATCTTTGGTGAGGTTAGCAAAGTTTATTGTACCTTTAGTTCATCCAAGTGTACTGTAATGTGAGAAGTCCACCTGGACTTGATGACGTAGTCTGACACACCTACTCCATTAGTGAGCAATTTAAAATATATGTAGTTTTCATCTCTGGGAATGTGCAGTCAAGTATTGGAGTATTTCACCAAAGTTTTTAATTTTTATGATACACTGACACTTCATTTCCACATGGTGCAAATGAAAAAAGCATGAAGTTCTCAAGGATTATCTAACTTCTGTGATGAAAGATGCTAAGTGGACTGCCATCTAGCCTGCAGTTCTGGTGAAGAATATTCTGTGGGGATCAGTGTGAGCAACTGGTAATGTAAATAGTTCAATAAGTAGGACAGTTAGTTGCCCTTTTCAATCCAGCAGAAGATGGCAGTCTGGGCATGGCAACAGGGCCCAGAGACTGATCTGTAATTGGCTTCCCATGACTTTGCTTAATTTTAGTGGATGAGTGTTATCCTGAGGTTAAAACTATAGGGTGCTTGTACATGTGATGATGTGGCCATTTACACGTGACAAAAAGTGATGAGAAATTGCTATTTGTCTAACATAATGATGTCACCATATACATGTGCACAATTTTTTTCTTTACGGTAGGGTTGACCTCACCAGAAGATGAGGAGGGTGACCTCAGGTACAAGCACCTAGACAGTCCAGCAGTCAGAGAAACGTGTTTTATAGTCTGATGGTTAGGACACTTTCATGGGAGATGTGAATTTGAATTCTTCAGGCTGAAGAGGGCTTGGAATCCAGGTGTCCCGCTTTCTGTGTAGATGCTCTAACTAATAGCTACTATGGAAAAAGATTACATCACCACCACTAGGTGCCTAAACTCCCAGGAGGATTGGGAATATAGATGTACCCCTGTGCTCATTATTTTCTGTTGGCTGTCTCTCAGTTCCTTCCTGCTCAGCATCCTTGAAGGCAGCTACCTCTCTCCATTCACTGAAGAGATTTCATAGATTTCACAGACATTTGGGCTGGAAGGGATCTAAGAAGATCATCAAGTCCAGCCCCCCGCCCGAAGGGTAGGAAGTCAGCTGGGGTCATAGGATCCCAGCAAGATAAGCATCCAATTTACTTTTGAAGGTGTTCAATGTAGGTGAACCACCTCCAATGGCAGGTTGTTCCAGACCTTGGGGGCTCAGACAGTAAAGAAATTCTTCCTTATGTCCAGCTTGAAGTGGTCTCGCAGTAGTTTATGACTATTCGACCTCATCGTCCCTTGGGGCACTCCTGGTGGTCACCCCTGATAAACTTACAGGTGGCCATCAAATCACCCCTGAGCCTACGCTTTTCCAGGCTAAAGAGCCCCATGGCTCTCAGCCTGTCATTGTAAGATCTGTTTTCCTGACCTCTGATCATGCACATGGCTCTTCTCTGGTCTCTCCAAAGCTTCTCCACATCCTTTTTGAATTGTGAAGCCCAAAACTGGATTCGGTACTCCAGCTGCGGCCTCACCAAGGCCGAGTACAAGGGGAGAATGACATCCTGGGATTTGCTTGAGAAGCATCTATGGATGCAAGCCAGTGTTTTGGTCACTTTAGTAGCCACAGCATTGCACTGAAGGCTCATGTTCATCCTGTGGTCAATGATGACCTCCAACTCTCTTTCTTCCGTAGTGCTAGCCAGCATAGCACTGCTGAGCCTATAAGGATGCTGCAGGTTTTTCTTTCCATGGTGGAGAACCTTGCATTTTTTGGTCTTGAACACCATCAGGTTCTCATCCACCCATTTGCTGAGCCTGTCCAGGTCAGTCTGGATCACCCGTCTGTCTTCTGGTGTGGATGCTTTGCCCCAAAGTTTGATGTCATCGGAGAACTTGGCCAGTTCGTTCCTGACTTCAATGTCCACATCATTAATGAAGATGTTGAACAATATGAATCCAAGGACAGAGCCTTGGGGGACCTCACTGGTCACAGGACACCATGATGAGTGACTGCCATCAATTACTACCCTCTGGGTCCGAGCACAGAGCTAATTTCCCATCCAGCAGATCATGGTGGACCCAAGGCCACAATTGGCCAGTTTCATCAAGAGGTGATCATGGGATACCAGGTTGAAGGCTTTTTTGAAGTCAAGATATATGACATCAATCTCTTATCCCTTGTCCAGGTGATAGGTCACCTGGGCATAAAAGGGAACAGAGGAACTTATTTTAGGTGTACTAAAGTCTAAAACCAGAAGCATTTGTAAAGTCAGTCAGGATGTGGTCCTAAATTCCAGAACATAAATAGAAAGATTTCAATCCACATACAAAAAGTTTCCAGATACTCTAATAACTACTAGAAAAAACTTGTTTAAGCAAATTTAGTAAGACAGGCTACCACTCAGCCTGTTCGAACTGAATTAATTTGGTGCCAGTGAGGATAGCAACAAAATGAAACAGTTCACCTCATCCTCCCCCAACCATCCCACAGTGACTTGGTGGCCTTGCAAAATGCACTGCCAGATTAAGACGATTACTTCAGGCTGGGTCATGAAAGGCACAATAGCTATCCATAGGGTTGCCGTGATTTATGGCAGCTCTAGAAAAAGACATAGGAAAAACATTAAACTGTTTCTGTATAACCAACATTTTGAGCTTAAAATGGTTCAGTATGACCAGTATGATTGCCTAATATAGACAAGTTCTCTGCAGCAAGGGAAATATTCCCCAGCGGGGGAGGTTATGCTTAGGGGCAACCTACATGGGTTCATTAGAGGCAGGTCCTGTCAGACCAAGCTGGTGGCCTTCTATGACCAGGTCACAAGATCCTTAGATGTAGGAGTAGCAGTGGACGTAGCCTTTCTGGACTTTAGGAAGGCCTTCAACACTGACTCTCACCTCATTCTCATTAAAAAACTGGGGGACTGTGGTGTCGACAGTCAAATGGGTCGCTAACTGGCTGGAGGGCCAAACCCAGAGAGTGGTGGTTGATGGGTCATTTCCGACCTGGAGGGATGTGAGCAGTGGGGTTCCACAGGGCTTGGTCCTCGGGTCCGCACTGTTCAACATCTTCATCAGTGACTTGGACGAGGGGGTAAAAAGCACCCTGTTCAAATGTGATGACACTAAGTTGTGGGGGGCTGTGGGCACTCTAGATGGGAGGAATAGGCTGCAATCAGATCTAGACAGGTTACAGGGGTGGGCGGATGAGAACAGAAAGAGTTTCAACACAGACAAGTGCAAGGTGCTGCACCTGAGGAGGAAGAACCAGCAGCGTACCTACAGGCTGGGGAACTCCCTTCTCATCAGTGCAGAGGCAGAAAAGGATCTTGGAATCACTATTGATACCAAGATGAACATGGGCCAGCAGTGTGGGGACACGGTTGGGAAGGCCAACCATACCTTGTCATGCATCCTCAGATGCATCTTGAGCAGGTCCAAGGAGGTGATCCTCCCTCTCTATGTGGCACTGGTCAGTTCGCAGTTGGAGTACTGCATCCAGTTCTGGGCGCTGCACTTCAGGAGGGATGTGGACAGCATGGAGAGGGTCCAGAGGAGGGCCACTCGCATGATCGGGGGCAGCAGGGTAGGCCCTATGAGGAGAGGCTATGAGACCTGAACCTGTTCAGCCTCCACAAGAGAAGGCTGAGGGGGGATCTAGTGGCCTGTTACAAACTAGTCAGGGGGGATCAGCAGGCATTGGGGGAGTCCCTGTTTCCCCAAGCACTGTCAGGAGTGACTAGAAATAAAAGTCACAAGCTGGCAGAGGGTAGATTCAGACTAGATATCAGGAAGTGATACTTTACTGTCAGGGCGGCTAGGATCTGGAACCAACTTCCAAGAGAAGTGGTTCTGGCTCCTACCCTGAGGGTTTTTAAGAGGAGGCTAGATGAACACCTTGCTGGGGTCATTTCACCCCAGTACTCTTTCCTGCCATGGCAGGGGGTTGGATTTGATGATCTGCTCAGGTCCCTTCTGACCCTACCAACTATGAAACGTAAAGAAACAAGAGTCATACAAGCTAAACAAGGCAATGAGATAAGAATCCATAGTCCCAGTTTAAACCATACTTAACACAACAAGATCTGTGAATTATTCCACGTTAAAGAGTTCTATCACTAATTTGAATGTCTTTCTGCAGCTGATGAGGCACTCTGGACCATCAGACTAGAGCACAAGTCATGGAGGAGAAGTGTGGAAGAAAGAATGCAATTTGCCCTAGGATGGAAGAGGACCTGGCCAACCACTATCACCCTATGTGTGATAAGCCACACATTGAACTTAAATCTTAATAGAAATCTGCTAAAAATGTTTAACATTTTTCAAGCAGCATCTATATGACTGGTAGCCATTTTTATGGCTGGCTGGCAATTTTTATTGTGTGATAATGGCTTTGCATGTGTAGCTTGTCTAAATTTATAATACAATTAACCAGTAAATTGCACAATAAGTGTTAAGTATGGCAGAGACCTAATTTATCAGTTGTGTTCCCCACAAGACCCTAACAATAGAATTTGTCACATTATATTGGGGTACTGAAAACCCTGTTTGAGATTGTAAAACTTTTTAATCCCACAATTTAAACCAAAGGTTTGTTTGTTTGTTTCCAAGGGAGATTCAATTAACCTTTATGTTCCTTTTCTCACAGTTTCTTTGTATTTATTTTTCTTGCTGTTCCTATTTCACAGCCTCTCTCACATGAAATGAAAACTTGATAGTATTAATGCTGAAATTCCCCCCTCCCTCCACTCCTAATACTTGACTGTGATCAAAATTAAGCAAAATTAGTTTGGCTATCCTTAAAAGAAATAAAAATTTATGTTAACAATCACCCCGAGACAGTAAAGAGAGAAAAAATTATGTTTGAAATGTTACATACCCTTCTTGTTCATGGTGACTTAGCTATATGCCTTACCATAGTGAAAACCTAGAGATGATTTGTAGATGGAGACATTTCCCCCTCCATTCAGGATAATGGTAGAAAGATGTCAAGGGTCACACTGCTTTTGAGAGGAAGATCTGCCTTGAAATTCCATCCTGCCAAATGTCTTGTCTAGTCCCCCTCTCCTGAGAGGACCACCAAAGCCAGCCTTGTCATGGCTTCAAAAGGGGCCAGTATCTGGCTTTGAGACTTTGACTCGTCTCTGTCCTTGGCTTCCCCACTGATCTGTAGCAGCTCCTTCTCAAAGAGCTGCTTCTTCTTTGTTAGTTCCCAGGAAGTGGGAACATTTTCTTTTTCAAAGAGGTGGGGGAGGGAGGTGAGAATGCCAGTGTCCCAGATAGTGTCAGATTGATACTGTCCTCCCCGGGATTACCCTTTGTCTTTCTTTACTCTGTCCTCTCTCAGGCTTCCCTTTCTCTACCCAGCCCTCCAAGACCCTCATACTTTCCCTGGCACAATCAGTCTCACTTGCAGTAATACAATTACAAAAATGATGAGCACTTGTACACATGAGGATGGTTTAGTTCCCTTAAATTGAAATGTTGGTTTATTAATTATGATCCACCATTTCAATTTTTAGGGGTTTCTATCACTGTTACAGAACAGCGACAGCCCACTGGCAGCTCACCTCTCCTCCCCACCCCGACTGTGGGAAGGCGCCACTGGTGGGGGGAAGCAGCAAGGGGTCTGATACTTTTTTTTTTCATGGAGCCTGCCTGCCTCCCACTTGGTTGGGGGGTGAGCTGCAGGGGCCCCCAGACCTTCCCTTCATGGCAGCATTGCCCCCCAGGTGGCACCCACCTGCTACCAGCCCACCCTGGTACTGCTGCCATGGAGGAAAGGTCCAGGGGTCCCCACAGCTCAGAGTCCACCAGCAACTCACCTCTCAGCAGCAGGAGAGGCAGGCAGGCTCTGCAGAAAAAAAGGATCCAGCTCTTCTCCACTTTTATTTTCCCAGTGAAGCCTGCCCATGCAAGCTGCCACCAGGTCATGCAGCCCGTGGGCTGAGGGGGGCCTGGTCCTTCCCTTCATGGTGACGGTGCTCCCTGGTGCCACCTCTGTGGGGTGCTAGCTGCATGGGTGCTGCCCCACCTCACAGGCAGCATACAGCCAAATCCAACAATGCACAGAAGTGCTGGAAGCCTGGGTATGGGGAAGTTTAGGCTTGGCAGGCTTCTAGCAATCTTCTACCTTTACTGACCATGCCTGGTCATCCAGCACCCTGTGCACCATCCCCACCATCTTCTCTGGCTGCCACCACACCCATCTGCCTTCCTGTTGCCTTCCTGCTCTGCCCCAGGGGCAAGCCAACCCATTCTCGGGGCATGGGGAGGCAGCAGTTGTGTGACATGTATACATGCATGATTTTTTGCCATAATGGGACAATTTGCCTGTACCAAACTAAAATACATTGGAGGTGGTCTAAGTTGCCACACACAATTTTTTTTTCTTTATGGTAAGGGTTGCCAGAATCTGTCAGGGGCTTCCAAGGGAGGTGGTGCTCTTCCCTACCTTGGGGGTCTTCAAGAGGAGACTGGACAAGCACCTGGCTGGGGTCATGTGACGACCCCAGTGCTCTTTTCTGCCCAAGGGAGGGGGTCAGACTTGATGATCTGCTGGGGTCCTTTCCGACCTTAATATCTATGAATCAAAAAATAATGCAATAATCATAGAGCCAGAAGGGTATAGGTAGCAGGAGAAAGGACACTGGGTTATAGTCCTGGTTGCCCATTTTATTTCTTTTAGGTCCAATTGCTGTCTGATGGAGAGTGTTGGGAGAGAGATGAGATTTCAGGTGCATCCCTTGGTTTAGCATTTCCTGTTGCCTGGTTTAGGTCCCCCCTGCTCAGTGTGCTGACTATTATAAATTCCATTCCAAGCACTTACATCTCCCAATTTACTGCATAGGAAACTTAATCATGTACTTTGGGCTTGTGAATTACACTTCTGGAGCAGGGCACCTAAAAGTTAGACATGCAAGCCTCAGCATCTCCATGGCTAAATACCTTTGTAGATCTGGACCTGAGTGTTTGTTAATTTCTCTAGTTTAAAATGCTTATAAACCAATTTAGAAGGAAAAACATGACAATGGTAACAAAATAGCAAGCAGGAAAGCAGGAGTAAGGAAAAGCAACCACCAGGGTTACAATAATAGGCTAACCAACATAATTACTCAGCAAAGGATAGTGCAAGGCATTGTGGAGAAAACACATAATTTTTTTAGTGATAAATGTGATACTTGACTCATTTCTTGGAGAGTCACAACAGAAAGGGAACCCACAGAGGTCTTTAAAAAAGGAGATGGTAGTAGTCTGGTGTGCCGGTTCTGGAAGAATGTGGGAAAGTGTAGCAACAGCGTGTGGGTGAATATGGGCAAAAGAAACAGGAGATTGCTGTTGATATCATGGGCAGAAAAGATGGGGTGGAAAATGTCCTGATAATAGACAGCCTCAGGTATATCAGAGCTTGACCTGCCAGTGCAGGAATTGTTGCCTTTGGTTTGCTCTCTTTTTTGAAGATGGGAAGGCAAACACTACAGATGAGGAAGAGAGGGGAGGAAACTGAAGAAGAGAAGAGAACACGGCTAGAGGCAAATGAGAAAGGAAAGCATGTTTAATGTTTTAAAAACAATTTTCCTTCTGGAAGTTTTACAGATATTTTTTTCTTTTAGTTTTTCATTTAATTTAAAAGATGAATATTTAATTAATATTTCAGTATAGTAACTACACGTTTTTTCCTGCTAACTTTGTGATATAACCTTATCCTGGACTAACACCCTGAGGAAGTCACCCTTGAAATTTATATGATAACAGCACCAGTCATGGAGGGTTACAATGAAGGGTATTGTTACCAGCTTGTAAACAGACAGCACCTCAAGTTATCATGAAATATCTATGGAATAACTACATAGTAATAACAGTAATTACACAAGAACTCAAAACAAATACGTTACAATGATAGTATGCTTACGCGTGTCTTCTCTTTAGAAGAACTTATAAAAGCATGCCCTTTTTATTTTAGTAACCAACACATTACTTCCTGGAAGTCATGAAGAAAAAAAATTATAATGGAATTTATTCTCTAATGTTTATACCTTAAAAATGCAATAAAGAAGGAAAGAATGATAGTCCTGTAGCTAATAAGGAAAATCCTTTTTTTTTCTACTGATCAACTTTGGAATCCCTTTGATTAGAAACAAAGTTGGGACTAGGCATAAGTCAGTGGTAGAAAGACTCCTGTATAAATCTTTGCATGGGGCAGATGGGGCATTGACAGAGACAGGCAGTGCATGTCATGACATTTTTGGGACGTCCTGAGCAGGCTGACTAGGCTGCACAAAGGCTTTTTAGTCATTTGGGCAGGCCAGGATTGTGCAGTCATGAATGTAATGCTTTATTACCAGAAAAATCATGACTAGTTAGTGTTGGATGCCAGAAGAGTAGGGATACCTTCCCCTCCCTT
Source organism: Crocodylus siamensis (assembly GCF_052110815.1). Taxonomy (NCBI): domain Eukaryota; kingdom Metazoa; phylum Chordata; order Crocodylia; family Crocodylidae; genus Crocodylus; species Crocodylus siamensis. Next base: position 62,361,541 of record NC_143398.1, on the reverse strand, counting down.
AGTCAATGGCTGCGGCCTAGACATTACCTGGAATACCCTCTGGTCCTCTTCTTCAAGCTGGCCCCCTGAGCAGTTAGGAAGGGACGCAAAGCACCCAAGAAGGAGGCTGGCTCAGTTAGATGGGTGCTGCCTTGGAAGGGTACTGCTATTGGTTCTGGTTCTGCTCCAAGTATTGTCCTGCAAGATCGGGCTGGGACAATGGGCAGCATCTGTTTCGTATGGCAACATCTGTTTATAGTCTGAGATGCATAAAGATGAAAGAGGACTTGGCTTTAACAGACATCATTGTTTCCAGGCCTCACATCCTCTGTATTCTCCCTTCATAGTTCTTAATGTCATCCCTTTACTCCCTATATCTCACAGACATTTGCAGGCTCTTCGTAAGTCTCCTCTTAGTCATCTTTTAGCAGATCTATGGATATTTAGCTCTTTTAATCTTTCCTCATAAATTAATCCCCTGAAGCCCCCAGATCAGTTTCATGCTTTTGACCAAACTTCCATCATTTTTGCAATGTCTATCTGGTTATGAGCTTCTCAGAACTGAATACATTATTTTAGGCTATATCAAATCTATGGAAAGGGATTATCATTTCTCTGCTGCAAGACTTGATGTTTCTGCATGCAGCCCCAAATCACATTGGCCTCCTTTGCTGTAATACTAAATTACATATTCTTATCCGCTGTTTGCTCTCATACTAAATAGCTGTGTTTTGCATTATTTTTTTAAACATGTATGTAAGCTGCATTTTCTCAAGCAAGGGCTTATTTTGTAATCTCCAGCCTATATTTCTAACCTCTCTAGATTCCATTATTTTATGTCTCTGTTTTTACCAAAGGAAGGACATTTGAACATTTCCCAATTTATTATCATCTGTTAATTTAATTATCATGCTGTTTAACCTCATCTTCCTGATTGTTAATGAAGATGGATCTCGTAGATTTTCTTCTATCTCTAACTCTGACGATCAATTGAATGTTAAATGAAGTCCAATCTAATACTATGGCATCTCCGAAAACACCTCCTGAGCTCAATCCACTGCTATTTATCAGCACTTTTTTGTTGTGATTTCCTTTAGTCAGTTTTCATATGAACTACTACTTATTTCTGGGCTAGCGGGACTGAATTTTACAACATACCATGAGATGTTATCAAATGCTTGACCTAAATCAAAATCCATTCTGTTTAACTCTTCCCCTTGCCCATTTATTTTGTGATTCTACTTCTCCAAAAAATTCTGCAGATAAAGATATTCTTTATAAACATAGGGTGTTTATTAATGACAGCTGCATTATATTCTAGATCTAGAGATTTTTATATTTTGAGACTTGCTCAGTTCACTTGACAGGGATTGAAAGCTTAGGTTGTCCTTCCCTTCAGCCTAACTTCTAGGGAAAATGCTAGGAAAGTTCATCAAGGAGTCTATCTGTGATAAGCTTGCAGAAGGTAAGATTCTGAATGACAGCCAGCATGACTTTGTCATGGGCAGGTCTTGCCTTACCATCCTCATCTTGTTCTATGACCAGGTAAGTCACCACCTGGACACTAGATATCATGTTGACATTGTATACTTTGACTTCCAAAAGGCCTTTGACCTAGTATCCCAAAATGTCCTTGCAAGAAAATTGGAGGATTGTGGGCTTAACTCCGAGACAGTCAGGTGGGTGAAAAACTGGCTGCAGGAGAGGACCCAGAGAGTCATAGTGAATAGATCTGGTGAGAAGTGGGCAGCAGTGTCCCACAGGGATTGGTGCTTGGTTCAGTACTTTTCAACATCTTTATTAACAATTTGGATGTGGGGGTGAAGAGCTCACTGGCCAAGCTTGCAGATGGCACCTGTTGGGGTGTGTGATCACACTTGAAGATAGGCTACAGTTACAGGTGGACCTAGACAGGCTAGCAAGTTAGGTGGATGGGAATCTTATGAAGTTCAACATCAGGAAATGTAAAGTGCTCCACCTTGGGACGAGCAACCCCCAACACACCTACAGGCTTGGCAGCACCAAACTGATTAGCACCATGAATGAAAGGGACCTGGGGTAATAACAGACCACAGTATAAATATGAGCTGGCAGTGTGATGCAGTAGCCAGTAGGGCAAATAATACTCTGGCATGCATCAATCAATGCACCTCCAGCAAAACCAAAGAGGTGATTCTTCTGCTCTACTCAGCAGTTGTTAGACTGGAGCTGGAGTACTGTGTCCAGTGCTGGGCTCCACACTTCAACAAGGACATGGACAAGCTCAGGAGAGTCCAAAGAAGAGCCATCATTATGATCAGTGTCTTATTAGGCAAGCCATAAGAGGAAAGGTTGAGGAATCTGGGACTCTTCAGCCCGAGGAAAAGGCTGAGAGGGAAACTTATAGCAGCTTACTGCTACAGTAAGGGCTCGGTAAGCAACTGTTCACCAGGGCACCAGAGGGGAAAACTGGGAGTAATGGCCACAAACTCCTGTAAAATCGATTTAGGCTCAACATTAGCAAAAACTTCTTCAGTCAGGGTGTCCAGACTGGAATAAGCTCCCTCCAGAGGTGGTGCAATCACCTACCCTGGAAATCTTCAGAGGAGACTGGACAGTCACCTTGCTGGGGTAACCTGGGGTAACCTTTCCGCTTGGTGCAGGGGGCTGGACCTGATGATCTTCCCAGGTCCCTTCTGGCTTTACGATCTATGAATCAATGAAATCCCCATGCCTGGTAACTAGTTATGGGCAGTAATTACCAAAATCACTCTTCTTTTCCTTTCTGAAAATGGGTAACAAATTAACTTTTCCCTGTCAAATCCTCTAGCACCTTTACTTGCATGACTGCATAACTGTCAATAGCTTAATAAGCTTATTTGATCATTTTATTAGTACCTTAGTGTTCAAATTATATGGATTTATTGCATTGTTTGTATCATATTGCATTACACATCCTTTTCCTGCTCTTTAGCTCTAGATGAGCTTATTTCATAACTGTCATTTCTCTTTTATTTACCTCTCTTCTTTGAGGACATTATTTAGAAGTTTTTCAGTTTTTCTATAATGTAAGACTTGTTCTTGATGCTGTCACTGCTCTCACGTTGTAGCGGAGGACCAGATTCTCCAAACCCACTTGGTGACATCAGTTCTCTGCACTTTGATTGCTTTTTTGCTTTTTCTGCATCATTGACTGACTTGGTTGGCAATATTGTCTTCACAAGTTTTTTCTCTCTTTTTGTTCCCTGATCAGCTCTGGGTGAAGAAGCATGAGATGCTACTTGTTCCTTGTGATCTGCTTTTCCAGGGAAATTATAGGATGTGATTCTTCTTTAATGCGAAGGACAGCCCCCTGCATCTACCCGGTAAACTGCAGCAGGGGAAATTTCCATCCTATGGGAGGGAAGTGGAACAGGTTTGGTAGCATGCTAGCTGATGGAAGTGGCAGCAACCCAGAAGATGTGTTGAAACAATTTATTTCCTGACAAGTCTATCCATCTCTATTGACTCCTGGGGTGACCTTGGCCACAATGGGGAGAGGGGGACCCCGGTGATGTCCACTTGAAGAAGGTGCATGGTAGCCAAGAGTCTTCAGACAACTGCAGTTTTTCATGAGACTTCCAGAAATCCCACAAGATCAGGAACTCTCAATAAATTAGTGATACTGAGAAAAGCTGTACCAGAGCAATATCATGGGTGACACTTACGTAGAAACAAACACATTGTCTAGCAGTGTGAAGACCTTGAAAAAAGTGGAGAGAATTAAAAATGCTAGTTGAATCTACAAATATAATTGTATCAGGAACAAAGGGATTAAGTACTTAGTGCAGAAAAAATTTCCAGTACCTTAGAAGATAAGCCTAAGAAGACTGGTTTAATCAAATGTTACATTGACACTGGCAAAATATCATCATGTTGTCCAAATGCCTGGAGAGCTTCACCTGCTAGGTAAAGAAGTCATAGAGTATCAATTGAATGCAATGTTAAAAGGAGGCTTTATCTCTGCTGTTTGTAGTTCAGGGACATCTCCACTTGTACTAATAAAGTTCCTCTGGTGAATGGTTTTATATGGATTGTAAGAAATTAAACTACGTCACTAAAGATGATCAATATCTGTTACCTGGGTTTGATGGCTCACTGGATATTCTAACTCAAGCCAGGTATATTAGCACATCAGACTAGCTAAGAACTACTGTTAAGTGACGCCAGGTATCGAGAGCAAATTGAAAAATGCCATCATGTGGTACAAGGAATTTTAAAGTCATGTCCTTTAATTCACCTGTAGTGTTGTAGAGATTAATGAGTCATGTTATGGCAACTTTAATTTACACAATGTATGTTTTCTATTTAGCTGACTTCGGAGAAGCATTGCCTATTTTCAAGAAGCAGCCGAAGCAGCAGCTTTTGCAAGATTTAGAAGCATTTAATGGAATATGAAAAACAAGGATTACCCTTATAATAGAGAAATGTCAATTACACTTTTTTCTGACCAGAGTAGTAGGTAAGGATTAATAGCAGATTTCCATAAATGCTAAAGTGGTACCAAACACACAACCTGATATTCAATTAAAAGAAATTAGGTCATTTTGGGGGAATCATCAAGTATCACTAAAACTGTATGCCTGAACTGAAGCTTCCCCTTCAATCAACTCACAAGATGTGCCTTTTGAAGAGGCTCAGATATGCTAATAAGCATTTCAGTTTAGAAGTGTTTGTCAGCAGTTTTAACATATCCACATTTTAACTCCTCATTCAAATTACTTTTGGAAGGTTTATCCATATGCTTGGGAACTTCTGCGACAAAGCTTTTTTCATAAAGGATCATAAAGTGTAGTAGCTTAGTTCCCCTTTCAATTGATAAAAGGAATACAATAGCACGCAATGAGGTGGCCTAACATTAATTTGTCCTATTGAATATTTTCTTCCCAAAGAAGTTGTTTTTTCAAAATGCCACAAGCTTTTATAGTTGTCAGCGTTTCATGAGGATCCAACGCTGGACATATGTGAATGTTAAGATTTTGACATTTGAGGTTACTGATGTTTAAATAAATCTATACACTAAAGAGGACTTCTTTTTCCCAGTGAATACTGGCTGAAAGGTGTAATCCACAAAAGAAAAAGGGATATTTCTCAAGAGGTGTGCAGCCTTGTACTCTATAAATTATAGTAATTACTTTATGGAAATTAGAGCTGTGAAAAAACACATTCTCTTTTTCTGTCAATGTTGATTGACCACTATTGACTAATACTATTTCAGTCCAGTTTAAAATTTTCTGAATATTTTGTCTTCTGTCACCATTTTCCTTGGGAAACTTTTGCCTTTTAGGAGGACCTGCTGTCAAGAAGTCTTTGTAACCTACATTTAATGCCCGCAGAACTGGAGGCCAGACTGAGGCAAGTATAATATTAGTTTTATACCTACAGGGTGTGGACTAACATACGCTTGGAGTGGCTCATGTGTACAGGATCACGCACATATAACAACCAGAGCACAACAGCTGCTGTTGCCAGTGTATGTTTGTCTATACCATTAGTTGTGGAATAGGCCTTGAATTGACGTGAAAATGTTAGATGCTGAAAGGCTATATTCCAGGATGCTTGTGCATCCATACCCTGACCTCTACTACATGACATGGAGAAAAGAAATGAACATAGTTATCTGTTATGCATGTAAGGGGTATTGGTTCCATGAAGTCCTTGTCTTCACTTCTTTTTGCCAACTTTTTTAGAGAATGACCATGGAGATTTTTGTGGCGTTGTATGGTGCAGTTGCCCTGAACACCACCTCAGCTGTTTTCATCCTCTAATCCCAACTTGTAATTTTTAAAATACTTTTTTTGGCCACTAGCATAGGATGCTCTGAGAGTTGGCTCCCACCTCTCTGAACTAGTCTCTAAGAGCAGTTTTACACATGCTCCAGGAATGGGGGAGGGAGGGGAGATGCCTTAATTAGACTAGCTTCGAGACCTGCCCTAATTAGAGTGCCTGGAGCATCTCATGTATCAATGTCCCTGTGCTTCAAAATGGTGGCGGGACACTTAATCTAAAGTGCACTGAATGAGCTTTAGTTAAAGCACCACTTTGCCACTGAAGTGTGGGGACATTGATACATGAGATGTGGAGGCTGGCTGGAGCATGGTATTTACCATGCTTCAACAGACTCAATGAATTGAGTCTGCCCTGACATGCTGTAATTACTTACAGTGCATCAGAGTAGCGTCCTGGCTCATGTATAGGCACCCTAAGGGTTCGTCTACATGTTCATTAATGCACTTGAGGTAATGTGCATGAAATCTAGTGCCTGCATTGTGAGGTACTATAAACAGATGTATTAATCTATTTTAATGTGCATTAGCTAAAGATCACATTTTTGACCCTTTAAAGTGTGTTAAAGTACACTAATGTGCATCAAAGCGAACATGTACATGCGCCTTAAGGCTAAAAACAGATGACTGGTTTATCTCCTTGCTGTCTGTCCTGTGCCCTTGACAGGCATAGAAACAGCTTGAATAGGAAATACCTTGAATTAGCCCCAGTTGCCCCAGGAAAAAAGTATTATCTGTGTTCTTCTGTAAGCCTAGAGGTAATAATCATCCATAAAGTCCTCAGTTTAACATAACTGCAAACTTGGAGTGCTTGTACCTGGCTGTACCCCTCTGATTCAAAATAAAAATTGGTGGGCTTGGATGTGAATGTGTATCCAAACTCTGTCAAAGGCCTTTTTTGACAGTTCCAAAAATGTTAAATTCCACAGATGTAGCTTTCTCCTTAGTCCTAAAGACTAATCATCAAAAGAAGAAGGACAAAAAAACTTCATAAAGTATTCTTTGTGCACCAACAGGAAATTTTAGCAAGATTTTTAACGATTCCACAGTCTCATGTATATTCAGCTTCCAAGGTCTTTAGTCATTAAATTTATAGTTCTGTAATTCACCTAATAGACCACAGTGACTATAAAGTGAATTGGATGAATTATCAGTGAATTACATTATACGGAAAGAGAAATAATATACGTGTCATAATAGACAAATGTGTGGGACACTGTAACAGGGCCATGAGGCCCCTGAAGTGCCCTTGCAGCCCTCTATGCTTTCTTTGGGCAATCTCACCTTCAATTCACCTGCCATATCTTTAGAAAAGGGAGGTTGCCCCAGGATTCCTCAAACAAGATTTCACTCATGAGCGCCACTGTCTCTTCTCATCACCTTAAGGGTTAATTACATGGATTCCCCTTATAGCCATGCCCAAAACTGCCAGCTGCTTCCAGTCATCTCTTAGGTGGGTACCTTGCCCCACACCACTAGACCACCTTAAGCCTCTACTCCCCTATTGGGGTCTTGGCCTGCCTGGCTTCCACCCCACTGCTTTGTTTGGTATTTTTGGCCTAGATCCATTGAACTGGGCCTGGCTCCTCAGGCTCCAGCCCTTCTCTCACTCTCTTGGGATTAATCTTTCTCCTCATGGGCTCTGGACCCCCTGACCCTGTTTGCCTCTCACAGGCAATCTGACATGCTCAGGCTTTGGGCCCTTGGATCCAGTTGCTGTCCTTCTCTGGGCTATGGGCTCTCCAGTCCTATCTCTGCCCCTCTTGGGTTATGATGAAGCTTGCACCCTGTTCTTTCAACCTACACATGCCTCCCTGGTACTCTGAGAACTCCACATCTCCCCTTTTCAGTCCCACCCAGTCCACTGATAATAGATTGTCCTTTGCTCCTTAATTATACTCATGTCCCCTGGGCATCTCATTGCCTCAGGCCTGCTTTGAGCTTTCTGACTGTGTTCTGGGTATTCTTGTTACTCTTGGGTATGTAGTCCCTCCTGGGCACCAGACCCACCTGGTCCCCACCAAGCAGCAGACATTCTCTGGTTCCATCTCCACTCTATTACTGAGCTCTGGCTCTGCTCCTAGACCTCTTGAGAACTCACCCATGTCTGCTTTTATTGGGGTAAAATTGTGCAAGCAACTCCTTTTGTCTTCAACAACAGGAAGCTTCAATAACGCTGGTGATGTAATTTCCTGAATGCTGCTAGCACAGCTGAAGATTTGAATCCTCCAAGGAGGTTGTGGCTAATGTATACTAAGGGAGAAGAAGGCAGGTAGGCAGGCAGACAAGAGTTCTTAAAGACAGGTGATCAAAGGACAAGTGCAAGGTGCTGCACCTAGGGAGAGAGAATAACCAGCACACATATAGACTGGGGGATGACCTTCTCAGCAGCACAACAGTGAAAGAAATCTCACAGTCATTGTTAACTCCAAGATGACTATGAGTCTAAAACCTGACAAAGTAATTAGCAGAGCTAACCTCACTTTGTCATGCATTAGTAGGTGCATCACGAACAGGTCCAGGGAGGTGATGCTTCCCCTCCATGCAGCACTGGTCTGAGGGACTTGGAGCTTTTCAGCCTCTGCAAGAGAGGGCTGAGAGGGGATCTTGTGGCAGTATACAAATTCACTGGGGGCTGGGGGGCATCAGAGACAAGGGGATGCTCTGTTTACCAGGGCACCTCTTGGAATAACAAGGAACACTAGCCACAAGCTGATAGAAAGTAGATTTAGGTTGGACATCAGAACTAACTTCTTCAGGGTTGGGGTTGCCAGAATCTGGAATAGGCTTCCAAGGGAGGTGGTGCTCCCCACTACCTTGGGAGTCTTCAAGAAGAGATTGGACAAGCACAGCTGGGGTCACATGGCCCCAGCTCCTGCCATGGGGGTCAGCAGGGGGTCAGATTTGATAATCCACTGAGGTCTCTTCCGACCCTAGCATCTATGAAATACAGATACACAGAGCACTCACTGCTTTCATTAGCTGAGTCACTACACCTACAACAATATCTTGCAAACAAAGTTAGGGAGCAGGTTGGTGTTGGGACAATCTGGCCACACATCCTGCATTCTACAAGAATTGGATGATATTCATTTTAGTAATTTGTGATCACTCTATTGGCCTTTCACTGTTTTCTATGTTTCAAGACCTACCTGATGTCCACCACAGCAATGGTGTATCGTAATAGGCTTTATATTTCTGTTTAACCAATAAATGTGATGATTTGGACCCCATTGTGGCTATTTGGCTAAGAAGTGTCACAATACCTATTTTGCTCCAATCATATCCATTTACTCTTCTATCCAAACAGCAGGGAGGATGTGTAATGCAAATGCCTTAATAGTTGGATGGAAGATCTGCCAGCGGACTGCCATTGGATGGGGCCCCATAGCTTTGAGGATATATGGCTCTAGGGCAGGATTCCTTTGGAAATCTATGTTGGATTTAATTAAAATTTGTTGAACTCAAGAGAGTTGGGGCTCAATGAACTGGTGTTTGTCAACAAAACTTGGTTTTATTTCAGAAATTCCATCCAGCACGATACTCAGCTGCTCAGCATCCTGATCCTGTTTGGGCTGTAGTTGCAAGCCATAGTCTAGCTCTTAATTATTATGATATTAGAAAGGTTGATGTTATCAGGAAAAGTAACACACATTTGATTTAAAATTTTTTTATGTACCCTGCCAGCCTTTGCAAGTGAATGCTGATGCTTGCCACTTCTTTGGAAGCATGGCAGTAAATTAATTTCAGCTGATTTTTTTCTGGCAGAACCCAAGCACAAACCCAGGAGAGAGGGAATGAACATGAGGTTGTATGTGTCTGCAAGATTGTCTTGCATCACCAGAATAAACATTTTACTGTGTGCTATTATCTTTCACTAGGTTAATACACCCACTATTAAACATTAATGCATGCTAAAGTCTTAGTATTGCTGTAAGTAAAGTCTATCAGATATGTGAGTTCCAGATACTTTCTCTACTCCAGTGTAGCAATGCTGTGGTTCTTCCTTACATCAGTTGACTTGGCTCCTAGATGCATAATTGCAACTGGTATGCAATGTGCTAAATACTGAAAAAAATTCCCATCTGAACAGCAATTGAAAATGGAAATTGTATGAAGAGAAACCTGTGTTATATTTTTAGCTTAAAATGAAATTTTTGTTATTGTTTCTGCTGCTTCCACAACCTTCATGGCCAGGTACAGAAGTTACATTTATTGCGTGGTAAGTACACAGAAAGTGGCCTACAGCTGTGACTGAACAGACATTCAGGGCACATAAACCATTATAAAAATGGTAGATCCTGTGAAGAAATCCCCCTCTGTCTATCTCTGTTTGGATCAATCCAGCTACCCCCCACCCCTTTTCAAAATACTGCTACTTGGTTCAACCTGGTCACCTAGGTGCCTGGGCTAGGTAAATTCTTAAGGAAGGAGGGAGCTCACTTTCTTGCTCTGGCAGCATTTTTGGAACAGACAAGCCTCTAACCTCTGGAGACTCTGTCTGGATGAATTAGTGAGTAATACCTAAAAACTATCTTGTAGATTAGGGCTAAGTAATTCAGATGCAAAAGGGCCCCTGAGACCATATTTGTAAAACACAACTTATTTTGATTGCTCAAAGTGCTTTCTTTTAAATTCCTTTGTCTACACCCCTCCCCTCACTCTCCTCTTCCCCCTGATCAATAAAGGTATTGGGTTACAGCATAACTGGCTGTTTTCTCTGTGAATGCCAGATGGGAGAGGGGACAGAGAAGTTTTTTGCTCCCTTTGCTGGGCCAGTTACTTTGGGCTTGGCTATGTTTTGATGCTTCAGGCTGAAAGAAGCACCCAAAATTTTACCAGTGAGCAAAGAACCCACAAGGCTTGCAGGGACTGTGTACTGCAGGTCACACAGAGCCCTAACAGAGACCAGTGCCTGGGTGGTGGCAATGTTACCCCAGGGATGTGGGTGTTCTCTAGGAAAGGGAAAGGCTGGCTGTAGGCTCCCCAGGGAAGACTCCCAAGCATGGTTTCAGGCCTGGTGCAGTGAAGTGGGTGACTCTGCATGGTAGTACCCCCTACTGTGCCACCACAGAACCCAGGCAAGGAAAAGTGCAGCCCAAGGGTGAGGGCACAGCCAGAGGCCCTGAAGAGTGCACATGGGGCCAGAGAGGGGTGTTATTAGGGCCCAAGGGGCAAGACTAGAATCCTTGAGGGATGAAGAGGGAAACTGGGAAAGACAAGACTAGAGTCTTGAGGGTGAGAGTTGAGACCTTAAAGGGGAAGCTGGACCTGAGAAGAGGCCGAACAAAGCCCTAGGAAGTAAAACCAGAAGCTAGATAAAGCAAAATACTGAATGGGTCAATGGCTTCTCCCCCAGGATGACAGAATGTTACTTCCTGCAAGGTGTAGGTGTGGCTAGAAGGGTGGTCAGAGGCCATGGGTAGCTGTCAGATGCTAAGTTACCAGAGTCTCTGTGATGATGAGGAGAAGATCAGACCAGTGATCCCCTGGGACACGGGGCAGTCTCCAACAATTTTCTCTTAAAGCTACATCAAAAGTATGACAGGTAAGAAAAAGGGAGATACTCCAAACCCATACAGTGGAGACTGAGGGGCCATCAGGGAGAGATTTAGATAGTCCTGTACCTGAGTCCCACTACACCATGCTTCTCTATCAAAGTTGTGCCCAAGGTGGGGGACTCATTTGGTGGTACTATAAAATACTGTACAAATAGATTTCAGACCAGATTTCTTTGAATGTTCATTTAATTTCCATTCATGCCATCCCTTATCTAAATTTGGTTCAACATACAAGGCCATAGTACCCAGCTTCCTGGGCTTTCCACAGGCACAGAAATCTGGCAGCAGGGGAGCAGTTATGGTCTGTCTTTTTATGTCACTTGGTCTAATGCCCTAGTGAAATCAGGGTTTTGGCTTAAATATCAACATGACTAGTAATTTGGGTGTCTCCATTTTGGGTGCCTGATTTGTACAGGGTGGGTACCCAGCCTTTTCTTTGGTGAACAACATCATGTATAATTTCTTTCCCTTAAGCATTTACTTTCACCACAAATAGGTCCTTTTGAATTCAGTCTCCTGAAGTGAGAAAGACTTTTAAAGTTCTTCCCTTTTCTGTGTACATGACCTATCTCAGTTTAAAAGCCCATATTAAAAAAAAACAGGGCAGCCACTATTGCACCTTATAATGCACTAAAGCATAGAAATCTATGTACTTAGCCTCCTACAAATAGTTCAGTAGGTGTTTGTTGTCTCGCACATCTCTACCAATCCATCTAGGAAATTACTGGATGCAGTAGGAAAGATTTGCAAGTCATCCAAGATTTTGTATAGTTCTCCTACAAGGAAGTGGAAGTCTTTGTCAGTTCTCAGCATTACGGGTGTCCTCACTGAGTACAGAACCCGCACAACCAGCAGAGGCATAACAAGCTGCCCTAAGTAGGGGGTTGGAGTGCTGGAGCTGGGGATGGAGGGTCTGAATGCCAGAGACATGGGTCATGGAGGAAAGGGGTGGGGAGGCAAGTGCTTATTCCTTATATGGGTCACTGCAGGTTGCTGCTGCCTCAGTAGAAATTCCCAGAAAAAGGCCTAGATGCTGGCTGTGGCAGCATGGGTTCCCCTGGGGCTGCCATTCTGGTGCCACCTCTAAATTGAGACCTGGAGCTGGTTCCCTTCTTGCCCTCTTACAGTAGTGAATAAAACAATGCTTTTTAGATGCACCTACCTTGCAACTTTACTGTGCTAAGTAGGGGCAGAGCTATTCAACATTGATTACTTCCTGAACTGAGATAAGCCTAGTCACCACGATTTGATTAGGAGATAGTTAATGATTCAGCAATAGATACAGCTTTATATGTTTTTCCTATGTACCTTGAGATACCAGGTGTGGTTCAGGAATGCTGAGATGGTGGGGCAGATGGAGTAGGTTCAGAAGGTGGAAGTACTTCCAGTCCACTTCTGGGTCCACTGTGGAGTGTGTGAGGGACCCCTTCCCACCTTCTGGCTCAGTGACTGGTGCCTCCTGGGTCTGGGGGGCACCCAGGGTCCTCCCATGGCTGATCACTGAGCCAAAGGGGCACGGTGGGGTTCCCTCATGCGCTCGGCAGCAGACCTGGAAGTGGGCTGGAAGTACTTCTGGTCCACTTCTGGGTCCACTGCCGAGTGCACAGGGGACCCTCCCACACACCCGTGGGATGCTCCATCCGCCTCACCATCTCAGCATTCACAAGCCATGCCTGGTACCTCAAGGTACATAGAAAAAATATATAAAGCTGTGTCTATGGCTGAATCACTGATTCTCCGAATCAGAATCGAATCTTCAGATTCGCCCAAATTGAATCAGGACAGTAATTTGAATCAGTGGATCAAACACTGCCCCCAAAATTGGGCTGAATTCAAATCCGAATTGAATACTGCCCACTTTGCACACCCCTACTGCCTAACAAGTTACGTTTCTGGGGTAGACATGCCCTTTGATTACTAACTCACACTGGCACACTAGTAACAGTTTATTATAACATAGTAAATCAGACACTGCATTGCAGATGGTGAAGATGGTGAACACCACTGCTGTTTCTGTGTGGTGCAGTGGGTTTTTCACAGCTTTTGCCTTGCTCTACTCCCTCAACATAAACAGACTTATTATGTGAAAACATATTTGATGGTAGTTGGGTGTCCAAATCCCTACTAAGGTAGAGGCTACTGGCTATGTACACTGCTTCAGTACCTTAATGGGCACATCTACACATGTTCCTACAGCACCACTGTTACTAAGCAATCATTTAGTATTTCCATACTCCTGCTTTACACTGTGCTGTGCCAGTGGCGCATGATAATTTTTAACTGTTATGTTGCCATACCAACCCGCTATAGTGAGAGAGCATGTTGCTATGGCTCCGTAGCTGCGGTGTCATGGTTTGTGCCTGCTGATGTTACATCACTGTGACGTAGTATCTCATGTAGACATGCCCATTGGGTATAAATAGATTCATGCAAAAAATTCAGGAAATGGGGTGGAATATTCCTGGTATCATCAACAGTTTAGAACAGAGCTTCATTTTTTGCAGCTTCCAGCTACTTCAAAACTTAGAAACAATGGGGTATGTTTTAGGCAGCTATGAATTCACTTCCATTTTCCTGGTAGGTGTGCTGGCACATAATCCTCAAAAAGCCAAAGATATGAGACTGCCTAGACTCTTCTAAAATGAAAGGCATATAGCTTTTTTATACATAATCTAACTAACCTACTTTCTAAAAGTGTGGGGCCCTGGCTTAACTCTTGGCTGCTTCTAGTTTTTGGAATCAGCTATGGACTCCATGCAATCCATACCACAAACAAGCTGAAAATCTGACTAGGCCCTGAGTTTATCCTACACTTTCCCATTTTTTGGCACATGTTTACAATGCATTTAAATTCAACTGGAAAATGTGCTGCAAGATTTGCAGAATATTGAGAGCAAGGGTAGTCTTAGAGTGCTGAAAATTCAGCACAAGTTTCTGCGTCTCATTGCTTTTCCATTGCTTTTAAAAACAGGCACTGCTGTTTGTTCTTAGGCTGTCACTACAAAAGAACCGGTATATTTAATTGCTAGCCGCCAGTCCCACTTTTGTGCTGATGTAATCCAGTCCCCCTAATTATCTTATTACTGTCTGCTTTACTCCTTCTTCAAAGCTCTCCTTAAGACCCTGTTCTAGCAATAATCTATCTTCCTTTTTTTTTTTTCTTACCAGTAGTTCATCTCACCTTCCTTTTCCAAAAAGACTGTTCTATATCTTTCCTGGTTATATTGACTGCATTTTAGATTAGAAATTATTTGGGACAAGGAAAGTAATTGTTAATGATTTTGCTAGGCAGATGATAAACCTGACTTTGAGACCATCACAGCACTCATTTGGAAATGTTATGTATAAGAGGGATCACAAGTAGGTGTATAGAAATAACAGCTGGCAAATAGAAAAATAAAAGAAAAAAGAAAGAAAGAAATCAGTTCAATATGAACTGAAAAAAAGACTATTGTTGAACTCTTCTCTCTGAAATGAAAAAAACAAAGAAGAGAGTCATTTCAGAAAGAATGAAGCAAAAGGGTTCTTTTCCATTGTAGATCTCATTAACTTTCACAACATAATGGGAATAATGGGCTAGGTTTCGGCACCATTATCAAAATCAGTGAAGAGGAGGCAATGGTTGAGGAGGTGGTAGAGATTTTACCTGGTTTATTAGGTAGAAACCAGGGCCCCCTTTTTACCTAATAAATCAGAGATTAGGACATTCACTGGCGATGTGCTTAGTTACAAAGGGTCCATTATCTTGGCTGTGGCCTGTAAGTGCTTTTGAAATACAAATAATGCTTCAAGTAGAATGCTTTGAGGAGTTCTGAAATGGCGGTGCTCCATTGCCCCTGCCTATTGTAGACTCTGTGAAAATACCATTCTCACTAGATAGTAAAGAGCTCTCACAATGTCTCATAACAAAGAAGGCATTATTAGTGTAGGGATGTGTGCTCTGTTCTGTAATTAGACTTGCTTACCGAAGTTTTTTCTCCCAGGCAGGAAACTGTGCTTACCAACAGTCAGCCAAACCTTAAAGACGCAGAACTGTTATATGCTAAAACTCAGCCAGGACACTAGAGCAAGCCCAAGTATGGTTTTCCAAATTTGAGTCACACAAGGATAAATATTTGGCTCATCTAAATAATCTTCCAAACAGCTATGATGGTTTACAGCAACTTTGGATCTTTCCTTCTGCATTTAACCTGTACCTCTCTAGAACTGGAGATTTCTGTACCAGATCTAAGTAGCAGATCAGGTACAGAACTGAGGGAACTGGCCTTAATTTTTCTTCCCTGAAGGGTTTCTCTAGACTGGGGAGATTTGCCCTGATTACTATAGTGACTGTACCAATCTACTTACTACACTGCAACCCCCTAATAGAGAAGCACTGAGAGAGAGGATTTTGATGGTGCAATTTGCCCCAGTAATGAACTACACTAAGATGCAATTGCATTGATGTAGCTAAACCATTGAAGAAAAAAACAATACAGACATAGTTTAAGAGACTGTTTTCCCCCTAGTCGGGAGGCAAAACCTCCCTTGAACAGGATTTTTGCTTAAGAAACTATGAAAAACAGGAGTGTGATTCTACCTGTTTACTTTGAGAAGACCAGCATAGACATGACGTTTATTTTTCTTATTAATAATATAGCCACTGGGCCATGTCTTATTGTTCTACTCACACTAGTACTCTCACTGAAACCACTAAGAATGACTCCACTGTCTAGGATGAAAGCTGCATTGGGCATGTGATGAGGAAAAAAAAGTCATCCAGGGAGCAGAGGGAGCTCATTTAAGGTGTTCACCAGCCAGTGCTGGAGGGTGGGCAGGGTGAATTGGACCCCCCCACCCCATCTCAGGGGAGAGGGGCTCCAATACATCCACCCCACTCTCCAGCAGGGGATGAAAACCTCCCAAACCTTTACTCCCCTTTCCCCCTCCCAATCTGAAAACAGCTTGAGGCTGGCAAGCAGTGCGGACAGAAGTTACAGAAGATGCTCTGTTTAGAAACATCTTCATCTGACCCCTCATGCAATTGGATTCACTGAAAATCATCCCTCCCCCCAACCTATGGTAATGAACTGGCTGGCCCAGCTGTGGTTTCCTGCTCAGCACAACTGATTGGCTCTGTTGTCTCATTTAAGACATTACCCTAGTAGGCCGTGTTCATTGTTTGTGAGCTGCTCCTGATTCTTTTGTTACTCTTTGCTGTGTTTCCTTCTCATGCTTTGGTTGCAAAACTTGATAATTCAAAGATTCTGTTTTAAATATTGTTTTTGTTTTTGTGATGGGTTGCCTGGTCAGTTCATAAATGATTTTGTTTAAGATAGATTTCTGCATGGGCCAGTCTCTTGAATCAGAAAGCTTAAATGAATGGCTAAAATGGGCTGTAGACTAATATGCAGGTTCTAGTGCTAGTAGTAGTAGGTATTAAGTTGCCAGGTTTTTGGCTTATATTTGATGTTGCAGAAAACACTTTGTAATGAAGTAAGTGCCTGACCGTTCCTTGGCTCCTCAAAAAGAATGGTCCTATTTTAGTGACCCAAGCATTTCAGTCTGGTATGGCATTTCTTAAGAAAACATGTTAATAAGAGAAATAGTGTGTATAAAGCTGACCTGGAATCAAAGCTCCACCTGAGTTGAACAGCCTATAGGCCTAGCTTGTTAAGGAACATGGGATTATGTAGCAAGTATATTCAAGGGATGCAACTGGCCAAGCATCATGTCTTGCAGCCTTTGACTGCCCAGTCTGAATGTCAAAGTAGCCATTTACAGCTGGTATACTAAAGGCTGCTTTCAGAGCAGGGGATTGACTCTAGTTTTTGGAGCTATTGCAAGTCATCTTAATGATATTGCTACCACGCTGCAATTAGCCTCAAGTAGGATTCCTGGGTCTAAGTAATTTTGGATGAAATTTATTCATGCAATTATTTGCATGACAAAACTGGAGGTAAAATAACCCTTAATCTCAATATCTTCAAATTTTAAACATAATAACTTAGTTGTTCTTCTCAAATTTAGCATTTTAAATATAGTTACTTTTAACTCTTGAACTAGCTGTAACTAATTTTCTTCTTCTTAAACTGCTAAATCTGTTTAAGTTCAGTTGACACTAAAGACATAGAAGTTCACCAAAACATAACATCTAGTTACAATTGTGCAGTTTAGAAATCATATTAAAATGAATATGTAACTTAAACTATTTAGATATGGGCATGGACTTGGAAATATCTGTCTCTTTCATGTGTAACATGTCTTGTGTATCAGCTTAGTTTTTAAAAGGACACTATCAACTTATTTTAGACTCCAAGGCCATTTGTGGACGTGCTTAGTATTTTTAAACCATATGAACTGATTTGCATATTCAAATTTTAGTTCAAATTAAGGTTTACTAGATCAGCATTGGTCATAATGGCTGTGGGCACTGGCTTTACATAGCCTATGCACTTGATAGCTCATTAACACAGGATGAGAATAATTAGGAGGTGATAATAAACCTGTTTAAGCACAGCTACATTGTTGCAGTTATGTAAGTGCTTGTCCAGAAGCCA
The DNA here is from genome assembly GCF_052110815.1 of Crocodylus siamensis. NCBI lineage: Eukaryota > Metazoa > Chordata > Crocodylia > Crocodylidae > Crocodylus > Crocodylus siamensis. Next base: position 62,343,658 of record NC_143398.1, on the reverse strand, counting down.
TAATTAACCTGATATTTAGTCACTGCAGGTGTCTATACACATGTGGGTGCATGTTTGATGAGCTTTAGTTGAAGTGCCCTCCACCACCATTTTGAAACATGGGGATGCTGGTATGTGAGACACTGTAGGTGCTTTAGGTAGAGTGGCTCTTGGAGTCACTCTAATTAAAGAGCCCCCCCACACACACACCCCAGAGCAGATGTAAAAATGGCTTGTGAGGTGTTATTGGCACATTTGACTTTTACTTTGTACCTGTTGTGTTGTAAAAACCCAATTAGGTTTCCTTTGGGGGGATTATTTGCAATGCTTATCTGAATTCCTAAGTTTATTTTTCCTGAAAGCGATGCTCCATATACACATTAATTTATACAGTTTAAATTGCTTAATTCAGACTGCTCTAGTCTGCACTAACTTTAATCCTCATTCAATGAGGTTTAGTTAATTCAGACTGGAGACAATTTTAATTCAGACTACAAATGTCTATTTGTGTGTGTGTATGTGTGTGTGTGTGTAGTGATGGCTGTAGTCCAGATCACACCCGATCAGACCAGGATACATTCTTGCCTCATCCCAGTTCTAGTGGCATTTTACCAATGTAAGGAACAGGAAGTTGGTCTGGGTGCATCTACACATGTACTTTATGTGAAGCAATAAACTAGTGAGCTCCCTGGCGCAGCATCTAAATGTGTACATCGGACAGCAGAAATTTGAGCTGGGGCAGAGCAGGCCCCTGGCTGGCTGTGCTGACTGGGCACAATTTATGGCTGCAGTCACCATCTACACATGCTCAGTAAATTTTCCTGCTGTGAAATAGTACTGTCCCCTATCTTAGAGTGGAGTTAATAAATTTACTCCACCCTAATACTGGTGCATGTGTAGATGGTGCTGCTTTACTGTGGAGCTAATTAGTTCACTCCACAGTAAACTGCACATGTAGATGTACCCAGTGGGAGCGTCTACACAAGGTGCTATTGAGCAGTGGTTATTGTGTATTTATTTAGGACTTGTATAAACAAGTCCTAAATAAATGTGTAGTAACTAAAGTTACTGTGCAGTAGTTCTGGCAAACATTTTTTTTAGTGATGCTACTGTGCAGTAGTGTATTAGCATTGTCCATGCTGTGATGTGTTACTGTGCAGTATTATTGGGCTACTGCACAGTTAGTGTTTCGTGCAGATATGCCCACTGTGACTGAAGCAAGTGAAACAACGTTCATTAAACTTAAGGAAATGCATATCTTTCAGATTTTATAGATTTGCCTTTCTATGATGAGCTTAAAATAAATGACACTACTGGCACATGAAAATCAGAAATGAAGATCATAGGATTATAGGAAAGTAGGGTTGGAAGGGACCTCATATCATCATCTAGTCCAGCCCCCTGCTCAAGGCAGGCTCATTCCTGACTAAACCATCCCAGACAAGTGTCTCTGTACTCTACTCTTGAAAATGGAGATTCCATAATTTCTCTAGGTGGCTTGTTCCAATGCATGGATAGAGGATGTGTCTTTTTCCCCTTCCCCAAACATGAAAAAAAATAAAAATTTGTGGGACACATTTTGTTCTGATTATAAATGCATATATGTATTGACATTTATATAAAAGGACTTTGTACTTATACTAAGGTGTGACCTAAACTCCCATGTGCTTGAAAGCTAATGTTAAGATTTTTAGTTGCAATTTACAAAACATTTCAAAATATCTAAGGCAGCATCTTAGTGTTACTTAGATGCCTACTACAGAGTCTCTTGATGTTTAGCAACTACATACCACACCAAAATTTACAAAGCATATGCCAAACTCTTAGTATCTTCTGTTTTAAGAACAAGTTACAAAAATGCCCTGTCACATGGGACACTTAGCATGTATTTTATTTAGATCATTGCATGCATTACCATGCTATAATAGAACATATTCTGAGCAGTTGCAGTGTGATGTTTACTATGATCTCTAAGTATAATGTGCAACATCATGTGAGCCTGAACTGGAACCAGTTCAAGACTACAATTCAGTGTGGGACTGGGAAAAACAACCAGCAAGTTATATTGGTATTATCTCAGTGGAGCAGTTGAACTTGTATGTGACAGGCCAGCGGAGCACTGTGAGTGTATCAATTTTATCACAAGCCAACAGGGCTGTTTGATTCAGTTTCAGATCAAAGAGGCAAAGTTGGGAGTGAAGTGAAGGCAAATTTATTATAGCTTACACACACACAACAGTTAACAGAAAGATAAATGCGATAAGCAGATAATGCATTATTAAAGAGCTAATAATAAATAACAGATAATAACAACAGATCAATTCTGTTGCAGGCCAACTCAGCACTGCGAGGGTATTAGCCACTGGGCTGTTCAAAACAACAGATAGACATGGGCTGGGAACTTATCGATCATCCGTTAATGCCAGGTGCATGTCAAGTGATTCCAGCGAAGTTAGGCATCCCCAACTGATGCTGTCAGAGGGATTACTGGGGAAGGTCCCTTGATCAGGATCCGATCCTTACTCACACCGGGAGTACGGGGTGAGGGCGTGGAACAGAAATGACCGTTCTGCTCCCTTCTTCCTGCTGGTTACCTGATGCATGTGCTTTTTATACCTATTTTTATGCTAATCTGTTGCCCTATAGCTGTTACCCTATGGGATTGAAAGGTGTTAAAATTATCACAAAATTGGATAAACTCGGGTTTATCCAATAAGCAAATTATGATGCAGCACCTTTAGGTTTGAAATTGATATTGCTCTGCCTAAGCCCCAACCCCTTCTAGGTTCCACTTGAATATGCTTTCTTGGGATGTGATTTCCTGGAATGTGCTGAGTGTGCCAAGTAGTCAGATCCAGTTTTTATCGTCAAAGCTGAACCCTGAGCAGAAACCGTTAGGTCTCCTAATCTTACAGCTACAGCTTCGCCTATGGGGCCCAGTCAGATCCACAAACAGTTAATTTTATCATTTTGGTTAAACTTATGACAGACAAGTTACATTTGCAGTTTACAAACTCTCCCTCTCCTTGCCCCTAGTAGTACTTCTTTTAGCAGAGGGTTTGCCTTCTCAGAAACAGAAAAATACCAAATTATATTCTAAAAATCAAACATCTACTACAACATTCATTATTTGATTTCAAAATATATTTCTGTCCTGATTTACTTGTGCTTGTGTAGTGTACATAAAAGTGATTGTATAATTGCTTAAAATGAAGTCTTACTCTTGTATATTGTGGGAGGGTGTGGGGGTATGGGTGGGTGGGTATAGGTCTGTGGGGGGCTGTGGGTGTGTGGGATGTAGATGTGTGTTAGGGGTTATTGGGGATGGATAGGTGTGGGGAGTGTGGGTGAATGTGTATGTGGGGTGGGGAGCATGTGGATGTATGGATATGTAGGGTGTGAGTGCTTACGAGGTTTGTGGGGGGAAGGTAAGTGTGCGAGGGGGAGGTAGGCTGGGCAGGGTTGTTGCATGTGTGAAGGGGGAAGGTGGCTGGGGGGTGTGCAGCATGTGCATGTATGGCAGTCTTTTTCTTTCTCCTGCTGCTCCTGGACCTGGGGCACTGGTATGGGCCCTGTGCTCCGGTTCACTACCATTTCTGTCCCCCCACCACATGTCTGCCATCACTGCCCTTCTCCTGCCATTTCCCCATCCCTCCAACCCCCATTCTGGCACCATGTCCCAGCTGCACAGCTGAGACCTCAGGATGCAGTAGGAGTCAGCCTGGCCTTGCTGGTGCAACACAGAGCCAGCTGAGAATCATGGGGGCTCCTGCTGAGTCCTTGGTCTGGCGATGGAGCTGGGAACCATAGAGCTCCTGTAAGCCCATGGCCTGCACTCCTGCTATCCTGCTCTGGACCCCCATTGGCTCTGTCCCTGGGGCACTGGCACAGGCCCTGCATTCCTGCCCAATTGTCACTGAGCTCCTGTATGCCTGCTTGCTATCACTCACCCTCCCACTTGGTGTTGCCATTTCCCTGATTTCCTTCCTACTGCTGCTGCTTCTCCGCACCCCTCCACCCACTCACCTACCTGTTTTCCTGCCAGCTGCTGCAGCACCCACCACATGTTTCCCAGCTGCATTGCCAGACCACAGGGCTGAGCAGGAGTTGGCCAAACCCGGCCCTGAGGTCTGGGATGAGCATCTGTAGTCTTCCCCTGCCTCCCTTCCTTCCTCTGCATCTCATTCCTATCTGAATTTCCCTCTCCAGTGGAGGAAGGCATGGAACAGCCCCAGGGTCCCAGGCCACAAGTCTCTGCTAGGCAGAGGGTTCTGGTTAGAGGCTGAGGGTGGGGCAGAACTGGGTTGGTCTTCCTTCTGTGGCTGTTGGGTCCTGCCACAAGCTCCCCCTGGGTCCTAATGCCACTGGTGCCTGTCATCTTTGACAGGTAGCCAGGGGCAGATAAATAGTAAATTTCTAATTTTTTTAGGGTCAGCACAGGCTGGATAGAATGTCTTGGCAGGCTGTATCCAGCCTGTGGGTTGTATTTTCCCCAACCCTGTACTATATGATCACACTTAATATTTTTAACTGCTTGGCTGTGCAGACATTCATGTTTCAAGTGTAGTTAACACATCTTAAGTAAAACGTGTGACAAAGCCCAAACTGGACTGTAAGTTTATGATGTCACACCCAATACCTTATTTGTTAATGTGTTGTTTTAAGCTTTCTCCACTTGAATTGCTGTAGCACTGTGACAGGTCAAAGATTAGTAATGTAGACATTTACGTTGCTGAGTGATTCCCATCTTAGTTGAGCTGCTGAGTTTGGTTGCCTGACCTTTTCTTAAAGAAAAGTGACTAGTAAGTGTCAACAAAAGTCATGGGGACTATATATACTGAAAAGCAGCTAAAATGTTTAATTCTTTCAGATTGCACAATCTGAAGTGTTATTAGTAACTAGGAGGAATGATTCTCTACAACTGAATTTTAATTAAAGAATGTCCCTTTCAATTACTCTTCAAATAAGCCTATGTGCTAGTATTCTTCTATATAAGTTCTGGGCCTTTATGGATGGCTCACGTATATTTATAACACAAGTTTGTAGTTTTGTTTGGTTTATTACAGCAAAACATTTTCTTTTATCTCTTGATCTAAATATGTAGGTTTTTACATACCACCAGATATAATTACTTAGGTCTTACTTAGCATGAGCTGTTTACTTAATGTCTTATTGAAATGTGCTTGCAATTCATATCAGTTTTGGAAGCATTAATGACACTGTATAAGGTACAGGTGAGATATCATTTGAAATACTATGTAAAATTCTGGTCATCATTTTCAAGAAAGAAGAATTTTAAGATGAGGAGAGGTACTGAAAAGGGCTTTTAGAATGATAAGGAGAGGGTTTTTTTCTTTAAAAAATCTTGGCTTGTTTAGTTTAGCAAAATAAAGGTTAAAGTTATAATGCTGTACAGACAATGCTGTACATCAAGGGAGTACGGTAGTATACTTCCTTCCCTTCCCTTTCCCCCCGCTATTCCTTTTGATAGATTTTTCTAACTCATTGAAGCATGATCAGTTTGTGAAACTGATTGAGAGTGATAACACGGTATGGACTCTCACTCAGTTGGCACATCTATACGTTCATTAACGTGTAGTAGTTTCTGTGTATTTAATTTAGTACTTGCTTAATGAAGTACTAACTAAATATGCAGTAAGTACAGTTACTACGCAGGAGACCTGGGACATGGTTTTTTGTGATGGCTACTGCTCAGTCGCCTAATAACACTGCACAATAGCGTATTAGCACCATTTGTGACCAGCACACTACTGCGCAGTGTTATTAGACTACTGCACAGTAAATGTCTCGTAGACGCACCCAGTAGGTCCTTTCCAGACTGATTTCCTTATTTCCTTTATTATTATGTGGAGAAGTCAGTGGCAGAAGAGCATTTGTTAGCAGCTTTTTTTCTTCTTCTCAAATTGATATTAAAAAATGACTACTATATTTCACTGGGCAGTTGCTTAGTGAATCTGGGCATGTGTAATATCTGCAACAGCACAGGAGATTATGTCCAGCTAATATGCTTTTTGCCTTATATTAAAATCTGCAAAGACTGTAAGATTAGAACTGCTCATAAAGGCAGTGTGTTTCATTACTTCCCCTTTATTATGAATGAATCTGTCTCTCAGATCACTGAACTTTGGACAAGACTCCTATTCAAGTCCTTCCCTTCCATTTTGCTCCAATCAGTCTCAGTCAGATCATATATTAAATATAACTTGAGAGGAAAATTTCAAGCCAATTCCCTCAGTGTCTGACACTTAGCACTTAATTCAAAAGTGCTGATCAAGTGTTCTTCACTTTATCCCTCTCTGGGATGCTCAAAAACACCTACATATAAAAATGCTGCTTTGGGTTTTCTTGCTTTCTTATGCTATCTCCATCTATCTCTTTGGTGCTTTAAAATAATGAAATAAAAGAAATATTTGAATATACAAGTGCTGATTTAGGATGGTTTTGCTTATTTTTTCTTATTTACTTTTAATCCTTAGATAATAACCTCTCCCCATAGCTAAACTCTTTGGAACTCCAGCCTTAAAACTGTCTCTTTGGGGCTTTCTCTTCTGATTTCTTCCTCCTTTTCATTGTCACGGCTGCTTGAGAAAAGAAAATGATAAATGTTTTCTTGTTTACAAATGCACTGGAATGGCAAAAAATTCTATGCATGTATAAAGGGCTTAGTCCATCTGTCCGTGTGTCTGCCGTGTAACGCTCTTTGGGGGTGTGGCTCCCAGCAAAACATGGCTTCAGCCAGTGCTGCATCAAGAATGCCTGTCAAGAATGATGGGCAGGGCAGGGCATGGCTCTACTGGAGCCGGCCAGGTGGACGCGGAGTGAGGGGAGAGGGGGGAATGGTATGGGACCGGACATGGAGAGGGACTGGATGTCGAGTGGGGCAGAAGTGGTATGGGGCCGGACATGGAGCAGGTGGTGTGGGGCTGGAGTTGGGGGGGGGTGCTCTGTCCCCGCCTGCCCCCCAACATTCTTGATGGGCCATTCACTAGTATATCTTGCCCCTGACAGCCCCTGAGCTGCAGGTGGGGACCACTTCTTCCTTTTATTGTGGCAATGTCCCCTGAGGCTGCCTGGGCAGGGTGCTCTTTGTGCGGGTGAAGCCTCAGCTTGCAGCCAGCACCCCACTGGAGCCAATGGTGCATGGGGTGCTGGAAGGCCAGGTGTGCTCAGGGAAGCTTGGGCTTGTTGGGCTTTTAGTGCCTCATGCATCATCCCTGCCTTCTTCCTGCTGCCTGGGACCGTTTTGCAATAAAAAATGAATCACAAATGTTTTGTGGGTTTCAGCTAGTTTTTATTATTACTTTTATTTATTTATTTTATTTGGATGAGGATTTAGTCTTTTCCATACTCCGAAAGTTCCTCACCCTTTCCCTTTCAAGTCTTTCTTTTTCCCCCAATACCATTTTTGGAAAATGTGAGGTTTGGTGGGACTGGGATGGTTTGTTTGCAGACTTCAACTCATCTCCATCATGCAGAATAATAAAACACCCATATGGAGTTCCTTAATTCATCTAATTATTTATGACTGAGGGTCAACTTTTTGTCAGCATTACTCCATATTGAGTAGTGCAAGACAAAGTACTGTCATCAAATCCATGTCAGTGAGGCTTCCCAGGTACAGCTAGCCAATAAAAACCCAGGGCTAGGTCCATTAACTAATGTTGGTTAAACATTGCAATATCTAAATTAGATGTTTTCCATGTAGTAGAAGCCCATGGTAAGCAACCACTCTTCTTTGAAATTCTTGTCCATGGCTCTTGTATGTGAGGCCTGATTCAGTTGATTTGTTTTGAGTATACCTACTGCATTAGGCCTTGCAAACAGGATGGGTGAGTAACTCTTAGGCTGTGACTTTCTAATTAGAAAGGTTGTTGTCTTTGAATCACTGGCTGAGTGATTCATTTGCTGTAGTAGCTATAGATGGAAAATCTTTGCTTGTAAACTTGAAAAGCTCCATGACTTGTTATACTTTACATCAAAATATCTACAGGCACCATCATTGGCTGCCTCTATTTGAGTGTTTCATAGCCAGTCATATTGATATTCCTGGTAATTGTTATTTTGATTTTAAGTTCTCCAGAGATTTTGGAGGCATGTCTATGAAGTAAGAGTAATGTGGAGGAGCTGATACTACCTTTCATGAATCTAAGAATCAGTCAATGAGATGCAGTAATCTCAGCCTGATGTGTCCTGCTGTTTTTGTGTGAGGTGTCAGATATAAAGTAGGGATTTAAAAAGGAACACCATCCTAGCTGAAAATGACTAAGATAGACAGCAGGTTGGCAGCTCCTATGTTGTGTAAAGAATCTGGCAAAGGCAAAGGCTAGACTCTAGTCTACCAAAGCCTCCCTGCAGCCAGGAAGGCCTCACCTGGGTGTTATCTCATTGCTGTACTATACAGAGATACCTGAGCTAGCTCAGGTAATGAAAGCAATCTAGGTGCAGTACCACAAAGGTCAGAGTGTTTAAGTGAGAAACAGGGTAAATTGGCACAGACCGTTCTTCTATAAGCTATCTGTAGTCGGAAGTATCAAAGCTTCTATTCCACTGTTCCATCAAAAACCACAAAGTCATAGTTCACCCAGGCAGTTAAACTGGATACAGGCTCAATGGATTACAAAACCTCTTAATAGATAACTCAGTACTTTGGAGGTAAAACTGTCCTAAATATTTAACACTTGATTTAACTACATGGATGTTCCACTGCAGCAGCTAGCTTGCTTCCAGTAGCTCGGCTAGCTTGAGTCCCTCTGTCTTATACTGTGGTCCATAGCAGAGAGAGATTTTCAAACTGCTGTGCTGACTTGGTACTAGGAGGCTGTGAGTGTCTAAAGGCAAACCATATCATTCAAGGACTATGGGAAAGGAAGGGGGTTAAAATCTGAGTCCAGTGGGTCAAAACTTCTCTTTTGCTGGACTTTGATTTGGGGACTGTACTACTTCAGAAGATGTTGAACTCTCAGTGCTTTAGCTTAGTAGCTAGGCTATGACTGGAATTCAAATAATCTTCATATTGCAGTAGCATGCAATGTCAGGAAAGTGTGCAGCAATGGCATCTCTGCTACATTGTCATTTATGGATTCTGACAGTCTGGAATAACACTGACATGGAATATTTTAATTCACCTTATTGAGTCAAGGGCTGTGCTTCATAATTAACCTATTGCCTGGTGATATTTTTTTCTCCTTCCTTTGCCTTCTCTTAATCAGTGCTTTCTGGGAAGCAAAGTAGTTCAAGTTGTTATTGTATTACACAGTGTTTAATTCTCCTCTAATTTACAGTGGGTAGCCCTTTTTTTTTTTTTACTTCAGTTTGGTTGCATTGTGGCTGAGTAGAGAACCTAATGCCAAATGGCTTTTGCCCTGGACAAAATGGTGTAGGCTGTTTACACAACTGTCACTCAGAAGTTTTTAAGACTCATACTAACTATGGTCCTTAAGTGTCACAGGTAGTTACGTGGGTAATCTGAAAGCTGTTCTAATTTTTATAATGGTGGCTAAAATTCCCTCAGGCAAATGCACACCTTAAGAGGCCCCGTTTCATAAACAATTAGGGTTGGAAATAATCTCTCAGAAGGTCATTTAGTTCAACTGCTGGCTCAAAGCAAGATCACCCGTCTAAACCATCCCAGGTAAATGTTTGTCAGTCTGAATTTCCAGTACTTCCAATGACAGTGATTCCATAACCTCTCTAGACAGTCAGTTCTGGTTAGTGTGCCTAACCAGAATCACAGTCAAAATTGTTTTTAAACATCCTTTTTTGTGATACACCTCATTACTACTTGTCTGTTTTTTTAGTGGATACAGAATGACTGATTAAACATTTTCATCACAACATTTTTTAACTATTTGCAGATGTATAAAATTCCCCTTCAGTTTAATCTTCTGCAGACTAAATAATCCCAAAGCTTTTTTTTTCTTGTCTTTATCTCATGTTTTTTAGACTTCTAATAATTTCTTACTGCTTTTTCCTGCAGCCCTTGCCCATATTTTTGGGGGGCAGGGCCCAAAACTGGTATTGTATGAGGTTTCACTAATACTAAACATTGTGTGGTGGTTTTCAAGCTTTATCATTTGCTTAATCCTAAAAAGGTAAATTTGTTCTTTTACAGGTTGTCTGATCTTCTACTCAGGGCTTTAAATTAGGTTCATTGGGGGACAGGGTTGCAGATAACAGAGAGAACCTAGAATCAACAAACCATGAGCCATGCACTGGAACAGCCCACATAAGTACTAAGGGGCCGGATGGGCATCAGGACTGTAGTACACCTACTTGGCCCACACATGCAGGGAGGCAGTGAGAAAGGCCAAAGCAGAAATGGAACTTAGGCTGGCAACAAAAATTAAAGATAACAAAAAGTCCTTCTTTAGGTATATGGGGTAAAGGAAGTAAATAGAAGGCGCAGGGTAGCATAGGAGCCCTACAGGATAAACTAGGGCAATTAGTGACAGATAGGGGGGACAAGGCTGAGCTCTTCAATGAGTTTTTTGCCCTTGTATTCCTGAACATGGATCAGGACAAATCTCCAAGTCTCCCAGTTGGATCATAGACACAAAAGGGAAACCAGCCTATCAAATTCTTAGAGCTGACTTAGTGAAGGGACACTTGGAAGGGCTGGATGTGTTTAAGTCAGTGGGCCCAGATGATCTTCAGCCAAAGGTGCTGCAAGAATTGGCCAGTATCATAGCAGAGCCACTGGCATGGCTGTTTGGGCACTCTTGGTGCTCAGATCAGGTCCCAGAGAACTGGAAAAGGACCCATGTGGTCTCTATTTTCAAGAAGGGGAGGAGGACCCAGGTAACTATAGACTGGTTAGTCTCACCTCTGTCCTCGGGAAAACCTTTGAAAAAATTATTAAGGATCACATTTGTGGGAAAAACAGTGCTGAAGAGTAACACACACAGGTTCATAGAAAGTAGATCCTGCCTGACTAAACTTTTTTCTTTTTATGACCAGGTCACAAAATGTTTAGACACAGGAACTGAGGTAGATGTCATCTACTTGGATTTTAAGAAAGCCTTTGACATGATATCTCATCCTAGTCTCACAGATAAACTGACAGGCTGTAATTAGATGATTACACGGTCAGATGGGTAGTAAATTGGCTTAGCAGTCACACCCATAGAGTGGTGGTGGATGGGTTGGTATTGACCTGAAAAAATGTGAGCAGTGGAGTCCCACAGGGCTTGGTCCTTGGACTTGTGCTGTTCAATGTTTTCATAAGTGACTTGGATGAGAGCATGGAAAGCACTCTGCCCATATTCACTGATTTGATTATACCAAATTATGGGGTGAAGTCAACACGCTAGAGAGTAGGAAATGAATCCAGAAGGATCAGGACAGGTTGGAAATGTGGGCAGAACAGAATAGGATGCAGTTCAATAACTGGAAAAGTGCACCCAGGGAGAAAGAATCACCAGCACGCTTACTGGCTAGGGGAGGGCCTTCGTGGCAGCACAGCAGCAGAAAGGGATCTTGGAGTCATTGTTGATACCAAGCTGAACGTGAGTCATCAATGTGATGAAGCGATCAGTAAAGCTAACTGTACTTTATCAAGTATTAGCAGGTGCATGACAAACAGGTCCAGGGAGGTGATACTTCCCCTTTATGTGACATTGGTCAGGCCGCAGTTGGAGTACTGCACCCAGTTCTGGGCACTGCACTTCAAGAGGGATGTGGACAGCTTTGAGAGGATTTCAGAGGAGGGCTACTCGTGTGGGTAGAGGTCTGCAGGCAAAGCCCTATGAGGAGAGATTGAGGGCCCTGGATCTCTTCAGCCTCTGCAAGAGAAGGCTGAGAGGTGATCTTGTGGCTGCTTACAAATTAATTGGAGGGTGGGGAGGGTGGTAAGCAGGACAGCAATGAATAGGAGATGCTCTGGAGATGTTTTCCAGGGCATCCCTTGGAGTAACTAGGAACAATAGCCACAAACTAACAGAGATCAGATTTAGATTAGACATCAGGAAGAACTTCTTTATGGTGAGGGTTGCCAGGCTCTGGAATGGGCTTCTGAGGGGGGTGGGGCTCTCCCCTACCTTGGGGGTCTTTAAGAGGAGACTAGACATGCACTTGCTGGGGTCATCCAGCCCCAGCACTTTCCAACCAGGGCAGGGTGTTGGACTTGATGATCTGCTGAGATCCCTCCCAACACAAACATATATGAATCTATGACTATGCATGCTGTGTACATGTTTAGGGTTAGTTTACAGCATGTCTAGGGAGATCTTAGGAGACATGCGTCCTTGTCACTTACTCCTGATATCCACCTGTGCCAAATAAGGCAATGTAGCTCTTGTCATATGTCCCAGTGCTGCTTTTGGGCTTCCTTTTTGTGGCATGGTAATGGGAGTGCATTCATAGCTGCTCTAAGGCAGATAAATTGCTTCATTTCTAGGATTTTGAGGGAAGTGGTAGGCAGAGTGCCTTTCTCAGCAGTATTCCCAGGCTTGGTATAAAAGAGATACATAAAAGAGCCTTGATGCTCTCTCACTTCTCTAGTGGAAAGATATTTACACAATAGTTTGAAACAAATATCATAATGAATTATAGATAAAAATAAAGTATCAACCATTACATTTATAGGCACAGTTATAGTAAAGATATGAAACAACAATTTAACTATATTGCTTTACCTTTGTTCCACATTGCACTTGTACATGGTTTGAGGCACTTCCAGTGGTATGTTAATAGCGCTCACATTCAAATAGGATCATTTCACCAGATTCTTACACTAATATGAACAGTGTCTACAATCACAATTCTAGTATCCCTATTCAATGTAGAGAGAATTGCTGCAGTTGAACATGTCTATAATAACTCTTAAGGCAATAGCTTATAAAAGGAAATTACATAGAATTTCGAAAGAGAACAAGCTTTTTAGAGCTATTTTGGATAGAAGTCCCATTGAAATCTCATTTTCCCACTTTACTGAAATCCATGAGGGTTAGGTGCCTATATGCAGTAAAAAAACTTAGGCCTGTGTACCTGGTAAAATGGAGAAACAAGGTAAAATTAAAAATGAAAATACAAAATGTGTTCACTTAAAAAAAAGGTTTCCTTACTCACCTAAATAAAACTGCCATTATTTGTAGATTTTCAGTGGGTGCATCTACACATGCAACTAATGTGACGTGATAAACTCCAGTGCAGTTCATGCCAGAGTCAACTGTTCCTGGGTGCAATATCTACATGTGTGCCTAGGAGAGCAGTGCTTTGAGGTGGGGCAGAGCAGCTGCTGGCTGGCAGGGATGTCAGAGGTCAGCCCTAGGTTCCAGGTGGTGGTGTCAGGCAGCAGAGGGGCTGGATGGGGCACAAGGGTGCTTAAGTGTGGAGCTAGGTGGCAGGTAGCTCCCGCACTTCAGCACCCTCATGCCCCAGCCAGCCCCATCACTGTCTACACATTCATTTGACTGCATGTAAATATTCCTCCGTAGGCTAATACTGTCTGCAACAGTACTATCTTATGGAAGAGTTAATTAATTTCCTGCACCTTAATACTGGCATACATGTAAACTATGACACTTTACTGAGGAGCCAGATAGCCTACTCTGCAGTAAAGCACTATGTAGATGCACTTAGTGTAATATTATATGTATTGTAAGGCCAGAAAGTGGGTCTGAGTCCTTGGCATCCTCACTTAGCTCCTAAGTAGGTCAGAGGATTAACTTTGCCTGACCTATTGGCTATAGAGCATGCACAGAACACCTTGAAGACACTGATATTGGTGCTTAGTGCACAACAGTGTACCGTATGCAGAGCCCTGGTGTGCTGGGTGCACTACCCATATAAAGGGCTTTGATTAACAGGAACTAGGTATGTGATTGAGGGTATGCAATTGTGTGTGTGTTTGGCTGCCTGTGAGTGAAGGCTTGCTTGCTGTTAGTGTAGGTGCTGAGAGGCTCCTGTGAGAGGGAGAGAGACTGTCAGTGTAGTGAATGAATCAGGTGGAAGTGGCTTTGTGGTGTATTGGTGCGCTGGTGTGGGTGATCGTTGTGTGGCGTTGCATGTTGAGCCACGCTGCAACCATGGAGGTTTGATGGGCTGAGCACACCACTGATAGTGAGGCTGCTATAGAGACGGCGGTCATCCCCAGCAACATTGACTCCTGAGGCTTCACGGGGTCTCACCACTGCTGGTCTCTTGTGAGAGTAGCCAGGGTTGGCTCCTCGGACCTTTTCTCCCCTGTTCCACATAGTGCATAAGTAGCAGTCCTCCACCCTTGTTGAAATTACCACCCTCTCCTCCTTTGTTCCTCCCTTCTCCCTTCCCTAAAGCAGAAGATAAGCTGCAACCAAGTAATCCTTCTTGGTGCGACCCATGCTTGTTGTGATCCGAAGCGGCATTGATCCAGTGTTCAATAAAGATTTCTCTTTAGTAGAATAAGTTACTAGGATTCCTCTTGGTGTTGATACTTGTTAAAGCAGTTATTTGAATTGCTTATATTATTTGTTATTTACCTGTTGTTAATTAATAAACCAATCAATTCATGTCAGTTATACAACAGTGTGGGGGGAGCCTTTGCTTAGTCAAAGTGTAAACCATTTGCTGGGTTGATGGGTGGTGACAGATATACTCAGTCAACTTGTTAGCCAGTTTTGGGGGAAGGGAAAAAATCACTTCATTTTAAACTGGACTTGGAGGCAGCCATTAATTGGGTGGTGCTAATTAGGCACTAATTAAGTCCGGGTCCAGCAGTAAGCAAATCTGTCTTGATTCAGCCGTGGATCTAAGTTCAGTTTTAGCTTAATTCTAATCTATGCACCTCTGTGTGTCTGTTTCCCCCCCCGAATCAGGTGCTTTGTAATCAATTCAAGATTCACCCAGCCTCCATATCCTGTCCATTGAGCTTTAGCAATCATGTGCACCTGCCTCCTTTCTCCTCTACCCCCAGAATAATACTAATTTGTCCATGTGCCCTGAGCTCCTGGCCATACAGTCACATTCTGACTGCCTCCAGTACAGGGAGACGGGGTTTGAAGAGTTAAGGGGCTCCTTATAGTCCCTTTGTATTCCCAGTGATTTGGTGTAGGCCTGTGATCTAGCCCAGGTGGTTTACGTTTCTCTTTCGAACAAGGACTTTTGGAGGAGAATGTTCATGCATGTATGAAGAACTACTCTTGTAAGTAAACATCCAGCCTCAAGCAGGGGCTTGAAGTAGATGATCTCCAGAGGTCCCTTCCAACACTATTTTTCTCTGGGTAAGTCTAGGCATTATATTTAGACTGACCTAACCAGGGTTAGGTTGATTTAAATGGCCAATCATGCAGGCCAGTTGGGTGTGCCTGATCTCAGTTATTTCACCTGAGTTCTCTCACCAGCCTAGGTTGAGATGACATGTTACAGCTAGCAAGTGCTAATTCTAAGGAATGTTAGTCTGTGTTAAGATTAAATAGTGCTAGTGTTTGTCACAGTCTGAGTCACATTTGTATGTGCACTGCTCAGACCTGCCACTAGAGGGCGGGTGAGCAGGTGTGTGGATTGGGATGGCAAGTCTGCTCCATTCCTGCTCTGCTCACTGGCTCTCTAGTGACAGTATAAACTGTAGAGGAGGGGAAGAAGGGCCTCTGGATTGCCCCCTCTGCCTCCCCACCCCAACTGGCCTCTCCATCAGCTCTGGACTGCTGCCCTGCCACCCCAATCACCTTGGGAGTGGAGGCAGCAGCAGCAATAGGGGGGCATTCCCCTTCCCAGCTTGCTCTCAGGCTCTCTGCAGCCCATGCTGCCCCTGTGTAGTTGGATCCAGACCCTGCAGCTGACTGGCAGCTCCTTGCCTACCACCTACCCTCTCCTCAACCTCTCCCCTTCAGTTGCAGGGGCTGGATCTGGGTGTGCAGGGCCACTTTGGTCTTCAGGGATCTGAGGAGCAGGCAAGGAGGAGGAACCCTCCCCACCAGCACCTCTGACACTCTTGGACTGATTGGGGCAGCACAGCAGTGATTCAGGGGTGGAGGGGCTGATGGGGGACAGGTAACTGGGGTGGCAAGGAGTTATCTTGGGGTTTGGAGGCAGAGGGAACAGTAGGCTTGTAGCTCCTGCCATTCCTCCCTTTCCCCTGCCCCTTTCCATTCTGTTCCCCTTTACCACTTCCTCATGCCTCCATCCCCATGATTCCCTAACCCTCTTTCACTCCTTTTCCCTCCCTTTCCGCTTACCCTTACCATCCTCGTCCACCTGTTGCCAAGCCTTTCCTAGCTGTCAGCCCAGGACCATCCTGGAGGATGGCTAGTCCACCTGGAAGCAGTACCTCCTGGGATACTGCAGAACTGCAAACTGGTGGTTTTATCTCAGGTGAACACCGAGAAGTTAATTTAACTCAAGGTAGGTAGCACATCTCAGAGATGATGCTTGCCCAACTGGCATAACTTTAAGATGCCTACAGGGCACTTAGCACTTGCTAATGAGCCTTAATGCATCATCATTCAAGTTTTAAATGCTTTTAATATGATCTATTTGTAATATATATCTTACCCTTGGATCTAGATCAGGTTAACCCAATCCCACCTGTCCCTCCACCCACTCTGAGTTACTTACACTGGTTTTCCCACTCCTGGGAGTATTGATCCCAGTCTATGTTTATGCTGTTAAAGTGACCTCCATGAATGTAGACTGGGTATGATGAATGACTTTATGCACTCTCTGATTATGTACAGCCACCAGTTGAATACTCATAATGTTGTAATTTGTCACCCCACTCTGTTTCCAACCTCTGTTATACATAAATAAAATTGGCCACACTTCCTGTTGAATTTTTCCCTGTTCTTTTCTCCTTGTGTAACTCCCCACTGTCATTGATATTGCCTCATCTCTCTGTGTCTCTTTCTCTCTCTTTTTCTCTTTTGTGTAGTGAAGAAGATATTGTCTGCTGGGCCTTTGTGGGCCACTTTTGAAAGCAGTTATTTATCCTCTCAACTTCATTAATACTTGTATCAGTTAAAGAGTCTACATGAGACATTTAATGTGGAGCTGACTAATTAGCTCCACAGTAAAACGCCAATGTCTATGCATGCAGTGCTATTAAATTGGAGTAAACTACTTAACTCCACCATAGGGTAGTACTATCAGTTATAAGTACTATCCTACAGCAGAGTTATTTATTTCATTGCCATGCATGTGTAGATGGTGATAGGATACAAAGGTGCTTCAGTGCAGGATTAGCCAGCAGGCAGCCCAGGCCCCAAACATGTTAGGCTGGGCAGGAGCAACTCCAAGCTAGCAGGTTGACCCCTAGAGCCCCCTGCCAACTGGGGCTGCTCTGCCCTCGCTCGGTGTGCTGCAGTCCCAGGCACACATGCAAATGGCGCTCCTGGGAGCAATAAATTCTGGCTTGAACTGCACTGGAGTTTATCACATTGCATTAATTGCATGCGTAGACATGCCATAGAAGATCTTGATGAACTGTAATCTAAAATCCATACTCATTTGAAAAAATTGTCATGTGTAACTATTTCCCCCCATTAGAAATGTATGTAGAGGGTAAAATAAATGAGATGAGAGAACTGAAGCAATGTCCTATAACATTGACTTCATTGTACTATACTTTATAAGTAGTCTATTCAGTTACCCTAGGACTGACAAACCTTACATGATGAAGTGGCCTGTGAGTTATGTTATTTTTCAGAAATGTGTGGAGCACAGGCAGAATAAATACGGCTCAAGTACTCTGAAAAGGGTTGTGCATATACAGGGAAATGCAACTATTTAAAACTGAATGTAAAGTACGCTCTACAAAGCAATTGTAGCCAGTCCAGTAACTAGTTCCAGGGAGCTTAAACATCTTTTTTCTTAAGTCTCTCACAAGATGGATGGAACCTACATGTTTTGAGATCTGGGTCCATATACCTCAATATATTTAATATATTTGAAAAGAAGGAAGGAAAATCTTCTAAGTGTATCATTAGAGGCTAATTAAATTAACTAGGCATCCTATTCTCCCTTGGTAACATAGTTTTATTTTCTGCCTGAATCGGAGACCCAATGATCTGCTCCAGGTATGCCTTCCAATTAGATGGCTCCAGCCAGAAAAAGAGACAGTTCCAAGTTGCTTGGGTGCCCAAGTACACAGCCTAAAGAGTGGATTCCAACTATAGAATGAATAATCTCAGCCACATTTCACAAGCAATCCACAGGCTGACATTTCTTGAAACAGACTGTTGTTAAATACTTGAACAATTAACAAATTAAGAAGTGGTTATATATTCACAAATGACTTAAATATTTGGGATATGATTTTCAAAATTTATCATTGTTGAGCTAACTCTTTTCCTCACCAGGCCAACAAACCCTGACTTAGCAAAGCCCACCAAAATGAGGCTTTCTTTACTTTGTACTTTGTATTTCAAGAAGCTTTCCTCAACCCTTTGTACTATACTTTGCATGCTGTGTTGTATATTGTGTGGGTGCCATTCAGATGAGACTTAAACCTTTACACTTTGAATTAATTTAACTATTCCATTGCACTTTTCAGGAGACTAGGGTATGCCCAATTAGCTGGTAGGCAGCCTAATATTTTTCTATCTTATGTTTCATAGTTAGCTTTACTCCCGTTTGTCATCCTGGATCACTTCCTTTTCACTTTCTCATCTTTTGAATAGAAATACATCTGACATCATCTGTCTTTTGTCTCCTTTCTACTTACTATTATTTACCATCTACCTAATTTCCCCCCATCTTGTTTCTTCCTTGATTTCAACCCCTGGTTATCTCTCTCTTATCATAATCTCCTACTCTCATCGTTGGGGTCTTCAGTTTCTATGTTAATGAACCATCTGGCCCCATGATATATATAGATTTTGCTCTCATATTTTCATTTTGACCTGCAGCCCTGGTTCAGCTGTCCCAGTTTCCACAAGGATACTGCTCTTGACTTGGTCTTCATCAAGCACTGATTTCTCCCTGAATTTCTCTTTGTGCTGAGTTTCCCCTCTTTGACCATCATCTGGCTTCATTCAACATTGCCCATAAGCTTCCCCCACTCTTGTCCTGTCACTCACACTCAGCTCTTTCATCACTTTAAGCATCCAGTCAATTCTGTTTTTCAATCATTTCTTCTATGCTCTTTTTTAGTTGTTGATTTCTCACACCATTCAACCCTTGGCTCTTTGGGTTCCCTCCACCCCCATGATCAGTCCAAGTTGACCCCCTGCAACTGCTTCATGAATTTCTGCTCTCATGATATGACAGCATCTCTTATACCAGTCCTTTTAACCAATCTGACCTCTTGCACTACACATTCATTCACTTCTATACTGCTATTTTCCTAAGTAAGCAACTCAACTCAATTTAATACATGCTTACAATCCCACCTTCTGCATCTTGCTTCTCAAAATATTCCCTCTTTCTATTTACACATTTTTTCTGTACAGGAGCTTACCAATTTGTTTTAGGAGAAAATTGACAAAGTTCAACATGATATTCTGCCTCCCTGTGGCTTGCCTGTCTTTCCTCCATCACCTCTCATATCTCATTCCACTTTTTCAACTTGTTCTTTTCCTCTGACCCTTCTACTTGCCCCAATAATCCCATCCCATCCCACCTCACCTCCTGATCATTTTTGTACCACTCCCATTCCCTCTTTTATTTATTCTGTTAAACTGCTTGCTCCTTTTTGAATCTTTCCTCTCACATTTCAAGCATGCAGTAGTTTTTCCAATTCCACTTCTCCCACTCCCACTCCATCTTCTTTCTTCCTTTCATTTCAAAGCTCACTAAATATGCTGTATACAATTACTTGTGGAGTCATTCTACTCTAAGATTAATATAAACCTTTTCCATTCCAGCTTTTGTCCCTTGTAGTCCACTGAAATGCTCTTTCTAGAGTCTCTAATGACAATTCTTTGTCAGTTTCTGGATTGGTATGCTATCTGTAAGAAAGAACCCAAGCCCTGTCACCAGAAGACAGGTCCGCTCCTTTAAGGCCCGAACTTTCTGGGCACGGAGTACTGGTGAGGAAGGGTTAAAGGCTGAACTTGGCCAGCTAGTCAGTTGACTGGAAAGGGCAGGCTAGGACTATAAAAACCCTGGGCAGAGCAGCAGTGAGGGGCCAGCAGCCATGGGGGAAGGAGTGCATCTCAGAACTCCAGGGAGAGGCTTGGTGAGTGGTCCAAAGCTGTGAAGAGGGGAACTACAGAAGCCCCAGAGAGACAGCAGCTACACCACAGCAAGGACTGGAGCCAACTGTGGGGAGCCAAAGCACAAACCCTACAAATGTAAGCTGACATACCACTTTCCTTACTCACATTTTTTTGGTGGCAGTTATTGCCCACAGATGGGACTGTTTATTTGTTTTCTTTTTGGTTATTGAATAATACCAGTGGTTTGGGTGAAGCTATTAGGGGAAGGAGGCAGCCTCATTTTTGGGGCCCACAATGGAGTGGAGACAGTGAGAGTACCCATGTTTTTGGGGGTACATGGACTCTGGTGCCAGTGGGGGCACAGGATATTGGGGTGCACTGTCCCCAGCGCCTGAAGACACAATCTTAAAAAGGACAGGGAGTTCTGGTGCACCTAGGGTGCAATTTTATTTTGTATTTTTTTTTGACTGGGAGAGTGTGAGTTTGGGTCTGTCCCCTGGCCTTGAACTTGAGACCCCCTGGCTGTGGGGTTGGTGGCTGGGGGGCTGGGCTCAAGATTGGAGCTGGAGAGGGGGCCACAAGCCTCAAGATACCGGAAAAGGCTAGAGCCTCAGAGTCAAACCCTGTTTGATGGGTTTAGAAGCGGAGGCCTAGATAGAGAAAGACAGGGGTCAGGCTCACGTAGGCGAAAGGCCCCAACATACAAAAAAATGCAATAGGTAGTCTCCCGCTCACAAGAACATCATCATAATAATTTTCCATCAAGATGTGGCAGGCCAGGAGAGGGCAGGACATAAGAATTTCAAGGAAGACTCCCAGGGGCACCTCACATAAGATGCGGATTACCAGAGGAGATGGCGCTGGATTACCAGAGGATTGTCACTCTTTATACTATGTTTTAATAGAATGTAGATCAAAATGGTTGTGTGTCATGACTAAGAGTCTTTAGACACTACAGTAATATAAATGAAGTCTAAATAGTAGCTACATTTTGGTCATATTTTGGTCATATTCTATGTAGTTTAGAAAGAGTTTTTAGAAACTTCAGGGACATATGAAGTGTGGAGAGAAACAGGCAAAGGAAATGGAAAATAGGAAAAAAAATCCCTGCAGGGGAAGACGAGTCTGTCAAAAAAGAGACAGCAACATTGGAAGAAAAAAACACACCATGAGAGCAGTGTTTCCAGAGCAGCTGCTCTGTGAGAATAGAGTGGCCCCAAAAGACAAAGGCAGGGGTGCATGAAGAGACAAAGGGAGGAGAGGCATTCTCCAAGGCCTGGGACATCAGGAAAGAGCCTTTTAACTCCTGAGAGCTGGCTCTGAGCTGGGAGGAGAGCTTGGCTAGTCTCTACAGAGTTGCGGGACTGTGGCTGAAAAGATGCCATGAGGAGAAGTGGTACAAGTGGTGGGAGAGGTCCACCAGAGACAGGCTTGCTTCAGGAGAAGTGGTTACCCCTGGACAGGTCTCAGCAGCATATGTTTTTTTTTTTTCATTTGCTTTAGTAGTTATTTGAGTTATTTGAGTTCCTTGTGTCCACTGGATGAAGATGCCAGAGTGGCAGCAACCCCACACAAAAACCTGGAAAGGGCAGGATTGCCCAGAGCCACAGACTGTGGCCAGAGCCCTGGTCATGGGCAAGGTGACCTGGCAAGGGAGTCACAGGTTGGGAGACTGGGGGAAATCAATCACTTGGGAATAAAAGCCATGGATGGGGTTTTTCCCTTTTGATTTGAACTATTTATTGAAAGTTATTATGGGGTGGGATACCCCAGGACAGTGGGAGAACTAAAGCCATCCTGCAACTACATTCAAGATTTACCTGAGGCTGAGAGGAAGCCAGATGGTCCACTCTTTGCTGTGTTGTTGAGACTTAAAAAGATCAAACCCAGAATAAAGAAAGTGAGATCACTCAAGCAAGACTATGATTGTAATTGGCGGTGTAACATCTAGGTGGCACTAGGACAGGGTGTAGGGGAGGTTGGAGCCCCAGAAGAAATCCCTGAGTAGGTTGCCATTAGTCAGCTGTGTAGAGACCAAACAATACCTCCCAACTAGTAACATCAACAAAAAATCAAGAGTCATATCTCATTGCAGGCAATTAATAGTGAGACTAACAGATCCAGCCAAGAAGGCTCCAGACTGCTGAATGCTTACTATCAATCAGGGATAATCACCTCACATAGATATTTGTCTTTAGGTGCATTTTCCCATTTACAGGTGCCTTTTTATAAGCACTTACAGTCAAGATGGGTGCACACAGGAGTGTATATGTGTGTGTGTGGGGCCTAGATTGGATAGATTGGATCTCCCCAAGGTGAGGGACTCTGATCCATCTACACTCTCCCTCCAGTGGGGCTGAGAAAACCTCAAATGGGACTTCCCTCCCCTGCCTTCTCCCCCTTCCCATCCAGAGACAGCAGCTGAGCTGGGCTACTCTTGTAGCCAGAGCAGACAGAAATGAACTAAGTCACTCTGAGAAAATTATTCAGGAGCACATCTGCGAGGGGCCAGCAGGGGAGTTTTTGCTTAGGGGCAATCAATACAGGTTCATTAGAGGCAGGTCCTGTCAGACCAACCTGGTGGCCTTCTATGACCAGGTCACAAAAGTCTTGGATGCAGGTGTTGCGGTGGATGTAGTCTTCCTGGACTTTAGGAAGGCCTTCAACACTGTCTCTCACCCCATCCTCATTAAAAAATGAGGTGTCTGTTGTCTCAACGCCTACACAGTCAGAAGGGTCGCAAATTGACTGGAGGGCTGCACCCAGACAGTGGTGGTGGATGGGTCATTTTCGACCTGGAGGGATGTGGGCAGTGAGGTTCCCCAGGGCTCAGTACTCGGGCCCGCACTGTTCAACATCTTCATTGGCGATTTGGACGAGGGGGTGAAAAGCACCTTGTTCAAGTTCGCAGATGACACTAAGATATGGGGAGAAGTGAGCATGCTAGAAGAGAGGGACAGGCTACAACTAGATCTTGACAGGTTACAGAGGTGGACAGATGAGAATAGGATGGGTTTCAATACAGACAAGTGCAAGGTGTTGCACCTGGGGAAGAAGAACCAGCAGCATACCTATAGGCTGGGGAACTTCCTTCTCATCAGCACAGAGGCAGAGAAGGATCTTGGAATCACTATTGATTCCAAGATGAACATGGGCTGCCAATGTGGGTACGCAGTCAGGAAGGCTAACCGCACTTTGTCATACATCCATAGATGCATCCCCAGCAGGTCCAAGGAGGTGATCCTCCCCCTCTATGTGACATTGGTCAGGCCACAGTTGGAGTACTGAGTCCAGTTCTGGGTGCCGCACTTCAGAAGGGATGTGGACAGCATCGAGAGGGTCCAGAAGACGGTCACTCACATGATTAGGAGGCAGTAGGGCAGGCCCTACAAGGAGAGGCTACGGGAACCTGTTCAACCTCCACAAAAGAAGGCTGAGAGGGGATCTGGTAGTTGCCTATAAACTTGCCAAGAGTGACCAGCAGGCATTGGGAGAGTCCCTGTTCCCCCAAGCACTACCGGGGGTAACAAGGAACAATGGCAATAAGTTGACTGAGAGGAGATTCAGGCTCGATATCAGGAGGCAGTACTTCACTGTCAGGGTGGCTAGGAGTTGGTACCTACTTCCAAGGGAAGTGGTGCTTGCCCCTACCCTAGGGGTCTTCAAAAAGAAGCTAGACACCCACCATCAAATGACCCCAGCATCCTTTTCTGCTCATGGCAGGGGGTTGGACTAGATGATCTGCTTAGGTCCCTTCTGACCCTACTAACTATGAAACTATATAATAAGGGTTAATTTGTCACATGATTGGAGGGCTCTGCAGCCATGCTCTTCTGTTTCAGCATAGCTTTAGAGGTTTTTCAAGGGGCTGATCATGCAACAAATGTCATTTCTGTCTGAATCCTTTGTTTCTCTTTAAGAGACTGCTTTGTATTTCTATTTAAGAAATATTGTGTCTTAACAGTTCATGTTAATAACATCATCTTGCAGGCTATTAATGACTCCAGATAGATATAATCCAGTGGGTTCATAAAAATATAAAATGCCGTCAGAATACTAGCTTCCAGCATACACCACTGGTTTGTCCCTTTAAGTTAGTAATATCCTGTGAACAAAGACCCTAGAAGCCTTAGGTTAGCTGCTCCACAGGCCAGGTGACAGGATCAAATTGTTTCTTTGAATTGCTCTCAGAACTGAGCTCTGTTAGTCTGAAAGATCTGTATTTGGAATAAAGATTAGATGGTAAGTAATTGCTAGGACAAATTTTGCTTAAATGTAACTTCCTATTGTATGAAGGCATTATCCAAATTGCATTTGACATGTGCCATGCAGTAGATCATTGACTATGAAGATTTAGTGCCTTATTCTCCACTGTGTGTTTGTTACATTTCTTGTAGGTGAGTCACAGGTGTTGGAACAAAAACTTCCCCAGTCTCATTAAGCAGAATATTTCACTTATCCAATTATAATTAGCATGAGTTGCATGAATAGAACAAGAGGGAAATATTAGGCCTATTGGCTTTGGCTTTGGTTTCTGCCAATTCTGGGGACAGTGATTTGGTTCAGTGATTTGAATCACTGTCCCAATTCTATTCAGCCAAATCTGATTTGGAGATTCAGCTGCTGTGAAAAATCTGAATCTCCGAATCAGCCAGGCCCATCTCCGACCCACTCTTCCAGGCTGGCAATGGCTACCCCACCCACGTCAGCTTCCAGCACTGGAAAAGTAGAAAGCCCCAACTCATCAGGTGCTGCTGGGTGGGGGAGAGATCCCTGCTGCCCCCCACTGCCCTATGCTGTGTGGGGGGCTCTGCACAAGCTCCCCAACCCCCCCATCCCAGCCCCCCATGGCTGCCCCACCCACCACGGCTGTGGCCCTTTAAGGAAAAAAAAAAAGAGAAACTCTCCCAGACTCAGCACTCCTGCCCAACAAGTGTGGGGGGGGGGATTCCTGCTGCCCTGGGTTGCATGGGAGGCTCTGCACAACACCCCTCCAGGCCACTGAAGGAACAGTGAGTGTGGGGTTATTCTCAGGGGGATGGGTTACTTAAGGGGGCTGAGCTGTGTGGGCAGGGCAGTTGAGGGGGGGTTCATGCAGAGCCCCCCAAGCAGTGTGGGGCAGTAGAGGACAGTGGGGATTGCCCCCTGCCTGGCAGCACCTGGTGAGTTGGGGCTTTCTTTAAAGCACTAGGAGCTGGGGTGGGGGGCTGGGGCGGGGGACTGGGGGAGCAGGCAGCGGTCTCCCCATGGTCCCCTCCCTCCTTCTTCAGCCCCCCTCGCCCTCTACTTACAAGCTCCGAGTCCAGCTGCAGCTCCCTGCTGCAGCAGGTGGGGACTGTCTAAATCATTGAAGCTGTCTGAATCGTTTCTGAAGATTCAGAGAACTTTGAATTGATTCGGACCTTTTAATTGGTCCCCTGATTCAATTCAGAATCAGAGATCCAGTCATCAAATCAGGCTGAATCTCCTCTGAATCAAATCAGCACCTGAAGCTTTGCACAGCCCTAGGAAATATATCTATTAGTTTCTCAAAGAGGAAGTAGCATTGACTTCAAACTGGAGGTAGTTTTTGCAGCATTACTAATGCCACAGTGCTTCCAGGATTGATAGTAAATTCTAATATTCCATTTGCATTCACATGGGAATGAATATCATTATGTACTTTCTTTCTGCCAATGGTGTTGTGAAGATAGTACTTTGCTTGTATGGTACATATGCTTTTACATTTTGAACATTTTTTGCATAGCCTTTTTTCGAATAAAATATGTTTAACAAAGTGAATTCATTTTAGTTCAGATATGGCAGTCAGAAAGGATGCAGATGTAATCAACATTCCTTCTTTCCCTGAACAGGGGTAATATGCTGTTGTCATCTTAAGTTGGTACATGGTTCATTGGAGTCTGACCATTTAAAAGAATAAGAATCTATCCTGTCAGATTCAGTCCTTTTTAGAGTGGTGAAATGGAACGATATTACCACAGTATTATACTTTCTTTCCTGAATTGTGCAGTATTCAACCATTATACTGTGTATTGTTATCATACTAGAGTTTCAATTGAGGAAATTAAATGTATGTAGTAATTTAATGGGAAACAGAGGTGTTTAAGAAATGCTGAAATGAGTCTATTCAGACAAGGCTTAGCTTAGAATGAAACTGCAGCAGCCTTCAAAATAAGATTCTCACTCTATTAAAATGCAAATAAACAATTATATCCCCCTCCCAGAAATCCCTGTCTGTTTATAAAATAGTAACTGGAGGACAAACCTGTATATTGTATCTTTGGAATTTTTTGTTGTACTAGACACTTTGTCCATAAATTACAACATCTTATCATTGTCATTAGATGTGAATCAGGCACTGCTTGCTTAAGTGATTCCTAAATTTTAGATCTAGGAAACAATCTGTGGTAGGGGAAACCGAAGAAGAAAAATTATGAAGGCTGAAAAAATGCCCTTTCAATTGGACCTCTTTTCAAATAAACTTAACTTGAATACTTTTTAAACAACATTCTGGATGCATGCATGTGTGAACACATACATGGTGTGTATGAATACTACTATATAAAGTAAACAGATTCAGTCTGTGATGGCTAAAGGAAAAACATTGAGCCAAGATGACAGCTGAATGTGTTATTGCAGAGTTTAACACTAATGTATGAGTGGGGCTGGGAATCGTGGTTTTTTTTAAAAGGCAAGAAACCCAGTGAATCTGAAAAATGATCCTGTTGAGGCCATGAACACTGACAGTGAAGGACAGGAAACATGAATGGCACATGCCCCCGGCAGCGGCAGGAGCACGGTGGCGGCAGAAGCCCAGCGGCAGTGAACGGGGAGCTCCCACAGATGCCACCGGCACTGTTGGCGGTGGAGGGGAGGGTGGTGTGCAGATTTAATAATTTTGACCTTCCATCAGCATAATTATAATGAGAATAAATTACAAGAAAAGAAGTGTGACTTACCTTTTTATATGCATAACTATATAGACAGAACATTTCCAGCAGCATGTTGCCAACTGTATATTAGTTGATTCTCTGCACCCAAAGTACAACTCATCAGAAGGTTTATATGAGCTCTCGCATTGTAGCAGAAGTGTTTCACGGGCCTTGTGCTGTCCTTCTGTACAGAGATGAATTTCCCTTTCTTGAATATAATGGAATTGCCATTCATGGAGACTCTATTTGTAATATAATAGATTTTTTTGGTTATTTGTAAGCAGGAAAGGTGTGGGGGAAGGAGTGAACGCTGCATGAGATTAAGATGTAGTGGATCAGTGACACAGGTATAATATCTCTGAGTACAGGGATGTGCAGGAGCTACAGAAGCTGGACAAATCTTTGTCTATAGCAATAATCACAAAGTAGCTCTGCTAAGGCTCCACAGTCTAGAGATCAATCTCCAGCCAAGTAGAGAACCCTGGTACAGAGTCCACTAAATTTGGCTTTGCAGTGAGACATAGATTTGGCTGTCAGTCACTAGGGCTAGGTACAGACAGTTAAAAAGTCTGAGGCTGAATTGATTAATCTTTTCAGGTTAGTCTAACCTGCACATATTAAATTGTACCAGAAGCAAACAGACATTTACCTTTGATTCAGCATATGCAGCCACATGCCTGCAGTGACTCATGCCAAAAGCTGGGGATGGGATGGGGGGGCACTAGAGCACGGTTCTCTGGTTGTGTGTTCACTTTCTTCTCCTGCTGCCCCTGAGGTCTCTTGGATTTGCAGTCCAGAATTACAGCAGCAGGACTCTGCAGGGTTGCTTATCACTTCCTTTTCCTGCTTTCAGGTGCCTCAGGGATTTGTAGTCCACAGTTGCAGCCAGTGGTAAGTTTGAGTGGAGGAGGGGGTGTTTAACTTCCCTTCTTGGCCCCAGACCCCAGAGACTGGGCTGCAACCCCAGCTGTGCTTGTCCCCACACCTTGTCAGCTAACCCTGAATGCTCTGCTATGGAGCAGAGGGGTGCAGCCAACCCTGCTCTCTGGAGCAGACAGCACAGCCTAACTCAGGGCTGGAAAGTATGCTAGGATGCTGGGGGACTATGATTTAACTTGAAGCAGGAAGGGGTCTGGGACAGAAATTTCATAAACCAGTTTAACCCAAACCAATTGAGTTTGATACTACATTTAACCAGGGTTATCTTAAACCAGTTTCAGCCATTTTCAAACTGGTTTATGTGTAGTGAGCTTCTGTTCTGTTACAGGTTTAAACCCGTTTCTGATGACTTCAGCCAGTTTATGTGTAACTTTTGTCCCTAGCTTAGCTGAGGCCTTAAATATTCTCATGTTTCTTATCATAAAACAGACACTTTAATGTATAGTAATGTATCATTGGTTTCACTCTACCATGTCAATGAAACTTTAGACCATGCACTCTCTAGAGTCCAAGTACTCTACCCTGAAGTATATGGGGAGTTATTTTGCTTAACATGGAGATGATTAATTATAGGCCCTGCTGCTTTTTCCTGGAGCAATGTGTTAGTCTGACTTCATATACATGTGCCAGTCTATGTTACCTTGTAATTTTAAGATTTCTCATCAAAGTACAATTCACCTGTAATATCAAATGCAATACCCTAAGTATGAATGAGCAATTGATTTTTGAGAAGATCAGAGATTCTGGGGAATTCCATAGGTAAAATAAATCTAGATGATTCTTTTGACTTTTTTATGTTTGAGCCATGGAATTCACAGATAAGATTTTTATTTTCTTTCCATGAGAACAAGTTTAAACAAATAGAATTAATAGTGCCCCTGAAATCTTAATAGAAATCTAAAGACTGGGTGAAATCTTGGCTCCAGTGAAGTCAAAGACAGTAGAGGGGAACAGGATTTCATTTTAAGTGCTAAATTTGGAAATAATATTTTGGCACCAAAGCTTTCATCTAACAGTGATTTCTGTGTACATGTATATAGTTTCAAAATTATAATTTTGTACCTTTCCAGTATGGACATAATTGTTTACTATTCATTCTTATGTTTCATATAAAATGGAGGAAAAATTCTACTCTTGGGTCTACTGTTGGACATGAGTCCGATATTTTGTTTTCCTTTGGGAAATCTGTGCATGTAAGAAAACTGGAATATTAAAGTTGAGCCTGCAAGGGTCTGGGTTTTACAATGCATTTTATCAGCTCTATACAACTTCAGTGCTGGCGATAGCTTTCTCCGACCATTATTGTAACTAAACTTTAAAATTTCATTGACAAACTAAGTATTAATTGCAATGCTGGCATTTTCCATGCTGCCAGACAAATGGAGGTTTAGGAAGATGTATAAGTCTTCAGTCCCCAGAAGGTTAATTAACTAGTCACTTACATTCTACGAAAGTTCTATAAAACAAAAGTGAACACCCCCCCCAATTATTTAGAAAGTTAAATGGAAGTTAGAAGTAAACATTACTGTTTCCATACCATAGGAGAGCATCTTTTACAGGAAGGAGAGAGAGTGTGGAAGTCACTGCCCAAGTGCCAGAAGCAATCTGCTTTTTGCATGATTGTCTGTGAGAGCACAATCTTAGGGTGAGGAAAGCACTGAATGATGCGGTTACTTATAAGTGTATCCTTTTGGCTTATTTTGCCAATCTGGATTTTGCGTTAAATGCCTACATAGAATCATAGAAAACTAGGGTTGGAAGGGACCTCAGGAGGTCATCTAGCTCATCCCCATCTCAAAGCAGGACCAGCCCCAACTAGATCATCCCAGCCAAGGCTTTGTGTAGCCAGGTCTCAAAAACCTCCAAGGACAGAGAGTCTATCACCTCTCAGGGTAAACTATTCCAGTCTTTTACTACCCTCTTAGTGAGAGAGTTTTTCCTCATATCTGACCTAAACATCCCTTGCTGCAACATGAGACCCTTACTCCTTGTTTTGTTATTTGCCACCACTGAGGACAGTGTAGCTCAGGGGCAGGCAAAATATGGCCCCTGGGCCAGATCTGTCCCATTAGGCAATTCTATCCAGCCTGTGGGGCCCCTCCATAAGCTGGAAGAATTATCACAGGCCCTGGCCCTGAGTTGTGTGTCTGAAAACATAAGCCTCCATGCAGGAGGTGCAGCTCTGGTGGCTAAGCAAGCAACCCCCAACCCAACCTTACCTGACCCTCCCCCAGCCCCAAGTTAGGGGGCATGAGAGATGAGAAGCTTCTACCTTGTGGAAGCTTTTCCCTGGAGAACCAGTGGCTGTTTCCAACCCTCCCTCCCTGGGACTGTGGAAATTCAGATAAAGGCCCCACCAGGCCAGGGGCCAGGGACTCCCCCTTTGGGGAAAATGGGGCTGGGAGCATGGGGAGTTGCATGCTATGGTACTAGGTTGAGCTGGCTGTGCATGCTGTGCATGCTATGGTACTAGGTTGGACTGGAGCTGTGCACTATGGGGCTGGGTCGGGCTGTCCCCACATGCTGTCACCATGTGCAGTTGGGGACTGGGGTAGGAGCACAGGAGTTGCATGCTATGGGGCTGGGTGGGGCTGGCTGTTCATGCTGCTACCACTTGAGGCTGGGGATTCATGTGGGAGTCGCATGTTATAGGGCTGGGTGGGCTGGCTCTGCTCATTCCACCACGTGGGGTCAGGGACTCAAGTCAGAGTGCTATGGGGCCAACTGGGCTGGCTTTAAACACTGATGCCATATGTGGCCAGGGACTCAGGTAGGAGCATTATGGGGCTGCCCCACATATGGCCAGGGACTAGGGTGGGAGCCGAATGCTATGGGGTCTGGCGGGGTTGGTCCCGATCATTGCTGCCATTTGCAGCCAGGGACTTGGGTGGGATTGCTGTGGGGCCAGCTTGGGCTGGCCCTACTTGCTGCCGCATATGGCTCCACGGACTTGCACATTCCAGGGACTCTGAAGATCCCCCCCCTGCATACACACCCATACCTTCCTACTCACTCATGCTCTCCCATAGCCCCCACACAACCTTCCACAGCCCCCACACACAGTTTCCCACCCCCTACCCTCCACCATACTGACGCACATACCCACACACTCCTACATCCCTCACCCCACCTACACACCTCAGACCCATGCCCCCCACACTGAGGTGACGTGAGTAGGAACTCCCTCAGCACTCTCAAATGCATCCTCTTCTGCCCCACAGACTTGTGCACATCCACCTTTTCTAAATAATCCCTAACCTGTTCTTTGCCACTATTGACTGCTCACTTCCTCCCCAAACTGTGCTGCCAGGTGCAGTAGTCTGGGAGTTGACTCTGCCTGTGAAGACTGAGGTGGAAAAGGTGTTGAGTACTTCAGCCTTTTCTGCATCATCTGGGGTCATAAGTGGAATTTAGGGACCTAAGTTGCAAGAACTGATCCAAAATTCCTCTTCTGAAGTATCTACCAAACTCAGTAGGCACCTACATTTAAGATGGAAAAGATCCTTTATTGTCTAAACTTGGGCTTTCATGTGTGCGTGGAGGGTCATCCAGGCTGAGGAGTTGGATTTAGCCATCTAATTTGCACACAAGCCCCACTATGTTCCAGGCATGAGGTGAGCTGGTGCCTAAATCCCCAAAGAGGCCCTTTCCACTAGGCATAATAAGAGTACTTAAACATGAACTAAATATCAAATATGTAACTGAGGGGAAAATCCAGAATGCTAATCAGAAGGCTGAGGTATGAATAAGAAAGCAAAAGAGAGTATGACAGCGTACTTTAGGGGTTGATTCCTGTGTTCTGCTCCTATTTCTTGGACTATTTTGTACATTTTACGTTAGACAGATATTAAAGAAAACACATTCCTGAAAGCAGGATCTGGGGCACAGGTCTCCCTCTTCCCAGCTAAGTACAGTAGCTATTAAGTTTACAGCATTTGTCTTGGTTCTATCTGGTTTGTTCTCTTCCTGGCCCCCAAACTTGCATATTTAACTATGCAGTGACTGAACTTCAGCCGTAGGGATGGAGAGTGCCTCCAACTAGACTACTCTGCAGCCTGGTGGTCAGGGCACTCTCCCCTGAGATGGGATACATAGATTTGGATTCCATCAGTCTGAAAAGAGCCTTTGTCTCTCACTTCCTGCGTGAGGACTCTAAACACCAATCATTATGCAAACCATTGCCAGCCTTCAGAAGAGGATGCAGCTTTCTAGTCCTGAGTAGATGGAGTGCTTATTGTGCAGTCATGACTCAGGTGCCTAAGCTCCAGAAAGGGATAGGAATTCAAACTTAAACTTTTACTTAAGTTTTCCTTTTGGCTTGCTGTAGGCGTCTCCAAGATACGTAGACATTCTGGATTATCCATTGGAGTTGCTTAACTCTCCACATCAACTGTAGTGCAGGCCTAAGCTCCTTATTCTATTTGAATTACTTTTAGGTCCAGGTTCCTTATTTTAGCCTTCCAGCTACATTGTAGATACACAAGTACCTTGTCTCTATTAAGCACATAGTTGCTTACATGTGTAAGTGCTGTCCAGAATAAGGATTCTTTTCTGAATTGGACCTTGAAACTTATGAGAATACTCTAACATAGATGTGTTCCTTCTCTCTCTCTATTTACTCCCTCCTCACATTCATGCTCATCTTTCATTCTAACTCTTTGGTGAATTTAGTTTCACTCATCAGGCACCTGTGATTCTCTGAATTAGATCTGCCCAGTCAGGGAAGAGAAATGTGCCATATGACTGATGTGCCCAATTAAGACTAAACAGACACAGCTAGAATATCAGATGTCAAACACTGGCAATGTACTGCCTGCAATCAATCCTATTGACCAAGAATTATTCAGAGAAATCGTTTGAAATATTTTTTGAATAATTAATATATCTGAGGAAATCCTGATCTGCTGGCACAGAGAAAATGAGATGAGATTTGTTGAATAAATTATTTGAAACATTTTATGCATTCAGAGCCATTCTTCACAAACTTGGAAATAATTATCAGTACAGCCTTTTCTTCTATCAATTGGTTGGTTAATTTTTCAATTCTTCTTTTTTTTTTTGCTTTAATTTTCTATTGCTGCTGAGAGCTTCCTGTTGGCTAATTCTAGTTACCTACCTGCTAGGCCCATAGGCAGTCTGGATTGCCTTTGGGAAGTTCTTTACTCTTCCTATTCAATGCTTAAGGGACCCTAATGCTGTTTCTTTAATGTGCCTATCTGAAGAAAAGGGCCTATTTGTATATGTGCTTAAGCTGAAATGGAATTGCATATGAAGCTTTTTTCCCTAGTATTCCTGCTCTGCTATTACACAGTAGCTTATCACATAGCTCATCTTGTCTTCCTAGCTGCAATAGAAATAACAATAGTTTTGCACACATTTCCAAGGGGTAGGGGTGCACCAGTCAAGCATTTTGTGGTGCTAGGGTTCAGTGCTCATGCAGATGCCTAGACACTTCTCTTCTAGCATTTAATATTTGTTTAATGACCATTACAATGTTAATGATCCTTTTATAATTGCAGGGGGCCATAGGTTTCCAGCTTCTGTAAAGCTCAGAATGGGGGCCTCCATTCTGCTAACTGGTACTCATGTAGCAAATAAATAATACTCTGCTATTACATTATGTGCTTTATTTTTATACTGTAAAATAGGATGTGGTGGTGTTATGCAGTACAGAGGACTAGAGTCTTCACCAGGAGCAATCTCCTTGCTTGCTGCTAGTTCTTTATTAAGCCTTCCTTACAACAGGTTTGCTCTTGAAACACTCACCTTGTGGGTCTGGTCCTGTCACTTTGGCAGAAAAAAACATTATAACTGGTTGTTGTTTGCTGGGTATCCTTCTCTTACCGTGTCAGTAAGAAATACCTTTTGTGTTTTCATCCTAGTTTTCCTCAGGACACTACACTTCCTCACAAAAGTCTGTAGAAAAACAAAACAAAACAAAACAGAAACAACCCCACCAAACAAACAAAATAACCCTCCCCAGACTGAGGAGTCTACAGAGTATTCTGGGAGACACACAACCGCACCCCTTACCTCCTGGCCTTGGCCAGTACAGGGAAAGTTTGAGCACCTCACCCCCAACCACTACCAAATGTTGAATGACTGTTATGTTCAATCATGCTGTACCTTTTAGTGCTTTGTGTAAACCACAAAAATTACACTGCAATCACAAGTGCCTTCCTGCCCTTTTGTATGCATCCTGAGGAACAGCACAAACAGAGTCTGTGATGGATTCTCTTGAGTTAACACTGGATAAAAATAGTCTTTATTATCAGAGAAAAAGGGAGAGGAAATGATTGAGAGGGTTCTGATTTGCATGTATCTAGAGATCCAAGAGAGAAACATAATTAAAAAAACCCAATGTGTTCATGGGGTACTGGAGCAAAATTTATCAGCGGTCAGGGGCATTGTTTCAGTCAGAGATCTCTGCTCCTCCTGTTTATGATTATTTATGAAATTCCATTCTATTATGGGTGTTGGACTTTCTTCTTTGATGAACAATTTGCTGGTATGTTTTGAAAGACTGAATAATTTCCTTGTATAGTTGTTTGCTTCCCTTAGAGAATAACTTTCCAATATGCTAATTAGTACTACAATAAAATTCTAACTGCTTTTCTGATATTGTTCTTTTCTATCTGTATCTATTTTTACTTTAATATGTTAAAAATGTGTCTGTCCAGGGCTCCAGGTATCCTTGGCAATAATTTGGAATAATAATTATTAGATAGTAATGTAAAACTGTAATTCGTTCTGCAGACCACTTGGACTGACAAAAGAAGACCACATCACTTAATGTTTCATCCTTTTCTCCTTTTATCATTGATATAAATTAGGAAAACTATCACACCTGAAAAGAGGATGTCATAATTGACAAATTAATAGCAACAGCCTTATGAGTAAGTGTTTGCAGGGTCACTTTTTTTGGATAAGTGGAATCTTGAATACATTATAGAAACTGGACCTTTTACCTCTGCAATATGCAAGTCCGTGTATCACATAAACAGATCTGAGTATTAAACTTGCAAACCTTTTGAACTGAAAACTTGCCAATACACAGTTTTGTGTGTGCTGTTTTATAGACTGAATTTGAATATGACAGGCATTTTAAATATAATCCCAAAAGTGGCCATAAAAATGTTGTATTGTTAAACTCCACTATAACCCATTACTTTGTATTAGCTTCCATATCCATCTTTATTTCCCAGAACAGGAAGAAGAGGTTTTTTTCATCATGAAACATCTGTGTAAAATTATTTTTAAATTATAAGTTTTCTCTTATTTAATTCTGTCACTGGGGCTGCCATGTCACTTGCTCTTTGAGTGACATTTCCCTTTTGTCACTGTCAGCATTGGCACTGGATCCAGACACTGAAAAACTAATGTGGTGATGTGATATAGTAGCACTATTAACTCAGCAGAGAAACAAATGTGTGAAGCAAGTCTAGTTTTTATTT
Organism: Crocodylus siamensis; assembly: GCF_052110815.1. NCBI lineage: Eukaryota > Metazoa > Chordata > Crocodylia > Crocodylidae > Crocodylus > Crocodylus siamensis. Next base: position 62,308,264 of record NC_143398.1, on the reverse strand, counting down.
CCTCCCATGTCTTCCCACCAAAAAGCTTCATGTCCTACCAAATATAAATTTTAGGGCTAGTTACTTGACATAACAAAAGCCAATGCCACTGATGCTGGAGTAAACTATAAAACTACAAGAAATAAACCTAGCACTATAACAATCTTTTTTGTTATAAATACAAAATCAAATTATATCCTAACCTTGTACTTCCTGATTTTTACTCTGTTGCTTTCTTATTCTCCCCATCTGCTGCTTCTAATGTTTCTAGTTTTGTTATTTGGTTCTTTATCCATATTTTTCCAGACTGCCATCCATCTCTTTAAACATTCAATTTCTTTCTTATTTTTAGTTGGTTCTGTTGCTCTCTGCTTTTATATTGTTAAAATGATGTACAAATGCAAGAAATATACTACTCTCCAGTGAGCAAAACTCATTAATACTCAATGTAAAGTGATAAGGTAAAATAGCATGAGGTCACTTTGACAAGCAGGGGAATAGCTTTCCTTGTGTGGGGGTTTTCACTACCTCTTCTCATATGCCTCACTACCTCCAAAGCATCTCTCAGTTATGTATGAAATGAGTACAAGTGGTAGCACACCAAAAATTAATTGAAATGCAAATTCCTTTTACTTCATGATTATTTAATAAGTAGATACAAACAGAAAAAAAGGCTACCTTACCTGTTGGTTTTTGTGCTATAACAGCTGGAATAGTAGTTAGCATGCACCAAGAGGCAGGTTTTGCCATTACCTTTATGTTTACCTTCACTTTTTGACATTTTTATTATCATTTCTCAAACCATCTGATTTCTAACTTTTTATTTGCTAGTGCCTTTTTTGTTTGTTCATTGCTTCTAAAGTGTGGACAGACATAACACTTGAACTATTCCAATAATGTCTGACCAACCTGATTGCCTTCTGTGATGAAAGGACTGGCTCTGTGGATGCGGGGAAATCAGTGGATGTGGTTTTAGCAAGGCTTTTGATGCAGTCTCCTACAGAATTCTTACAAGATATGGAAGTATGGGCTGGGTGAATGGACTGCATGGTGGATAGAAAACTGGCTTGAGCATTGGGCTGAGAGGGTAATCTATGGCTCTATGTCTAGTTGGCATCTGGTATCAAGTGGAGTGCCCCAGGGGTTGGTTCTGGGGCCAATTCTGTTCAATATCTTCATCAACGACCTGAAAGATGGCATAGAGGGCACCTTCTGCAAGTTTGTGGGTGACACCAAGCTATGGGGAGTAGTAAATATGCTAGAAGGGAGGGCTAGGATTCAGAGTGACCTCAACAAGTTGGAGTCTTGGACCAAAAAAGAATATCATGAGGTTCAAGGACAAGTGAAAAGTCCTTATTTAGGACAGAACAGTCCCATACAACAGTAAAGGCTAGGGGCTGACTGGCTGGGCAGCAGCTCTGAAGAAAAGGATCTGGGTTACACAATGGATAATAAGCTGAATACGAGCCAACAGTGTGCTGTTGTTGCCTAACAACATACTGGGCTGCATTGGTAGGAGTGTTGCCATCAGGGCAAGGGAAGTGATTTTCCCCCTCTGTTCAGCATTGATGAGGCCACATCTGGAGTACTATGTTCAATTTTGGCTCCCCTCCCCACTATAGAAAGTATGTGGACAAGTCAGAGAGAGTCCAGCAGAGAGCAGCAGAGATGGTGAGGGGGCTGGGGGACATGACTTCTGAGGAGAGGCTGAGAGAACTGGTCTCATTTTGTTTAGAGAAAGGAAGACTGAGAGGGGATTTAATAACAGCCTTTGACTGCCTGAAGTGGGGTTCGAAAGAGGATGGAGCTGGACTGTTCTCAGTGGTGGCAGCTGACAGAACAAGGAGCAATCATTTCAAGTTGCAGCCAGGAAAGTTTAGGTTAAATATTAGGAAGAATTTTCTCACCAGGAGGGTAGTAAAATACTGGAACAGGTTACCCAGATAGGTTGCTTAATCTCCATCCCTGGAGATTTTTAAGACCCGGCTACACAAAGCCTTGGCTGGGATGATCTTGTTGGGGATGGTCCTGCTTAGAGCAGGGGGTTGGATTAGATATTTCTTGAGGTCCCTTCAAATCCTAATCTTCTATGATTTTCTGTCACTGGTTGGAAACTGTTTCACAGTTATCCTTGGACAGAAGTGTCTGCATGTACACTGCTATGGGTTATAAGCAGAACTCTCAGCTTCTAAGGACTGCTGCTGACATGCCAGCAGAGTACCCAGATGATCAGGGAGGAGCTGAGGGAGTCTTAGGTACTGGAGGGCTTATGCCACCCCCCCTCCCCCCCGCTTGCAGGTTCCAGGGCTGTGTGGTTCAGGGCCCCACTCCTCCCCCCACCCCTGATCACCATGGCTTTTCAGCTCCCACTTGAGAGCTGTGCTAGTGTACCTCCCTGCTACAGACCCTGAACTTTGCAGTGCCAGGCTTACTTGGGGCAAGGGGAAGGCAAGCAACAACTCCCCAGAACCCAGAAACCCCTCTGCTCCTCTCCCTCGCCTCCAATGAGTTTTGCACTCTGGAGTACAGGGTCGCTAGCAGGGAAATGTAATTAACAGCACCACTTTCAAGGCAAGGGTGTGACAAGTCACTGAGGTTTTGGGTTGTCCTGAAATATTAGCTCCCTGGGAACCACAAGCAGGGGCCACATAGGAACATAACCAGAGGGGGTGCAATGGCACAGTTTAACTCCTCTGCTGGACCACATCATGGGAGCAGCAGTCCCCAGAGCAGGTAGGAATCTTTCCTCTCCCTTCCCTTCCATCCTCGGCATCTCCTCCCTTCCCTCCCTCCCTCCCTGCTGCTGCTGCAGTCCCTAGTTGATCTGAGGGTGTGTGTTGTGGTGGTGGTGAGGGTGCGGGGGGATGTAGACCCTCTCCTGCCTGATGCAGATGGACTCAGTTGGGCAGAGCAATGGCAGCAGCTGGCAGGTTCCCCCTGCTTATGCTTACTCTTGGGCTGGCAGGAATGCAGGGAGGGAGGGAAAACCAGGCTGAGCAACTGAATACAGCCAATGCCATTGCTGCTGTTGCTTCTGCCATCCCCAGGCGGAGTGGGGCAGGAGTGCCTCTGGAACCGCCCTGCAGCCCTTGGATGAGCTGGGGAGAGCAGCAGTGGGGGAAGAGAAGAAATGGCAGGGAAGGGGACATGCTGCTGAGTATGGAGGGAAAAGGAGGGGTGGCAAGAGACAAGGTGGGGGGATGGGATTCTTACTTGATCTGGGGACTTTCAAAAGTCCTTGCTTCTACTTCCCTGCCTCATTGGAGAAGGAAGATGGGAGCAGGGGTTTGGACTACAGAGTCCTGGCTGCATTCCAGAGGAGCATCTTGCCCTGTGTGTATTGGAGGGGGGGCAGGGGGAGGAAGAGGACTAGAAGTGGTATAGTTCTAGATGCCTGGAAGACTGATCAGAGGGAAGGCACTGAATATCCTGTGTCCTCATGTGGCACTGACAGTTCACCACTCAAAATAGTACTTGATTTTATCATTTTGCTTTTGAAATGTTCCAGGAAGATTAAGCTGGTCTTCAGTGGCCTGTACCACTGGGATTTAGAGTGTATTTAGAATTCCATGTAATTCAGCATTATGTCTCTCCATACCTTAAGTTATGTGTGGGACCTACTCAAATCGATTTTACATTTTTTGCAGAAACCACGAAAAACAGCAGTTTCCCTGATTTTGCATGGAATCGCCAGGAAAAGAAAAGGCTTACTAAAAATAAAATGCTGACTCCTCAGTTAAGTCCCTAGTTATGTGTTATGGTGTGAACAGATGTAATGCTAAGTTTCTTGTTCATTTCTTTCTTGTCATCTGCTCGCTCTCTTTCATTCCTTATTTCTTTTATCTCTTCATTTCTCCAATTTCTCCTAGGAATTCAAAAAATGCATACCTTATTTATGTAGTGGTTCCATTGTCTTCAATGGCACCTGCATATAAAATGAGCAGGATTTGCCACGATGCTTCTTCCCCAAGTGAAAAATTGAACTTAACACGTTTTTAAAAACAAAACAGGCAGAATGCACAAACACACACAAAATGAAGGCTATGTCCTGATTTTAATTAGGAATGTAGTCTAGCTCCTAGTTTGTATTACAGTTACTTTCTGTGATGAGGAATACATGATTAGCTCTTTCTGAAATTAAGGCAATATTCCAGAAAAACCTCTGGTCTCTTAGCCCATTGTAAGTATCTATTTGGAATTCAGGATAACTCATTCCGGTCCTAAGAAGATAAAAGGTGATTTCCATGTATAGTCAGAGGTCTGTGAGGGTCTCATTGCATGATACATTAAATATGGGTCCAGTGTCCTGAATGGGCCCCCTTGTTTCAAGCTATGCTTTCTTGCAGTAGAAGTTTACTGCATTTTTTGTTATGAGTTTGACATTGTTGGCTGAATTGGGTGTGTCCAGTATTGCCATCTAGAAGTTAATGGGGTCCAATAAGCTGCACATGCTCACTGATCCCATGAACTGTTGTCCATCCTGGAACTACAACCAAAGTCAGTAGGAGCTGAAAGCATGCACTGACTTGAAGGATTCCACCCTATTAAGAACACCTTGCAACCTTCCACCCATTACTCTCTGTGCACCTTGCATGATGCCCTGTCATGCCTTTTTCCATGGAAACTACATGCCACTGAATATTGGAAAGTTGATTGTTTCTTACTAAGTCCAGTGGTTTTATGAGGTTTTCAATTTCATTCTCTTTATTCTTGAAAATGTTTGTTAAGAATATCTATAGCAGGACTGTCTTGCTGGTGTGGCATGGCATACATCTCATGAAGCATGGGCCACACTCTCTGGCCTCATGTGTTATGTGGATAACCCTGACCTATGGGGGAGGAAAGGGAGGGAAAGAGAATATTACCCTCTAAAAAAACCCACATTTTTTTTGTTTTGTTTAAATCTAATGGTGTTTTAAGGCAATGTCATGATTTTGGGGTACTAGTTCATGATTCTGAAAATGGCAGCTGGTAGTAGTACATGTTTCATAGTTATTAGGGGCTGGAAGGGACCTTACAGATCATCGGGTCTAGCCCCGATGCACTTGGGTAGGAAAGACTGCTGTGTTCAGATGACTCCAGAAAGGTGGGTGTTGATGCTTTCTGAAGATCGCCAGGGCGGGTGACTGTACCACCTTTGAAGGGAGCCTGTTTGAAACCCTCAGCACTCGACTTGTAAAGAAGTTTTTCCTCATGTCTAACCTGAAGCGATCCTCAATCAGCTTGTGCCCATTATTTCTTGTCCTCCCCTTGGGAGGCCTTGGTGAACAGATGCTCCTGCAGGATGTACACCCTTGATATACTTATAGGCTGCCACCAAATCCCCTCTGAGTCTTCTCTTGTCAAGGTTGAACTGTCCCAAGTCTTTCAGCCTCTCCTCATATGACTTGGTCTCAGGGCCTCTAATCATGTGTGTGGCTCTCCTTGGGACTCTCTCAAGCTTCTCCACACCCTTCCTGAGGTGCAGTGCCCACTCCAGCTGTGGTCTCACCAAGGCCGAGAAGGGTGGAAGGATGACATCCTTAGTCTTGCCTGAGATGCCTAGGTAGATTTGTGCCAGTGTTTAATTAGCTCTTCCAGCTAAAACATTGTATTGGTGACTCATGTTCATTTTGTTACCTGTCATGACACTGAGGTCCTGTTCAACTGTGGTACTGGCTAGCATAGCACTTCCGAGCCTCTAAGTGTATTGTGGATTATTTCTCCCCAGGTGGAGCACTTTACATTTCTCCATATTAAATGACATCTGGTTGAGGGCCGCCCACCTCGCAAGCCTGTCCAGGTTGGTCTATATTGCCAGCCTGTCTTTGAGTGTCATCACGCTCCCCCGCAGTTTGGTGTCATCAGCAAACTTGGCTAGTTCACTTTTAATACCTGAATCCAAATCATTGATGAACAAGTTGAAAAACACTAGTCCGAGTATTGAACCCTGAGGGATTCCACTAATCTGTCCTAGTGTTAATGCTCATGGTGACTCTCTTGACAGGCTTTAAAACCTTTGATTCAAATTACGTTAATGGAACCAGACTTGCTGTCAAGTCACAGTCTGGATCCCCACAATCACATCCATGAATAAAGTCTGAAGCTGCACATGGCCCTTCTAGAGGGGACAGACCATGGGGCCTCTCCTGTTTCACCACCACTGAATATTGGAGATAAACATTTAAAGCAGCAAAAAAAATTAAAAACAACCACCACCACATGCATCTGGTCTTCTTCCCGTCTCAGTGAGAATAAAGGTTTTTGGGAGGATTAAAAGCTGTGTAGGTCTTGTTCAGCCAGTGGTGGAGTTTACTTTTTGGGGTCCCATTTAGAGGTTAGTTTTGGGACTTGACTCTTTATTAAACAATGTAAAGAATAACTTTAATACAAGGGGGCTCTGGGGAACTTAGATAGTTTGTACTACTCTTACATTTCCTTGGCACTTATCTGTTCTTGATATTCACACATATGGTGCATTAGAAGATTAGTCCACCCTGGGCTAATTGCCTAGTTGGCTACACGTGCGTGGGGCTAATGATTCCATCTGGCCACTGGAAGGGACTCCTGATTGGCTGCTGGGGAAAGCAGCCTTCCCATTTATTTTCATATGTGACAGCAGGCTGAGGCCAGCTAGTCTTCCATATGTCTGCTCTGGTAAACCTCTTTGATCCTGTTGTCCTGGTTCTTAGTTTCATAGTTAGTAGGGCTGGAAGGGACCTGAGCAGATCATCAAGTCCAACCCCCTGCCATGGCAGCAAAGAGTACCGGGGTCAAACGACCCCAGCAAGGTGATTGTCTAGCCTTGTTTTAAAGACCCCCAGGTAGGAGCCAGCACCACTTCGCTTGGAAGTTGGTTCCAGATCCTAGCTGCCCTGACCGTGAAGTAGCGCCTCCTGATGTCTAATCTGAATCTACCCTCTGCCAGCTTGTGACCGTTATTTCTAATCACTCTTGGTAGTGCTCGGGGGAACAGGGACTCCCCCAATGCCTGCTGGTCTCCTCGGACTAGTTTATAACAGGCCACTAGATCCCCTTTCAGCCTTCTCTTCTGGAGGCTGAATAGGTTCAGGTCCTGCAGCCTCTCCTTGTAGGGCCTGCCCTGTTGCCCCCTGATCATGCAAGTGGTCTTCCTCTGCACCCTCTCCATGTTGTCCACATCCCTCTTGAAGTGCAGCGCCCAGAACTGGACGCAGTACTTCAACTGTGGCCTGACCAGTGCTGCATGGAGGGGGACCTCCTTGGACCTGCTTGCGATGCATCTGTGGGTGCATGACAAGGTGCGGTTGGCCTTCCTGACTGCATCCCCACACTGCCGGCCCATGTACATTTTGGCATCAATGATAGGTCCAAGATCCTTTTCTGCCTCTGCACTGATGAGAAGGGAGTTCCCCAGCCTGTAGGTATGGTGCTGGTTCTTCCTCCCCAGGTGCATCACCTTGCACTTGTCAGTGTTGAATCCCATCCTATTCTCATCTGCCCACCCCTGTAACCTGTCTAGGTCCAATTGTAGCCTATTCCTTCCTTCTAGTGTGCCCACATCCCCCTTAGTGTCATCAACAAATTTGAACAGGGTGCTTTTTACCCCCTTGTCCAAGTCACTGATGAAGATGTTGAACAATGTGGGACCAAGGACCGAGCCCTGCAGAACCCCACTGCCCACATCCTTCCAGGTCAAAAATGACCCATCCACTACCACTCTCTGGGTGCGACCCTCCAGCCAGTTGGTGACCCATTTGACTGTGTAGGTGTCGACACTACAGTCCCCCAGTTTTTTAATGAGAATGAGGTGAGAGACAGTGTCGAAGGCCTTCCTAAAGTCCAGAAAGACTATGTCCACTGCTACCCCTGCATCTAAGGATTTGGTGACCTGATTGTAGAAGGCCACCAGGTTGGTCTGACAGGATCTGCCTCTAAAGAACCCATGTTGGTTACCCCTAAGCATAATCTCCCCTGCTGGCCCCTCGTGGACATGTGCCAGAATAATTCTCTCAAAAAGCTTACCCAGGATCAAGGTAAGACAAACTGGCTTATGGTTCCCCTTTTTGAAGATGGGAACCACATTGGCCCTCTTCCAGTCCTCTGGCACCACACCAGAGCACCATGAGTGTCTGGAAAGTTCAGGGCACCCATGATAACCACGTCCTTTGACCTAACTACCTAACTACCTCAGTAAGAATTCCTGGTCTAGCTCTTCCCCTTGGTTGGGTGGTCTGTAGTAGACCCCCACCATTAAGTCTCTTTCCGCTTGACTGCCTTGTGTTCTAACCCAGAGCACCTCAGTGTGCCCCTCCTCTGACTCTGTGCTACTTGATGAGGATGTGTATTCCTCCTTAATGTAGAGCACCACACCCCCACCTTTCCTCCCTGTCCTGTCCCTCCTGTACAGCCTATAGCCCTTGATATTCACCGCCCAGTCATGCGTTGGGTCCCACCATGTTACAGTGAGCCCCACTATGTCTGGGTTGGTGTCAGCTAGCAGGAGGGTAAGTTCCTCTTGCTTGTTTCCCATACTACAAGTGTTTGTGTAGAGGCATTTGAGGCCTCCTGTGAATGTGTGAATTGGCCCCCTAATCTCAGCATTGCCTTGGCCCCTGTTGCTTACCTGTGTATATATTCTGCTCGTTGGTCTAGGCTGGGCTGCACTCGTGAGTGCTGCTTGGTTTAGTGGTCCAAGGCTTCCTCCTCCCTCATCTTCCCCTGACAAGCCTATTTTAAAGCCTGCCGGAGGAGATCTGCCAATCTAGAAGAGAACACACGCTTACCTTTAAGGGAAAGGTGGAGCCCGTCCCATCCGAGCATGTCTCTCATCGTGATGTGCGGGTCGTTGTCAAGAAAGCCAAAGCCTGCCTCAAGACACCATTCCCAAAGCTGCCAGTTGGTCTCTGTGATGCACGTCTCATGCCATCTTCCACGTCTGCTCACTGGTAGGACAGAAGAGAATACCACCTGTGCACCTATCTCCTTCAGCATGCCCCCCAGAGCATGGTAATCCACCATCAGGTGATCGGGGCTTCACCTGGCCCTATCATTAGTACCCACATGGATTAGGACCATGGGGTAGTAATCGGTGGGTTGGATCATGGCCTAGATCATTCCCATCACATCCTGAATCTTTGCTCTGGGTAGGCAGTAGACCTCGTGTGTCGAGGGGTCCTGGCAACAGGTGGGGCCCTCTGTACCTCTCAGGATGGAGTCGCCTATGATGATCACTTGACGTTTTCTCCTCCGGAACTGCTTAGCTCCATTGTCCTGTTCGGAGCATGGGGAGTGTGGAGTTGCCTCCTCTCCAGTTGCCTCCTCTCCTTCCTTCTCCTCCAGCATTGCCAGGGCCTCGTACCTGTTCTCCAGCTGGACTGGAGGAACTGGTGTTGTGTTGTGAGCAGCCCTGGTTCTGGAGGTGACCATCTGCCACTCTGCAGTGGAGGACACCTCCCGAGGTGCTTCTTCCCTGGGTGTGTGGCCCTGCAGGAAAAGGAAATAGCCATCAATTTTATCCTCCACCTCCGTGATGCCCCTCAGCCTGCTAACCTACTCCTGGAGCTCCCTCACCTGCGCATCCAGGGCCCTAAGGTGGGCACCTGCAGGACAGGTGTGGGGGTCCCCAATCCCTGCCCTCCTGGGCCCTGCTGGGCAACCCCCGCAGGCCAGGTGGTGGGGGGATGCCAGCTCCCCCATGGGCTCTGTCTAGGTGGAGGCCTCAGACAAGCCCTGAGTAGGCTGTGCCACCCCGGACAGGGGCCCTAGCAGCACTCCGCAGTGACACCATTGTAGGAGTTGCTGTTTGTTTATAGCTTAGTGTAGTGCCTTCGCTCTGCCCTAGCAGGAGTCTCCCTCCTGGCCCTTCCTGCTCACCCACTGACGCAAACACTCTGTTCACGTGTCACGGCTCGGGAGTGTCGCTCCCTACTGGCTCAGCTAAGAGGAATCTTCTTACCTGCTCAACTCTGGGCTCTGGATTTTTTGATAGTCCACTGGGATCTGGTAACTCAGCATGACTCTTGGCTCACTTTGACTATAGTTCTGAACCTTGGCATGCACAGACTTGGTTCTTACTCCTGATTCCAGTTTTACTTCCTGGCTTTGGTTTTGTGTCCCAGCTTGTCCCAACTTCAGTACTGGCTTTTGACTCCTGAACCTTGATTTGTTCTTTGAATTGGACTCTGTTCCTGGATTTTCCTTTGGTTCTGGTAAATTTGTTTTTGATCCCTGACTCTCTGACTCAGTCTATGGTTTGGCTTGAGGCCTTCCCCAGTGCTTTAAACTCTAAGCCAGACTGTCCACAACCTGGGCCTTACCGTCTTAACATCTGAAGGCTATTATGATGGCAACTATGAGTGCAGTCCACCTCCTACTGTTCACTTAGAACCTCATGAAGAGGACAGAACAGGAAGGGATACCAGGCAGTCAACTACCCATTGTCCTACTGGTTCTGGCAACAGGGGGAGAACTTTAAGGTGGTTTTGGCAAAAAGCAAGAGGAGATAAAGGTGGAGAAACCCAACTGACAAAATATAGGGCATTGAGGGGACTGAGTCAGAAACAAACTTCTGAAAGTTTCTTTGACTTTGACACATGTCCCATAATGTTTACGTCAGTACAGATACTGCCTCCAGAAGTTTTTTTCGAGGTTTGTTGTAACATGAATGAAAAAAAAAACGAATCCTTCAATTATTTATTGGATCCTTTAAATTGCTTCAAGACTCAGGTAAATCTTGGCATTTGTAATTCAGCACCATCCCTGACACGAATTTTTCCACCCTCTCAGGAGTATGGCCAGAAAGGCAACGCTGTTTCTTAGGACTCTTTCACCCTTTAATGCCTTTAGCAAATTTTATCCATGAAGAGAGAAGGTCTCATGGCTTAGAGGCAGATGGATGCTATGCAAGTTAGTGGCACCAGTTTCTTTAAAAAGATCAGGTGTAATGGAATGAGGATGGAGCCTTTGCTCCAAACCCCGTCCGGACTGAGAATGGAGACATAGTTAACCATGGTAGGCTGAAGTCAAGTAGAAGGCAGATGAATTTGCCTATTATGGACTAATCAAAGTAGATATATATAGTACAAGCTTTTGTGGGCTGAAGCCCTCATGAGTATGATAGAACTGCCAATAAATCATGTGATCCCTTCTTAGTGCAGTAGTCATTTTGGTTGACTAACGGCAATTGCTCTTGTGGTTCATGGGCCCCCTACCCATGTGGTCACTTTCCAGGCTCAGGGCTATGCCATTAAGTTAGAAATAATCTTACATGATTTTACAATCAATTTTTTTAGTTTTTTACCACCTATTCAGTAAGAATAGTATCAATACTTTTAGGACTTCTGGAGCTTAAACACAGGGTTTGGGGATGGAGAACTAGGCTGAAGTACCACCAAGAATCTGGCTGGGTGATGGAACCTAGCCCAGCCTGGGCTCTCCCATGCAGTTCCCAAGAGAGGACCACGTGACTGTGGGAAACTAATTGAAGCCAGAAGCCCTTGATTGGAGGGCTATAAAAAAATTCCCACTTCCCCTGGGACCTTGTCCCAGCAACCACTGATTTCTGAGACCCACTTGCCTTGCCTCCTTCTCTGCTCCAGTTTTTTTCCTCCCTCAGTCCTTTGAGCCCTGTGCCTGGTTCCTGCCTTGTCTACTGCCTTGTATGTCAGCATCTTGTTCCTGCTTCCTGGATCATATATTCTAAACTCTCTGGTTTCTGACTTTTGGTTTGGCTTCAACCATGGAACCATCTTAATCCCCGGCATGAGATCTTGGACTCAGAGTGACACCTAGTATTGTGACCTTTGAGAAGGGAAGTCCTCTTTCTGCAGCTTAGGACAAACGGAGCTCACAAAGACAGCTCTGGAATAAAGACTGAGCAAGTCTGTCTCTTGTCAAGACAATCATGTTATTAGGAAGATAAACTTAAGTAGCATTCAGATCAGGCAATGGAAATGCTAAGACATACTCACCTGGAGGGATGGGTTTAGGCTGGATCCAGGATCTGAGCTCTTGTTATTTATTCAGTTCCCACAACAACCATTGTTCCGCTGACTCTCTAGGTATAAATCTACAGGTATACAATTATTTATGATATTCATTCATCTACACTTTTAACTGGATACATTCAAGTTTGTTTCATTGAAGCTTTTGGAACTAGAATGAACCACTTCTCTTGTGGACATGAAGGGTGTCAATTCATTGGGATTTATGTTTCTGTGAAAGTTATACTTCTGAAAGAAAGGATTCCTTATCTCTTTCTTTCATGAGGATGGCATGTTAAATAATGCCAGTTTGCTTTGGTTAAATTGGTTAAACAAACGTTGCTTTTCAGTGATAGGGCTGCTCTTTTTTTACAACCTAATAAATATATTAGATGCAGTTTTAACAGATGTATTTATGTTACATTTGGTTAGATCAGTTATTCCAAATGACATGAATAAACTATGATAAAGTATGTTTCAGTGATCCAATTTAAGCCTACGTGCTGTTAAATCCGATCTGGTTAATTGCAACTAAACTAATTGTCTGCAAAGATTTATGTTGTTGTGACTTAGAAACAGGCTTTTGGGGCCTTCTGCTTTAGCCATACTTTTGCCATTTAAACCAGAATGTCTATTTTTAGTTATACCTTAACAGCAACAACATACAGTTCCAATCTTTATATAATAAAGAATCTATACAAGACGGCATAATTGTCTCTAAAGACTCTAATGTGTTCCTGTGACAGGTTTTTGTCCCGGGGTGGCCATGACACTCCCTGGTGGCCATGCAATTCCTACCACAGCTGTAGCTCTAGGGACTCATGCCTCCTTTATTTGCCCACCACACCTTTTATGTTAATGTTTAGAAAGGAGGCTGCCTGAGGAGCTTGGAGTGAACCTGCAGTCGTTCCCGTGCTGGGCTTTGGTCTTCTCAGACTCTGCCCTCTCTCTCACTGGCCCTCTACTTTCAGTCTTCTGACCAGACCAAGCTTTGTGGTTCCCAGGTTCTGGTCTGACCCTTAAAGGCCTTTATCTCCATCCCCTCTTGGGCTTATGAGCCACCCTGGGTTCTGTCTCTGTCTAGGCCCCGGCTGTATCCCGGCAGTCTGCTCTACTCCACCAGGCACTGGGGCCTTTGCCCTCAGAATCCAAGTCCTGCCCTTCTCAGCCTGTAGGCCCACTGGCCTTAAGTCTGTGTCTCATGTGGCCAGAGAACATGAGTCACATGTTCATGGCTTTAAGTGTGGCTCTAGTCACCTTCATGGCTTTAAGTTTCACACAGCACAATCTCCAATTTGGGGTGTTCTCTCATTCACCCCCTTTCTGTGGCCTTCTCCACCACTACAGCCACAATCCATTCCTTCATGGGGGGAAGGAGGGAATGAGACCCCCAGAATATAATCACCAGTCCCAGTACAAAAGAGTGCCCTGCATGGGGTTCACCGCACCCCTTGGTGCAGGGTTCACATAAACCCCTCCCCAAAACAAAACAGAAAATGCGCAAGATACGTGTCAAGTAGCCATCTGGTATGGTTTGTGCCCATATCTCCATGGGGTCTGGTGTGCATGTTGCATCATGAAGGTCTCTCCAGTGATGTGGCAATCCACAATTTCTGGTGGATCACCCTCCCACCTACCATGACTCGATGGGATGCTTTACTTGTTGGGAGCTGGAGTGTACCAGGTGTGCCAACATCTGCCTTCCAAGAGTCCTACCCCAGATCTTCACAAGCTGAGCCTTGCTTGCTGGGATGAGCATTGCTTGCTGGGTTGAAGGCTCTCCCCTCTCCTTTTTCTTCCTAGGATCTTCCCCCAAGGAAGGCAAGGGTGAAATGTCAAAAAAGGGGGACCCCCCCCCGAAAGCAAAAATAAAGCCCAGTAGCTCAGTGGCCCACCGACAACTTACTCACCAGCCCAGGGTCCTCAAAGCTGAACAGCTTTAAGCTTCATTATGATTGGACCATGGACCCTCTTAGTCCTCCAAGTCCACAGCACTCTGCTGTTGCACTCGCTGATATCATCTGATCATCACTGGGTGCTGCAGGTGTTCGTTTCTGCCTGCAGGAGATCTTTTACTTTTAGACCTGGTGAATCCTGGAAATACTTTGTCTCCTGCTCCACCACTATATCCCCACTGCTGCCCCTTCCCAGGGCCTAAAGTGTCCAGTCATGGGCTCCCTTCTCCAATCCAGAGGGAGCACCAGCTTTGAAAATGCTACTGTGCCATCCTGGCTGGATTCCAGAACTCCGCATCTCTTGGGGTGAGTTCTGTTGTCCCTGTGGCCCTGTCTTCCACCCGGAGCTCCTGTTTCATTTCTCCATGGTACTTAACTTGCTTTCTATGCAGGCACCCAGTTTCTCATCACTCAAGACTGTCTCCAGAGTCCTCATGCCTCTCAAAGAGGAGTCCATCTCCAACAGCTTCTACACCCAGACTGCCCTTCTAGCCCAAAACATGGGTTTATACAGGGCTCTTTGGGTCACATGACTCCTCTATTTCCCATCCCTGGATCATCAGGCTCTGCTTGCACCTGAATCCAGTGGCTATCTTGTTTCCAGCTTCCTGGCCTGGGTCCTACAGCTCTGCCTGTACCTAGACCCAATGACCATTGTTTCAGGTCACCTTTGCCAGTTGTTACCCCTGGGGCACAGGCGGAGAAGGGGAAAAGTGGAGGTCTGAAGTGAAGTGGAAGAAGGTGAGGGGCACAGGAGGGGGAAGGTACTTCCACCAGGGGAAAGACATCAGCAAGCATATAGCAAGGTAGGGGAGGGAAAAGTGCAAGAAGGGAAAGGGGCTGAAGGAAGGGATAATGGGCCAGGGGTGCCTGGCTCCCTCCCCTTTCTAGTAAAAGGGTGGGACCCCTATTACAGTTCCTTACACCTTTACTTCAGCTTCTGGATATATGATATTGTTGCTCCTTGTATCCTACTCTCCCATGTCTGGGTTGTACCTGTGACACATATTGTTTGTTTTTGGATAGGGGAAGAGAGAAAAACCTGTGAACTTTGCTTTATCTGTTTAGAGACCATATAAAAATCCTTTAAATATTGATAACTACACCACTCATTTTTGCACTTGTAGTGTGCCCAGATGATGTTATGGGCTCCATTTGAGCTTTGAATGTATACCAATGCCAAAATGAAATAGAACACAGTAAACTGAACTCTGATTAGTCATAGTGTTTTTATTAATAGCTTATTATATTAAGTTTAATGTGTATGAAAAATTCCTGCTCAGTTATAAACCATTTTGGGTTTATGACAATGGGAATTTTCCCCTCAAGAATTCAGTAGTATGACTTCTTACCATTTATTTTGTTTAAAGGTCAGATTATTCAATAGTTTTAGTCACTTCAGCTGGAAGATTGGTAATACTTTATCTAGACTTTAAAAGGCTTTGATTGAAGTGTACAATACTTATGTCGGGGTGGGCAATTATTTGGGCCTGTGGGCTACATAGGGAGTTTTGGTGAACTGTTGTGGGCTGTCAGCACTGCTCCACTCTCTCATCCCCCTGCAACAGCTCATGAAACCTCTCTAAGTGGCTGATCCTGGGCAGGGGTGTGTGGGGAGTGGATCGCGGCTTGGTCCCTGGCCCCAGCCTGCAGAACTGGTGCCTGTTGCAGGGATGGATAGGCAGTGGATCATGGTTATGCTCCCTGCTCAGATGGGGAGCGGCATCTGGGAAAAGGTTTGGCTGGGGCTGGGATCAACGGCTAAGTGGCAGCAGGCCATGGAACCCAAGCAGTAAGTAGTGGCTTCACGGCTAATGGGAGAAAGCATTTGGAGCTGAAGGGCCCCAGAACTGGCAGAATGCAAAGGGCTCCTCCTAGCTCTGCAGTCCCAGCAAGGGCTTGGCTCTTTCTGTAGACACCCCAACTCACAGTGCTGCATGGAGCTGAGCATTAGCTCAGTCCAAATGGCACTGGGACAGAGAAGGTGCCATTAGCACCCCTGTGTGTGGCTGGAAGGAGCTGGGGATGGCAGCAAAGGGCTGAGTGGAAGCAGAAGCTTGGCAGTGGGTCATGGCTTGGGAGATGATATAGCTACCACTGAGGTGGGAAGCAGTGGAGGGTCTGGGCCACGGGGAGGGAGAGCAGAGGTCGGGCAGGGTTACACAGGGCACACTGCATGTGCTGTGTAGGAGCTGCACAATGGGGGTCATGATAGAGATGCCATACAGTACTGGCAATCAGGAGCAGCAGCTCCATGAATGCAGCTGGTCACTCCTGGGCTCCTGTCCTGAGGTACACAGTGTGGGGTCCCACCCTCTGATCACTGTGGCAGGTGGGTGGGAGCAGTCACGTTGGTGCTGGGGCTCCGGCTCTACACTCATAGAGGGCATGGCTAGGGCCTTCAGGTGTCCTAGCCCAGGCTGCCCTCTATGTCTGGGTTGGGTGGGACTAAGGTACCCACCACAAGCTGGACAAAATCCCTCTGTGGGCCAGATCCAGCCCATAGGCCATATTTTGCCCACCCTGACCTATACTGTATACTTTTCATAGTGTTGCTTCAAGGAGTGTCAGTTCTGCCATTGTTAATTTCTATTTTTCAGAGTTTTAACAGAGCTTAAAGCAAGACTAGTTTGTTTCAGATTAAAGGACTTTCAAGTTCATTTTACAGGTTTTGCCTGGTTACAACTTTCTCTCTTATCATTACTGCTAAACTATTTTTTCCTGCTTAATCAACCCATATCATCACTAGGGTGTCAAAGCTCATATATAATCTGACTGTATCTGAAATTTTCCTGCAGTTCTGATTATTCTGGTGCTAAAATTTGATACAGTTCCAGTAATGCAAAAGACTACATGCAAAGGGCTTTGATCCTGAAACATACTGGCTATGGCTGATGGTAAGAATTTGCAGGATCAGGGCCCAAACTTTGTATCTGTATCTGAACTTTCCTAGGGGAGTTTAGATCATGGGTTTTGATTCACATCCATCTCTGGTCTAATATACTGTAAACCTAAATTGCTTCCCTATTCTAGTCTATCAAATACACTGCTGTCAAGATTATATCTCCTTCTGCCACTCTGACCGTATCTTTCTCCTTTTTTAATCCCTTCACTGGCTTCCAATTTCCTTTCACATCAAGTTCAATCTCATGCTCTGCTTTCATCTTCTCCTGCATCCTATCTACTCATTATTTGTTGTCTGACCTTCTTGCCTATCTCTCATCTACACCTCCTATTACTGAAGCATATAAATGTTTCTCAGGTAAATAAAATCTATACAATGAAGTATCTAATGTAGTACTTCATTAGGTCAAATTCCTGATTATAGTGTGCTTTGCTTGGGTTTTATATACCATTTTGTTTATAATGAAACGAAAATCATGAGGCTGCCTTCTTTTGTTAAGTATGCTGAGATCAGTGGATGAAAACAGATGTATAAGAGCTAGAGATTCTTCATTTTCTTCTTGTATATCAGTCAAGTTATGAAATTACATTGGGAGAGCTCTTTCAAAGTGGAGGATGTTGCAGGATGGCCAAAAGGCATCATATTCTGTTTTAGGCTAATCTTTTCTGGAAACTCATTCATTCCACATCTGAATCTCCTTAACCCTCATGTAAGGAAAACTTTAAAGATCAGAAGAGATGGTTATGGCAGAAATCAGTGTTCATCATTACTTTTAATCTATCTACAAGGCCTGTGAAATAAAAGGACAAACTGGAAAATTCTGATAGGAAGCTAGACAGAAAGGTCTTTAGCTTCACACGGAAATCATTGGGGTGTTCATTTGAAAGTCTATGGGCTTTTTGGTGTGTGTCCTCAATAGTGCAGAGAAAGGTGGTCTGAGAGAGGTAGTGGTAGGCAGAAGGCAAGGAAGATTTGAACTTTTTAGATTCATAATTAATCCAAGGTATCCCATGGTCTCTGACATCAATGCAGACAGAATTTCTGGCACGTTGATTCAATCCTATTTCTATATGCTATGGGAGCTTCCAGCTATTGTGAATGATCATACAAATTTCATAAAGAAACTAGCCTCTATTCTCAAGCTTCCAGTTACAATCATATTAACTACCATGGGTATTACATCTATGTGCACCAGTATCCTTCATGGGGACAGACTGCAAACCATAATGAACATTATCCCTGCCTCTATTCCCATTGCACTCTCCTGCTTTATCCTCACACATAACTATTTCAGACTGGGGACTCTCTATATCTACACACAATGGCACTGCCATGGGCACATGTATGGCACCCTCAGTTTGCCAATAAACTTATGACAGACCTTGAAGTGTGCTTCCTCTGCAGTTTCTCTCTCATCTCCCTGATATACCTAAAATGCATTGTTGACATCTTCAGTGTAATGTGTTCTGTAAATCCACACCCTATTCTGTAGTTTGTCTGTGTTGTATGACATTGTTTTACTTGCTTGTGGCGTTAGACTGTAAGTGCTAGAGATGCACACCCTTTTTGTAGACCCTTCTACTTAGGCATTGCACCCTGGATGGGCGATCCAAACACCTAGGATTGCCATGCAGCCAAAGGAGACAGTTAAGTATCTCACAAGGTGACTGAGGGAGCAAATAGTAAATATAAACATCTAGGCACTAGGGTGTGCCTGAATTCCTCCTCTTTCTCAGAGTTTAAGAAAACTAACTCTTGGCCCCAAGGCAGGTGCTTTTATCCAAAGCATTCAAAGGAGTGGAGCAACCTGAAAAGAATGCCTAACTCATAATAAGCTCAGTACAAATTGTAGCATCCAATATAACTTTGACTCTTGACCATAGCTGACAACAGGACTATTGCCCGATAACCTAGTTACAGTTACTTGCCCAGAAAATAGGAGATTGAGATTCCACACCTCCTCAGTCTAAGATGACTAAAACCAATATTTCCACTTCCCAGGAGTACCTTAACCATTGGGCAATGGATAAGGTGGGTGATGACATTTCTATGCCTGTTGGTGAAACTGGGCTAGTGGCAGACAAGAAGTCCAGAAGACAAACAGGCAAGGGGGAGCATGAATCTGTAGCTCAGTAATTTAAACCTTATTTTGGGAGAGGGTGGGATCCTGGCTTATGGTTCCTGATGTCAGGAATGGCACTGCCATGGCCACATGAATGTGTTACATTAGCCATCACTGGTTAAAAACCAGAAATTAAAAACCATGGGAGCAAGGAGCAGAACCCAGATCTGTCCCTCAAATCCTCTGCAGACAATTGAGGCATATACTTATGGCTATAATATGACAATACATAACTAATTTTTAGCATATATGTGTGTGTGTGTGTGTGTGTGTGAATATTTTTCCAAGTAAAATAATTGTCTCCCACATTCCAATGACAGTGATATTACTCCACAAACACAGTATCTTCTGTGGTATAAAAGCTCCAGGGTGCTGATGCAACTTGAGTCAATGACATGTACACTACAACATTTACTCAATTGACCAAAATGGTTCCTTCAGTCCCATTGTGGTGCGTTGAGTCAATAATGTGTGTTTTAAGGATCTCCTTACTACATAGATGGTAGATCGCAGCACCTCTGAACAATGGTTACTGTTAATTAGATCCATCATTGCTATTTTAAAAAGTCATTAAATAAAGTTTTTTTTATGATAGATGGTAACTTAGCCATTGATCCAATTATGTTTTGGTCCTTTATAGATGCCCCATCTACTGTAATGGTTGAAAAGCACTGAATGTGACATAGTTAAGAGCACTGTTTTGTGCAGTTACCATAAAAAAGTAGATGTGGTTTGAAGTGGGGACCTAGTAACTAGGGCTGTGTGAAATTTTGCTGCTAGTTTTGTTTCAATGCTGTTTCAACTCATTTCAAGATTGAAACAGCATATTCAAAATGGAACAGATATAGTCGAAACAGCCTCAAAACAAAATGAGGCAAGTCAAAACGTTTTGCTGTTTCGACGCTGTTTTGACCATAGGCTATAATGGGGAAGGACAAAACAGCTTATAACTTTATTATTTCTGGCCTGATTTGGATGAAAGTTGCAGGTATAGTAGCACCTTCTGAGGGCACAAAGCCTGCTAAGTTTCAAGGAGATAGGTGTAGGAGTTTGGAGGATACTACACCCTAAATTCTTGAAAGCAAAACATGTCATGTGTATGTATTAAGCCACAGCAGGGTGAGCGCTGCAGGCCTGCTAGTCCCTGCTGAGGCCACGAAGCCAGACAGCTGTCAAGGAGACAGGTGCAGGGGCTTCTGGGTTCTGGGGCCCTGCACCTCTAGCTGCTGACAGACAAAACTTGTGTTATGGGTGCATGTGCAACTGTGTCTGTCTTGGGGCACGGGGGGCAGGGAGGTGGGGAACTACTGCAGGCCTGGCTGCTAGGCCCTGCTACAGCCACAAAGCCTGCCAGCTGTTAAGGAGATAGATAGGTTATATCTCCTTAACATTATATCCTATGGGCAAAACATTAAAACAGTGTTAGAAATATTATTAAAAATGCATTATCAATAGCAGATTTAGGGGGAAAAAAAAAAAAAACACAGCTGCTACCCCTCCTTGTCTCCTTAATGGGAGAGGGAAGGGGGGGGTTGGAAATTGATGGGAAAAACCAGCAAAAGCCCATTGTACTAAGGTATCACTCCCTCTCTGTCCTGCAAATTTACTATCTCTTTGTTACACTAAATCACACTTTCTTTCATGACCCCACATTCCTAAGGCTAAGATAAGAGCAAATGCCATTTTTGCCTTCAGGTTGAACCTTGAGTAACCTTGGGTTCCATCCACACACGCGTGATAGCCTAATGCATATTAAGCCTACCCGCCCCGCATACTTAAGTAGTTAATTATAATGCACATGGGACGTATGAAGCGACATGTTTACATATATGTTTGTATGAACCGGAAATGAGTTGTAAAAATTCCTCCTTCTACACACGTGGTCAGGAGAGGGGGGATAAAAGCCTGCTAATGATTGTGCTCGGGGGCAGAGTGATTGATCTTTTGTCTCTCTCTCTGACCCTATTTGCAAATATATACCTTTTGTGTTGCTAATAGAGTGTGTCTGTGAAGGTCTTTTTCCACCTCCCGAGAAACGAACCACGATTTTTATATCAAAATTGGCGCCCAACGTGGGGCTTCTCGAGGACTACCCCGGAATTCAGTGACGGAGCACCTCCGGTACCAGGGATTTGTGCACACCGAGCCGACTTTGGACTCACCCTGGTATTTGAGGTTTAAGTCCAAATATCCGGGAAGTTAAAGGAAGTATCCTATGTAAATTCTGAGTTTCTGGAGAGGCAGACACACTTTGGAATTTGGATCGAGATCTCTGGGGTATCTGAGTGAGTATACGAATTCCCTTTGCCCAATCTGGTGTACGGATCTAAAACAAAGGATGTGTAAGTTTGCTGAGAAATTCTAGGCTTAGCTCTCATTGTAAATCATCTGTTGTTGAGATCTTTTTGGTATTTGGTGTGCATTGGGCGCATTTTTGTGGGCAAATGGGTACGAATAGCTCTCGTGTAGAAAACAATATTGATACCCCTCTAAAAGTCTTATTACGTCATTTTAATAAATTTGCAAGGCCGGCCGATTATGGAATAAAAATGAAAAAAGGTGATTTAACTAAGTTTTGTCAACTCGAGTGGCCAACATTTGGGGTCCACTGGACCCCGAAAGGATCCTTTGTGCTAAAAGAAGTGATAGCTATCCATGAAATTGTTATGCAAAATGGGTATTGGAATCAGTTTCCTTATATTGATTGTTGGTTGTGGGTGGTTCAAAATCAGCCACCTTGGATTAAGAATTACTTAGCAAAGTCTCATGTGATGCTTGTTAAGAAAAAGGCTCGGGGGGGGCCGCCTGTACTTCCTGAGTCTAATGAGGGGGGGAATTCTGAATTGGCTGAGTACCGGACCCGTGCTCCGGTTGCCCTGTCGGGTAGCGAAGATGAGTCAGACGCCTCCTCGGCATCCAGTCCTTCTGCACCACCGCCCCCTCCCTCAGAGAGACCACCACCGACGTACCAATGCATACCTAATGAGTTAGAGCGTGAGCCTCAGCCAAGTGCCTCATCTGAATCAGGAAATAAGGGTTATTATTTGCGCAAGCCTGTAGAGTCACAGCCGGTGTTGAACTGTCCGATGCGAGAGGTTATTGGGGAAGGAGGCACTGCAACTTTTGTCTACACCCCATTTAGCACTTCAGATTTATTTAACTGGAAAAATCAGAGCCCCTCTTTTCGTGAAGACCCTGAAAAGATGAGGGATTTGTTTCGATCTATTGGGCAGACTCATCGACCCACTTGGGCTGATGTCCAGATGATGCTCCAGACCCTCCTAACCCCGGAGGAGAGGAGATTAGTGTTAGGTACAGCAGAGCGTATTGCGGCAGCCAGAGTTGAGTCAGAGGGTGCTGCTGGTCGTACTCTGCGTGATACCTACCCGGTAGAAGAGCCGGGATGGGACAATCATACTGCAGAGGGCAGAGAGCTGAGTGCACGGTATTTGGGAATTATAGTGGAAGCAATGGGAAAGGCAGTGCCTCGGATTACCAATCTGTCTAAATTGTATGAGGTGAGACAGGGAAGAGAGGAGGATCCCTCAGCTTTCCTTGGGAGGCTGTATGAGGCGTTTCGCAGGTTTTCGGATCTGGATCCAGAAGCCCCAGATAACCAGCGCATGGTAAATCTTATGTTTATTGGTCAATCTGCTGCTGATATCCGTAAGAAGTTACAGAAAACTGAGGGAGGTGCTGGGAAACCGATTTCAGAGCTGGTGGAAATTGCATATAAGGTGTATGGGAATCGTGAGCAAGTGCAGGAGCGCAAGGAGGATAAAAAGGCTCAGCGACAGATGGCAGCACTAGCAGCTGCTATAACTGGAGGGAACCCTGGAAAGGCTGGGATACAGAAGAGGAAGGGAGAAAGAGTGGGAGCAGATGTTTGTGCTTATTGCAAGGAGAAAGGACACTGGAAGAGAGAATGCCCGAAGTTGAAGGAGAAGAGAGAGGGGGAACCGAGAGGTCACCTCATGCGGGCAGAAGACAAGGGTGAGGATTCAGAATGAAGGGGACAGGGATCTAAGACCACTACCCTTCGGGTTGGAGCCCGAGAAGATCCCATGGTAACTATTAGGGTTGGTGGCAAAAACTTTGAAGCCTTGGTGGATACTGGGGCTACATGTTCAATGATTCCAGAAAAACCCCCCTGTGCAGGAACTAGTGAACAGCATGTACTTGTAGAAGGGATTGAGGGAATGCAAACTCAACTCCCTGTTTGTAAACCACTCCTCACCAAGGTGGGAGACCATTTGCTCGAGCACTCCTTTGTGTATTCTCCAAGTTGCCCGGTTGCACTCCTTGGGCGGGACTTACTCACAAAATTGCAAGCTGAAATCTTTTTCAGAGACGATCAGATGGTGGTCCAGCTACCTGTCAAGCAGAGCTCGAACTATCAGATGGCTCTCCTGGAGGACCGACGCCCTGCAGTAAGTCCAGAAGATCACATGACCGGAGTAGACCCCTCGGTATGGGCTGATGGAACCCCTGCGCGAGCTAAGTTCGTCTCCCCGGTAAGGATCGTACTCAAGGATGGGGAGGGGCCCGTTCGGGTAAAGCAGTACCCACTCAGCCGAGCGGCCAGAGCTGGACTCAAGCCGTTAATAGAGAAATACAAGAGGTACGGATGGCTAGTGGAAGGGTCTTCACCCTATAACACCCCCATTCTTGGAGTGCCAAAGGCAGATGGGGTCTCATACAGACTGGTCCAAGACTTACGGGCAGTAAATAAGAAGGTCCTTTCAGACCATCCTGTAGTCCCGAACCCTCACACGATCTTGACACAAGTACCGGGGGAAGCTGAAATATTTTCAGTGCTAGATTTGAAAGATGCTTTCTTCTCTATTCCTCTTCACCGAGAGAGTCAAAAATTGTTTGCTTTTGAATGGGAGGATCCAGATACTTTCCATAAAGCCCAACTCATGTGGACAGTTCTTCCACAAGGATTTATAGCGGCCCCCCATATTTTCGGACTTGCCCTTCAGAAGGACTTGGGGGAATGGAAGGGATCACACCCCGCAGTGACTCTCCTCCAGTATGTGGATGACCTGCTAGTTGCAAGCCCAAACTTGCAGCTCTGCGAGGAAGCCACCAGGTCACTCCTAAACACTCTGGGGAAAAAAGGATATAAAGTCTCTAGAGAAAAAGCCCAAATATGTCAGCCTGAAGTCACATTTTTGGGATATAAGCTCTCAAAAGGAGTCAGAGCCCTGAGTGCAGATCGCATACAGGCGATTCAAGGTCTAACCCCACCTAAGTCACCCAAGGAGCTGCGAGCATTCCTAGGGCTAACTGGGTTCTGTCGACTATGGATACCAGATTACGGTGGGAAGGCTAGACCACTGTATGAATCCCTGACTAAGGAGAGTCTCACTAAATGGAAATGGAATAAAGAAATGCAGCATGCTTTTGATCTGCTGAAGGCAGCATTAACCCAGCCCCCAGCCTTAGCCATCCCAAACAGTAAAAAGCCATATCGACTGTATGTTCATGAGAATCGAGGGGTTGCATCAGGGGTGCTGACACAGCCATCGGGCCCGACCTGGAGACCCGTGGGATATTATTCAAAGGTTCTAGATCCAGTTGCACTCGGGTGGCCAGCCTGTCTTCGGGCTGTGGCAGCCACAGCAGTGGTTGTTGAAGAAGCCCAGAAGATAGTCATGGGTGCGGATATGGAAATACTCACTCCTCATGGAGTTCCCCAGATCCTAGGGACTGAGGGAGGGAAATTTCTTAACCCCTCCAGACAATCACGGTATGAGATATTTTTGCTCTCTAATCCAGGACTTACTTTCAAACATACTACAGCCTTAAACCCTGCAACCTTGCTGCCAGAGCCAGGGCAACCGACGCATGACTGCCTTGAGGTCCTGAATCAGACCACGCAGGTGCGACCTGATCTTGCTGAGGACCCAATTGAAGACCCAGATGTTGAATACTTTGTGGACGGCTCCAGCTCTGTCATCGATGGAAAAAGACGAACAGGATGTGCAGTGGTAACCTTGGATAAGGTAGTATGGAGGGAGTCATTGCCGAGCTCATGGTCGGCACAGGCCGCAGAACTCACTGCGCTCACCCGAGCATTACAGCTGGGGACAGACCAGCGAGTTAATATATACACTGACTCTCGCTATGCTTTTTCTACAGTCCATGCGCACGGACTATTGTGGAAAGAAAGGGGTTTCATTACTGCCTCTGGGAATAAGATTGCTAATGGCCCCCAGATTATCAAACTACTAGAGGCACTCCACCAGCCTAAAGAGGTAGCAGTCATTCATGTGCGGGCCCATGGGAAGGCTGCTGAGAAAAAGCATAAGCTTGGAAATGCAAAGGCTGATGCAGCAGCAAAGGAAGCTGCATTTATTGGGGGAGAAGCGGAAGAGGTATCCAAGCAGGCTATGTCCCATGCCATATGGCCATACGTTCAGGATTTAGTCCCACAGTATTCCCCTGAAGAAGATAAATTTGCACAGAAAGCTTGTGCAGAAAAGAACTCCCAGGGGTGGTGGATAGTACCAGGAGGGAAAGTCATGATACCCAGGCCATTGCTTCGGGAGGTGCTGCAACAGCTCCATGCAAGAACCCATATGGGAGGTTTGGCCATGGGTGATCTAATGATCCGCCAAGCAGTAGCCCCAGGGCTATATGTAGAAGCTCAGCGCATTGCTACCAGGTGCATTACATGCCAGAAAGTAAACCCTCGAAGGAAACCCCCTGTGCCAATGGGAGGTAGACCCTGGGCAGCGTACCCTGGACAGGCATGGCAGATTGATTTTGCCGAGCTCCCACGATCCGGACATCATGGGTTTTTACTTGTCATGGTAGACCAGCTCTCTGGTTGGGTCGAGGCTTGGCCCACCAGGACTGCCACTGCAGCTGCAGTAGTGAAGTATTTGTTACAGGAGATCATTCCCCGGTATTCCCTGCCTGAGTCCATCGAGTCGGATCAAGGACAACACTTTGTGGGAAGAGTGGTTCAAGAAGTCGCACAAGCTCTCAAGGTTACTTGGAAACTACACACACCATGGAGACCACAGAGTTCAGGACAAGTGGAACGCATGAATAGAACTTTAAAGACTTTGCTCACCAAAATCTGTATTGAAACACGCCTTAAGTGGCCTCAAGCATTGCCGCTAGCTCTTACTTGTATTCGAAACACTCCCCGACGGGGCCTCAAATTGACCCCATATGAAATTATGTTTGGCAAGCCGCCTCGAGTCTTACCTCCTGGGATGCGAGAGAATGTAACTTTTGAATTAGGTAATAGTGAACTTCATACATATGTTATTGCCTTGCAGTCTGTCTTGTTTTCTCTTCACAGGTATGCAGCCTCCTTTCAGCGTCTGCCTTTAGATGTACCGGTACATGACTTCTCCCCGGGAGACTGGGTCTTGGTGCAGCGGTGGAAAAAGGAGCCTTTGACTGAGAGGTGGAGTGGCCCTTTCCAGGTACTTCTGACAACCCACACCGCTGTAAAGATTACTGGCCATGATCGTTGGATACACCATACCCGTGTGAAACGACATCCACAAGCGTCAGAGGACAACAACTCCCAAGACGAACTCACTCCGGAAGCTGAGTCGTCTTCGGAACAAGAAGCCAGCAAGTGGAGCTGTGAACCTACTGGTGATCTCCAAGTGCGCCTGAGACGGCTTAATCAAAGCTCAGAAAATTAGACAAGAAAGTAAAAGGGAAAATATGGTGGGAATCTTAATGTGCCTTGTTGTTATCTGCATAATGAAAGAAGCAGAATTGAGCAGCCTTAACCGCTGGCTCACACCCTCGCTTTCCCAAATTGCTCCCCCAGGGACAAATTTGTATGTTGATATGATGGAAAGAATTGCAGGTACTTTTAATCTTACCAACTGCTGGGCCTGTGGGGGGCTTCGGGAGGCCAGAGGCCAGTGGCCTTGGAGGGCTTTTCCTTTGGCCCCGAAATGGCTAGTAAGTAGTAAGGCAGATGTTAAAAGTACTAGTCAAAAATGGGATGAGAACCACAGTTGGGAACTTTCCCAAGTGGCGTTAGGAGAGTATTGCATCAGTAATAATGGTACAGGAAAAAGGTTGGGACACAGCCGTTGCATATGGACTTTAAAAGTAAGGTGGATGAACCTTACAAGATTAGAACGGCTTTATTATCCTAATAGCCCAGGGTATAATCGGCTAGTGTGGCAGCATCCCAATGGAACAATTGTGTGGTTTAATAAATATTGGAGTGCCACAAATCAAAGTGATGATCGGACAGATTGTACAGACAAGAACCAGGATGGGCTATGGGAATGTTCCATGAAAGGAGGCCACGCAGTTGCTGGTCCTTTGGGTCCAGAAGGAGGCTTGGGGTTTCCCGAGATGCCCTATGGTTGGGCCCCTCCAAATGCCACCAATAGAGAAAATAGGGCCTTAAGAGGATACTATTGGATTTGCGGACGACGGGCCTATACAATACTACCACAGGGGTGGACGGGAACTTGCTATATGGGAGTAATTGTACCAGCTTTCTTTTTGTTACCGTCTGAGGTTGGAAATAAGCTAGGAGTCTCTTTGTATGATGATTGGAAAAGGGCCAAGAGAAGTATTGATGTAAGTTTGACACAGGGTAGCTCCCAAAAGTGGAAGAAGGATGAGTGGCCCCCTCAGAGGATTATTGAGTATTATGGACCAGCTACATGGGCTAATGATGGGAGTTGGGGATACCGGACACCAATATATATGCTGAATAGAATCATCCGGTTGCAGGCAGTCTTGGAAGTAATTACTAACCAGACCGCCACTGCTCTCGAGTTATTGGCCCGACAAAGTTCTCAGATGAGAGCAGCCATATACCAAAATCGGATGGCCTTAGACTATTTACTTGCACAGGAAGGCGGAGTCTGCGGAAAGCTCAACCTTTCTAACTGTTGCCTCCAAATAGATGACAACGGGAAAGCAGTCTTAGAGATTGCCAAAGAGATTAGAAAAATAGCCCATGTACCAATACAAACGTGGGAAACCACATGGAATAAGGACTGGTGGTTTCAATTATTTGGAGGACCCTGGTGGAAAAAGGTAGGGTTTGTGCTTTTGTGTGCTCTAACTGGTTTGATTTTTATCCCTTGCCTTATTCCTTGTCTCACTAGATTGATAACCACCACAGTGGAAGGAATGCAGGTTGCAGCAGTCCCTCTAAAAGCACAGACTGCTGCAAAGGTCATGGTCCTCAGAAAAATTCCTCGTAATTATCTTGATATGCCCGAATGAAGTAAAGATCAGAAAGCATCTCGAGGGGGGATATTGTTAGAAATATTATTAAAAATGCATTATCAATAGCAGATTTAGGGAAAAAAAAAAAAAACACAGCTGCTACCCCTCCTTGTCTCCTTAATGGGAGAGGGAAGGGGGGGGTTGGAAATTGATGGGAAAAACCACCAAAAGCCCATTGTACTAAGGTATCACTCCCTCTCTGTCCTGCAAATTTACTATCTCTTTGTTACACTAAATCACACTTTCTTTCATGACCCCACATTCCTAAGGCTAAGATAAGAGCAAATGCCATTTTTGCCTTCAGGTTGAACCTTGAGTAACCTTGGGTTCCATCCACGCACGCGTGATAGCCTAATGCATATTAAGCCTACCCGCCCCGCATACTTAAGTAGTTAATTATAATGCACATGGGACGTATGAAGCGACATGTTTACATATATGTTTGTATGAACCGGAAATGAGTTGTAAAAATTCCTCCTTCTACACACGTGGTCAGGAGAGGGGGGATAAAAGCCTGCTAATGATTGTGCTCGGGGGCAGAGTGATTGATCTTTTGTCTCTCTCTCTGACCCTATTTGCAAATATATACCTTTTGTGTTGCTAATAGAGTGTGTCTGTGAAGGTCTTTTTCCACCTCCCGAGAAACGAACCACGATTTTTATATCATCAGGGTCAGGTTAAGGGTCAGAGCTGGAGCCACAGCAGATGTCTGTCCCCACCCCCCCGCTTTCCTTCCCCACTACACTGTACTTGATTCCACGACAAGGGTTTTCTCTCCCCGCTGTTAAATGGGGAGACCTTGTCTTAGAAATGAGTAAATACAATATTACAGAAAACATATGCAATAACTTTGTGGCTAGTTTCTATCACGCCTTTAATTCAGCATGTAGCCTGGGCCCAAACTCTGGAGCACACAATAATCTCTCAAGATTCTTGTGTGTTCCCCATCAGGTGACTGGGGCTCCCATGCAGGGGAGCACAGCATGCACTCTGGTGACTGGGAGCACAATCAGCTGACCTTTGTTCCCAGCCATGGAAGCACATGGTCAGCTGATCAGCTGGGCCATCACTGCACCATGCTCTCCCCTGCCTGGAAACCCCTTCAGATAATCGGGGCTTCCAGCTGGGGGAAAGCATAGTGTGCTCCCATGGTTGAGAGCTAAATTTGCTACTGGCCAGTCCAGGGTGGGGCTAAGATTGAGCTGCTCCTGCACCAGCATTATGGTACTATGGGATCCAACGTAGAATCCTGCAATTGTGCTTCCCGCCACGCATGTGCAACACGACTCTTATTTACCTTATGTTGTCAGCTGTTCTTCAAAGCAAATGCTAAAAGTCTATTTTATTTTCTTTCCCATAGGGTCTTATTATCAATTAGTCAATGATGTTCACTGAAAACAAAAGAGTTATTTCAAAATAGTTTCAGTCCTAATACAGTCCTTTCCTCACATAAGCTGGAAGAATATTTTTGCTTTTGATCAAGTGGCAAATACTTAAAAAACTGGAAAATGAAACCTTAAAACTGCCTACTTCAGGCAAAAAGAAATGTTATCAAGTTAAAGTCGACTGCTGCCTGGTTCTGATATTGGACCACAGAGAATTCTCAATAAACCTTACAAGAGCTTTGCAAACACAGCACTTAAATTGCCATGATGAATGACTACAAATCATTTTCTACATGTAGACTTTTAAATGACATACTTGACTTCAGCTGCTTTTGAATAAGGCCCAAATAAACTCCCTTTAACAAACAATTACTGCCACAGTTGTCAAATTAAAGATTGAAAAAGCACAAAAAAAAAAATCCGCTCGATTAAATTTAAAAGGCACATTCATGTTTTGGTCTTGATTTTTGGACAGGGCTAAATCCAGCATCCAATTATGTACCTGCAATTATGCGGACACAAATAGCTGCAGGGTAGCTTCTGTAGACTTATATAAATGTGGCAGGAATTATGTCATTTAGATTATCAATAACCTGATTTGCAATTGGAACCAGGTAGTTAAATGTGCACATAACATCAGTTTTGCGTATATCTATTGTGCCTGAAAAATGTGGCAACATTTTTTTTCACCTACAAAATGGTCAGTAAAATGGGATATTGCTTCTAAAATTAGGTTTGCCCCAACCTTCAAGGATAAAAGAAAGAAGCCTATTTCAATTTAATTTTGTCCTGTTTTTATCCAACCCTAGCTTACATCTCAAATTGCAGCACACAATTTTGAAACCGATAACCTTTTGCACCAAAATGTTGTTCTTGTTATAGGTGGATTTATTTAAGAGGGCTCTTCTGTTGCATGAACTGCATTCTGGTTAGGTACACAACAAATATTTCCATTTAACAGATCTAGTATTTCATCAAGCTAGTTTTCTAGTGCAATTTACCTTTTGGTGCACTGGGAGTTTATTCTTTTCACAGTTTTTTTATTCCATTAGTATATGCTGCTTTAAAAAGGCTTCACAGTATTTCTGTCTGTTTTGATAGATTTTATAAATAGATTATTTTAACAGCTTTTTACCTGTACCGTCAAATACTTATTTATTCCTCTTCAAGATATAAAAACAGGAATGAAAAGGGTGTAAATGTGCTTATGAACTTCTCGTCCTTTACATTTCTCCTTGAGAAGATGTCAAATGTTATTAGTTTCATTACCTTTGGTTCCCATCCTGCCTAGGTATTGATTTTGCCTGACTACAGGTGTCAAGACCAAGTCTTAAAATACTGTATTTTCTTGCATACGGCAAGCCTCCAAATTTAATATGAACCTTGTTTTTGAAAGCATTTTGAAGAAAAATATTGTTTACAGATTTATGGCTTCAGAGAGCAGGGACAAATCCTAATCTTCAGCCTAATGTCCCTTTCTGGCTAAGTTTAAAAGCCTACCTTCTGCTGCAGACTGATCTCTATTGGCACTTATACACATGACGGGGGTTTAATCCCCCAAATTTTATTCTATACCCCCAAAATTGAAATGGTGGGGCATAGAATAAAACCCCCAGGACTAAACCATTTCAATTTTTCCATCACATTATGGTGACAGGCCCCATTCTTTTTTATATTTTGTCTGACCTGGAGCCTACCCACAGCCCGGGGGCAAGCTGCTGGTAGGCCAAGTGATTCCTGAGCTGTGGGGGGCCCCGGTCCTTCTCTCTGTGGTGGCAGCACCATCTGGAGCTGCCTGGGCAGTCTGCTGGCAGGCCAGGTGCTTCCCCAGTTTGGAAGCAGGTAGTCTCCACCAAAAAAAAACAACCCACCAGAAAAGAGAAAAGGATTGGGCCCCTTGCCGCTTCTATCTTCAGCAGGCACACGCTGAAGGGAGAAGTGTTGTGGGGCCTGATCCTTTTTTTCTACAAAGCCTTCCCACCTCTCCCATGACTGGGGGGGGGCGGGGATGAGCTGAAAGCTACATTGTTGCAACTTGCAAAGTTGCAAACTAAACTACATCCAGATATAATTTAGTTTGCCATGATGCAAAGTCATTTTAAACCCCCCAAATTCTTGCATGTGTACACTATGATGCCATTAAGCCACAAAAAGTGACACTTTTATCACATGTACATGTTAATGGCATCATGTGTACAGGTGCCCTGTGGGTGGACCTTTGATCTTCAAAAGTGCTAAAGATCAGTATAATAGGAGAAGAGATCAGAAAGCCTAGCAGAAAGCAAAAATCCCCAAAACAAGGTTAGCTTCATTAGTAGAATGTCAAGAACATTAAAAAGAAGATATTATCTTTATTGTAGGCATACCTCAGAAATATTGCGGGTTCGGTTCCAGACCACTGCAATAAAGCGAATATCGCAATAAAGCGAGTCACACGAATTTTTTGGTTTCCCAGTGCATATAAAAGTTATGTTTACACTATACTGTAGTCTATTAAGTGTGCAATAGCATTATGTCTAAAAAAACAATGTACATACCTTAAATACTTTATTGCTAAATAATGCTAACCATCATCTGAGCCTTCAGCAAGTCGTAATCTTTTTGCTGGTGGAGGGTCTTGCCTCGATGTTGATGGCTGCTGACTGATCAGGGTGGTGGTTGCTGAAGGTTGGGGTGGCTGTGGCAATTTCTTAAAATAAGACAACAATGAAGTTTGCCCCATCGATTGACTCTTCCTTTCACGAAAGATTTCTCTGTAGCGTGCGATGCTGTTTGATAGCATTTTACCCACAGTGGAACTTCTTTCAAAATTGGGGTCAATCCTCTCAAACCCTGCCGCTGCTTCATCAACTAAGTTTATGTAATATTCTAAATCCTTTGTTGTCATTTCAACAATGTTCACAGCATCTTCACCAGGAGTAGATTCCATCTCAAGAAGCCACTTTCGTTGCTTATCCTTAAGAAGCAACTCCTCATCCGTTAAAGTTTTATCATGAGATTGCAGCAATTCATTCACATCTTCAGGCTGCACTTCTAATTCTAGTTCTCTTGCTATTTCCACCACATCTACAGTTACTTCCTCCACTGAAATCTTGAACCCCTCAAAGTCATCCATGAGGATTGGAATCAACTTCTTCCAAACTCCTGTTAATGTTGATATTTTGACCTCCTCCCATGAATCATGAATGTTCTTAATGGCATCTAGAATGGTGAATCCTTTCCAGAAGATTTTCAATTTACTTTGCCCAGATCCATCAGAGGAATCACTATCTATGGCAGCTATAGCCTTACGAAATGTATTTCTTAAATAATAAGACTTGAAAGTCGAAATTACTCCTTGATCCGTGGGCTGCAGAATAGATGTTGTGTTAGCAGGCATGAAAAAAACATTAATCTCATTGTACATCTCCATCAGAGCTCTTGGGTGACCAGGTGCATTGTCAATGAGCAGTAATATTTTGAAAGGAATCTTTTTTTCTGAGCAGTAGGTCTCAACAGTGGGCTTAAAATATTCAGTAAACTATGTTGTAAACATATGTGCTGTCATCCAGGCTTTGTTGTTCCATTTATAGAGCACAGGCAGAGTAGATTTAGCATAATTCTTAAGGGCCCTAGGATTTTCGGAATGGTAAATGAGCATTGGCTTCAACTTAAAGTCACCAGCTGCATTAGCCCCTAACAAGAGAGTCAGCCTGTGCTTTGAAGCCAGGCACTGACTTCTCCTCTCTAGCTATGAAAGTCCTAGATGGCATCTTCTTCCAATATAAGGCTGTTTCGTCTACATTGAAAATCTGTTGTTTAGTGTAGCCGCCTTCATCAATTATCTTAGCTAGATCTTCTGGATAACTTGCTGCAGCTTCTACATCAGCACTTGCTGCTTCACCTTGCACTTTTATGTTATGGAGACGGCTTCTTTCCTTAAACCTCATGAACCAACCTCTGCCAGCTTCAAACTTTTCTTCTGCAGCTTCCACACCTCTCTCAGCCTTCATAGAATTGAAGAGAGTTAGGGCCTTGCTCTGGATTAGGCTTTGGCTTAAGGGAATGTTGTGGCTGGTTTGATCTTCTATCCAGACCACTAAAACTTTCTCCATATCAGCAATAAGGCTGTTTCGCTTTCTTATCATTCGTGTGTTCACTGGAGTAGCACTTTTAATTTCCTTCAAGAACTTTTCCTTTGCATTCACAACTTGGCTAACTGTTTGGTGCAAGAGGCCTAGCTTTTGGCCTATCTCGGCTTTCAACATGCCTTCCTCACTAAGCTTAATAATTTCTAGCTTTTGATTTGAAGTGAGAGACGTGCGACTCTTCCTTTCACTTGAACACTTAGAGGCCATTGTAGGGTTATTAATTGGCCTAATTTCAATATTGTTGTGTCTCAGGGAATAGGGAGGCCCAAGGAGAGGGAGAGAGACGGGGGAATGGCCTGTCAGTGGAGCAGTCAGAACACACACAACATTTATCGATTAAGTTCGCCGTCTTATATGGGCACGGTTCATGGTGCCCCAAAACAATTACAATAGTAACATCAAAGATCACAGATCACCATAACAAATATAATAATAATGAAAAAGTTTGAAATATTGCGAGAATTACCAAAATGTGACACAGAGACATGAAGTGAGCAAATGCTGTTGGAAAAATGGTGCTGATGGAAAAATGACGCCAATAGACTTGCTCGACGCAGGGTTGCCACAAACCTTCAATTTGTAAAAAATGCAATATCTGCAAAGCGCAATGAAGCAAAGCGCAATAAAACGAGGTATGCCTGTATGTATTAAAGGGAGCCCATCAGGGTAACTAGAAAAAATGACCACAAACTGAAGGAGAGCTAATTTAGATTGGACATCAGGAAGACAATTATTTACAGTAAGGGTTGCCAAAATATGGAATACACTTCTAATGGAGGTGGTACTGTCCCCTTCCTTGGAGGTATTTAAGGGGAGATTGGACAAACACCTGGCTGGGGTCATCAGACCCCAGCGCTCTTTCCTGCCCAGAGCACAGGGATGGACTCGATGATCTAATAGGTCCCCTCCGACCCTAAAATCTATGAAATCTATGAAATATCTGTGAAGTGAAGAACAGTAGGCCATTGACTCCCTCATCTGCCTGAAGAGTAATACAGGGGATGGTGTACTGTGGGTCAGTGATCTAAGCAGGGTGTTTCTGTCTTTGGCAAAAAAAACCTAAGCTTCTTGGTTTAACACACATACCCTAACTTTGGGAAGTTGATTTTTGGGGGAAAGATATGTGCTGTATTAAAAAAATATGGTAATAAAATATGTTTAACAGCACTACATAGGGAAGAGATTATCCCAGATTACATATCTGTTTCTAGTTCCAGCTGAACACTGCATAGCTCTAACTACATACCTGACTGTGTACCTAATCTGGAATCACCACAGCATAACTTCAGTTTAATAGTGGTGCAACTCTGTCAAAATCACCTGAAACAATTTGTAGCGAACTAAACCACCTCATTGAAGTTGTATCACAAGTTGCAATGGTTGTAGATTACCAACTTAATTTGTCAAAAGGTGCAGTCACTGGAAATATAAAACACACTTCCTTTGTGTAGCAATTTGAACACAATCATTCCCCTCCCCACCTTATTAAACGACAATCATAAAAAAATTCTGAAAGTTTTCTTCAAATGTTTCAGTTTAGTAGTGTTTTTCATTGTTCTAATTGTCTGAAAATGTTAAAATCCTTTTTATTGTTAAGGTTTTGCAATTTTTTAAATAAAAAAAGTTTCAATACAAAATATCCAAACATTTTACTTTGCATATATCAAAGTATAGAGGGGGCTTTTAGGGGAAGGGTTGACTTGTAGGCATGTTTTAATTTTTTTGATAAAAATATTCATGTAATTTGACATAATATCAAATAATTCATTTAAACAACCCAAAATCTGAATTAGCCATGCAATAAACTATTCTTTATAAAAACAAAATCAGCCCACTCTACTCAGAAGCCTCCTAGCAGAAATCAAAGAAAACAATTCTTCCTGCTAATTGAAAAGATTTTATTTCCACAGGAGAAGCAAAACACTGAACTTCCCAGTTTCTATTTTTTTCTGGTAAAATACCCCCCCTCCTTTTTTATAAGCCACCTCATGTTTCTTGTATTTTTCCCCTATACTATTACTGTAACCAGTAAGAGGGGCAGAGGGCTGTGTTACAAATCAACTAGTTTATCTTCCAGCTACTTTATATCTCTGGAGAAAATATACAGTGTTTTATAGGTGGTGTGAACAGAATCTTATAGAAACAGTAGCTTTAGGAAACAAATCCAATCTTTGCATAGCTGTTTGTGTTCAATAAAACAGTCCTGCTTTCAAGAATGAAGTGCTGAGTGTGGCACCATCCTCCCACTTTCAGCAGCAGTCATATAAAGCCAGCTTGACAGGTGTCTCGGTCTTTTCTTAAGCACTCTTCCAAGAGCTTGAATTTTCTCTCAACCAAAAATTCAAATTACCCCAGAAAGATATGAGGCAAATAAAATGCAAAATCCATGAACAAAACCAAATGAACAGAGGAGCCGAACAGCTCTATACCAGGACTACTTACCACCTAGTTCAGAAATCCGTCTCCTTCCCACCATACATAAGAATAATAGCAGTTAAAATTGTCATGTCAGTCTCTACTTTTATTTCATTTGATATTCCTGATTCATATAACTTTGCTGAAGCACAGATTATAATATAATTCCGATATGTATGTATGTGAAAGAAGAGAAGGCAATTGAAATCAGTTTCCAGAAGTGCAAGGATTAAGAATCTTTTCAAAACAAAACTTATGCTCTAGGAAATCAAATTATTAATATCATATGGCATGACACGTGTAAGATAAGGTAAAGTTATTTAATTGACCATAGCCTGTGACATCTGCAACCTTCAAAGAGGGAGTGTGTTCAAAGATAATGTTAAGATAAAGAGCGTGAAAGGCCCACTACTGTGAAACGCTAAGGCAAAAAAATACATCAAGCAAGGAGACAAGGAAAAGAGATTTTAATTGTTCAGGAAAATTCACCTGAAATTCTTAGTATTACGTATTATATCATAAAAACTATTACAAATTAATCCTTAGACCATGCTCTTGAATATTATGAAATAGAAGATATCTGCTAAACAAGTGGTCAAAGGGACAGGAAGTTGGAGAGGGAATAGTAGGAGGTTCCGTCAGCTCAGGAAAAAGAATAGGTAGGAGATTAATATACATGACAAATTGACCTCTATGGCATATAAACAGGATTGAGAATTTAGACAAATGTATCATAAATACCTATTCTGATGCTCTCTGTTCAATGTCCATAAACACCTTTATGTATCTAAATCCATTATGCTCCTCCATTGTCACCTAGAAAGAATCCCAGATGCCTAAACTTGGAGTAATAGTTGTGCTCAAAAGCTTGAAGCAACCCAGGCAAGTCACATAATGCCACACTCTCACCTAAACTCTATTGTGAGGAAAATTAATGTTGGGAAGTTTATAAATTTCACAGAAATCCCCACTTCCTTAGACAAGGTCAGAAAATGACTAGGAACTTTCTGAGGCTGATGGTACAAAAGTGGTGGTTGTATTACCCACATAGTTACAAAAATATCTTCAAGGTAGTATAAAACCTTGATATGGTGGTGTTCCTTTTTGCTCAGTAGCTTATTGGTAAGAGAACATGTCCAGGAAGTAGGAAACTCAGATCCTGGAAGAGAGCCCTGAACACTAGGACTGTGCGAAACAGCACCATTTCATTTCAACTTCCATTTCACCATTTTGAAGGGACAATGTTCTGTTTTGAAGTTTCGTTTAGTTTCAAAGCACTGTTCCATTTCATTTAATCGAAACTGTTTCACTGTTTCAATTCAGCATTTCGCACATAGGCTATAATGGGGAATCACTAAAATGCCTATAAATTTGTCATTTCTTGCCTGATTCAAATGCAAATGGCAGGGAGAGTAGCCTCTGCTGAGGCCACAAAGCCTGCCAAGTTTCAAGGAGATAGATTATAGGGGTTTCTGGGGAAACTGCACCTCAAGCTGCTGACAAGCAAATCTCGTGACTGTCGCAGGGGCACTTTGGTGCCCTGCTTCTATGAAGAGATACAGGTGCCGGTTGCTGGGGCAACCACAGTTGGTCAGTTGACCGGAAGGGGGTAGGCCTGACCTATATAAAGGTGATCCAGGCTGAGGCCAGGGAAGCAGTTCCCCTCTGGCAGCCAAGGAAGAAGCAGCTCTACTGGAGTAAGCAAAGTAGGGAAGCCTGATGGCCTGAGCAGCTTCTGGTCAAGGATACCGGGTGGAGGAAGCCCTGGTAGGGAGTTGAATGAGGGTTAGCTAGATGGCTTAGAGTTTATATTGTAGCCCAGGGGCTTGAGTTTTCTGTCTGTAGTTTTATAAGACTGGAGGACCAGGTGAGGTTAATAGGGGTTGGAGGAGGCCTCAGAGGGGCTCCACAGTGGTGGGGACCCCAGTGCCAGTGAGGGCACCGCATTTAGGGGTACACTGCCCCAGCCCTGAGGAGGGGCACAGTGCATGAGAGGGAGTCAGGCTTGGCTACAGCCACCTGAGCCCCAAGCATGAAGAAAGGCCCCAGTGCGGGCGGAGCCCCAGTGTGGGTGAATGTGAGAGGAGGCCCTAGTGCGGGAGGAGCCCCAGGGAAGGGCAAACGTGAGAGGAGACCCTAGTGCAGGCAGAGCCCCAGGGAGGGGCGCACAGGCAAGAAGCCCAGAGAGGGCACGACGTTCAGGGGGCATTGACCCCAGCCCTGAGGAGGGGCGCAGAGGACTGGGGGCCAGGTAAGGATGAGGCTGCCCGAGTCCCACAGGAACTGTTGACCCAAGGAGGGAATTTGGGGCCAGGCATGGCTACAGCCACCTGAGCCCCAATGGTGAGAAGCCCCAGGGTGGGCATAGGCGAGAAACCCCAGAGTGGGTACTTGCTTTAAGACCCAAGGAGGGAATTTGGGGGCCAGACCTGGCTACGGCCACCTGAGCCCCAATTGTGAGAGGTGCCAGTGAGGGGCGCTGGCTGCGTGACAAGCCAGGGGGGGCGTCAGTGAGGGACGCTGGCTGCGTGACAAGCCTGGGGGCACCAGTGAGCGGCGCTGGCTGCGTGACAAGACTGGGGGCGCCAGTAAGGGGCTCCGGCTGCATGACAAGCCCGGGAGTGCCACTGAGGGCGCAGAAAGGAAACTGACCAAACAACGTCCAGGACTTCTGCGAGGCTTGAGGCGTGTTACAGGGGAGGTTGGAGCCACACATAGCCCATAAAGCTGTGGTGCACCAAGTCAATCCATACAGAACAGGGGCCAGGATAAACAAGAGCACCGTGTCCAAGGGGACGAAAGGCAGCCTCCCTTATAAAATAGATATCATCAAAGACGTGGTAGGCGAGAACGAGGGTGCTTGATCGCCAACTTGGCATGGTAGGGGGCGTTGGAGAGAGCACGGCCACTCCTAGGACCTCGCACTGTGACAGTGACGTGTAACTGTGGGTGTGTTAAGGCACTGGGGGGTGAAAACAGTAGGCAAAGTAGCCTCTGCTGAGGCAGTGAAGTCTGCCAGGTTTCAAGGAAATAGGTGCAGGGGTTTCTGGGAAACTGCACCTCAAGCTGCTAACAAGCAAAACTCGTGACATGTGTGACTGTGTGTGTGTTAAGGTACGCCCCCACTGGTGCTGCAGTCTGTACATGACATGGTAGTGTGCCCCAATGAGGCCTCCTACTCCCCTATAGCATCAGTCTAACCCACCACTTTAAATAACAACAGGTAAGTAAGCAGCACAGTAGCACCAGCAGCATCTCAGGCAGCCAAACTGTCACAGAGCCTTCCTTTCCTCTCCTGCAGGAGCTTCTTCTCCAGCAGCTGCCAGAGAACTCTTCCTGCCATCTCCAGCCCTTCTTCCAGTCAGCTGACCTGGGACAGGTGTTAGGGGTGAAGGTTGTAGCCATGTTGATCTAAGGACATGGCACTGGGAGACAAAGTTGTTTGGGTCAATCTGATATCTTTTAGTAGACCAACTGAATAGTTGTAGAAAGCTTTTGAGTTGACAAACCCTTCATCAGGCTGAAGAAGCACCTGCAGTTGGTGTGTATGTGTGTGCTGTTCCTGGATGGAAGGAATAGTAAAGAAACCAGATGTTGGCATGCAAAGCAGGCAAGAAAGTCAGTGAAAATGGAAATGGAGGCATCAGGGGTTGAGGGGATTGATTTAAATCACCAAGAGAAAACCCTTATTTGAATAATTGTGAAAAGCAGTTTCTAATTCAAACAAGCACTGAACCTCACTAACATCATCACCAAAAGCCAACTTCCTACAGCCCAAAACACACCGAATGGATCCAGACCATGCCATGACAGGACATGCAAAGCCTACCAACAATATCTCCATTATGGACATATCTTCAGAATACATAAATATGTAGGAGACACCAGACAACGACTGCGCACCAGAATGAGCGCACACCTAAAATCTGTCAAAGACAGGAATACCCAACTCCCTGTCTCCAATCTCTCAGGCCTGATCCTCAAAGGGAATTTTCAAACCACTTTTCACAGATGAGTCTATGAACTGCACATCATCAACCTCGTGGTTACAGAAACTCAGGTCCTGGCATTTCCTGAGGCACCAGTAGTGCCACCAGGCTTCCCAACCCTGCCAGAGTGCAGTTTTAGTGGGCATGCCCAGGACCTATGGCTTCCTTCTTCCCCTAGACCCTGCCCATACCTCCAAGTTCATTCTGGCATGGGAGCTCATCAGGGATGCGTTCTTCTCCTTCTGGCTGGTGATGCAGTGAGTGCCCCCTCCAGCTCTGAGACCAGAGCATTAAATGGTTCAGACACCAGAAACCAAAAGAAAATAGCTGTGGATGGAGTGAGGAGGGTGGCACTCACTCTGTTTGCACCTGGAGCTTGGGGAACCTCACCAGAGGGAGGGGGTTCCCCCTTTCACTCCACCAAACCAGGATCCAAGGAGGTGCATTGGGGTATCACTACATCACCAGCAATGCTGAACACCCTGTCACTTGGAACACTGGTCAGTGGACAGGACAGGTGCTTATTGGCCCAGTAGGCCAAGGGGTTGCACAGCAGTGGCTCCACATCCTCAGCAAGATAGGCAGTCACCAAGACCTCAGTGCTACCTACCTGATGGTGGGGTCTGGTCCCCCTGGACCCCACCATGGAAGCCGTGCCCTTGTTCCACATTGGCAGCATCCATGGTGGACAAGGAGACTGGCTGATAGATGGCATGCTGGCACAGGACAGTGGATCCCCCTCTTCCATGTCCCCCCACCTCCGCCTTCTGCCTCCCTGACTCTCTTCACCAGCACCTATGTCCACTGATCCAGGGTTTTGCTGCCACATATGCTGATGCTCCCTTTCATCTTTGGGTCACACATGGTGGTCAGCATGTAGACCGTACTGGACCACAAGAGATCAAACTGTTTCCTGATGCCCTCCTTCAGCTGCTGCACCAGTGTCTGCACATCTGGTGACAGTGGCTTGCCCCAGCCAAGAACATTGATCCCCTAGAACTTCTCCATTTGTTTCTGAAGGTCCTTTACTACAGGGATCACCTGGCTAAGGAGGACATCCTCAGTGCTGAGGCTGTAGATGACCTCGAGGAAGGGCTTGGGATCCACCAAGATTTGAGAAATGGTATCCCATTCAGCACTGTTAAGGGGGCTACTATTCCCAATCTCACCGAGCAAGGCCATCTCATGGATGGCCTTCTGTTGCTCCACCAACCTCTTGAACATCAGGTATGTGAAGTTCCAGCAAGTCTCCACGTCCTGCATGATTTTGTATTGTAGGATATTCAGCTGTGCCTGTTTGTCCCAGAGCATCTGGCCATCTTGATGCTCCAATGGAAGTAGTCTGACACCTTCCTTCATTTCAAAATGAGCTTCCTGGTGGTTCTGGCACAATCACTGGCATCCCTGACAATGAGATGCAACTTGTGTGCCACACAATGGATGCCAATAAAGTTGGCATCACAGACAGCCTTGACCATATTGGTCCCGTTGTCACTGACTATGAACCCTTGGGCTCACCCTACCCAACAAGCCACCCCTGCACCAAGCGGTACATGGCCCCCATGATCTCAGTTGTCGTGTGGGACTCATCCATCACCTCAGCTTGAAGGAGAGCCCACTGACAGCCTGACTGATCACACCAGTGCCCTGTGAGGGAGAGGTATGCATGATCTCCACCTTGGCTGCTTCAGATGTCCGAGGTGAAGTGTAAGGCCATCTGTAGACTTACCTTGCACAGCTCCTCCCTCAAGTACTCCCTGAATGCCTCATACAGGGAGGGCACTACTGAAGGTCCTGCTGAAGGTCCTGCTGAAGGTGGTGCATGTGGCCACGTGGTATGATGGAGCCATGGGCAGCATAAGCCGCCTAAACCCTGTCTGCTCAATTAAGGAGAAGGGTTGGCCATCCACAGCAAGCATCTCCCCAGTTGTCTGGGTGATCTCGCTTGCCTTTGCAAAGTACCCCCCTTTCTGTCTGCCTTTCCCCCACTGTTCCAGGGTGGCCTGCCTCTGCTTTGGGGGGACGGGTGCTTTGGAGTTAGAGGGGGACTTCTTTTCAGGCATGTGTCCACTGGTGCCAGGCTGAGGAGAAGCAAGGGCAAGGGAGTGGTGCCTGAGGAGATGCACCAGCATCCCCATGGTGCTCATGTGTTTCATTTCCTTGCCCTGGCTGGTTTTGGCTCAGCAGTGCAGGCAGATAGTATATGTGGGATCATCTTCCAGCTCAAATGCTATGGCACTCAGATCCAGATCCATCTCCAGCTCTTCCTCTGGCACTGGAATGAAACATCTGGTTTCTTTACTATTCCTTCCATCCAGGGAAGTGAAATGGTGGTGGAGGAGAATGTCATGCTGGTGCTGCTTGTCATGGTGGGGGTTATGGC
Organism: Crocodylus siamensis; assembly: GCF_052110815.1. NCBI lineage: Eukaryota > Metazoa > Chordata > Crocodylia > Crocodylidae > Crocodylus > Crocodylus siamensis. The sequence continues at coordinate 62,265,819 of NC_143398.1, read as the reverse complement.
TGGTGCTCTTGGAGGACTCAGGCACAGGCCATGGCACTTCTCCCCTCTCCTTGCTGCCTGTAGAACTGGAAGCCTCATGCCTGATAATTGTAGGAGAAAGGCGGCATCTCAGTTGGGGGGAAGGGTGAATTATAGCTCTCCCCCTACCCCTACTTCCATACCTCCCTGAAGGCTTGCCAGCTGCCTTTCCAGCATACTTCATGCTGTGTTTCATAGTGTGTTTGCCATGGTGTGCTGGAAAATCTGTGTGTTCTTCTGTTATGTAATCTGTATTTATGTAATATATATAGACAATTGAATGTATGTGTATTTATATAATGTGTATATGTATTTATGTAATAAATAAAATATATAAATTTATGTAGTATTTGTTCCTGAATAAATTCTATATTATAATATGTAATATATACTGTGCTTCTCTGCACAGTGAATGGAATGCTCACTGTAAGAAAAAGCACACATTTATTTTCTGGAGGAAAAGAATCAAAATAGAATAACAAAAACAAAAAGAGTATTTTGGGGGAGGAATAAATTGAAAGGAATGCATGACTATAATAATAAAAGGGTATAGAAAGCAAAAGGTATTGAATCCCACTTGCTAGGAGCAGGCTAGCAAGTATGAAGTGATATCCGTTCTCTGATGCTGCTGAGTTGCTGGAAGACACAGCTCAGTAACTGACCCCAAGACAGAAAGCTTAATTCAAACAATGCTGCTTTTCATGCTGGTTGTCCATCCCTCCCCCAGAGCATTGGGATTGGAAGGGACCTCAGGGAAGGAACACAGTCACTGGCCAGTTACACATATCAATATCAGAGCAGTCCTTCCCCCATTTTTCCCCTCCTTCGCCTTAGTTTCTGTTTCCCTTCAAGCAAGCCCAGCTTCGAAATGCAAAACTTTAAAAATCTTTAAAAACATTTTGACTCCCCTAATTTCATTTCAAGGTTCTTTCAAATCCTTTCGTTTCATTTTGATTTTGCTGTTTCAAGTTTGAAATGAGTCAAAACAGTGTCAAAACGAAACACCCAGCAAAATTTCGCACAGCCCTGCTGAACACTCAGTTGCTAGGTAGCAAAGAGTGTATGATTAATGGGGGCTAGAGGAAAAACAAGCAAAAGGAAATGTGACTCAGTGGCCCAGTGAGCAGAATGCTCCCCTGGGAGAAGGGAGTCTTAGCTCCTGGCCCCTGTGACCAGTGTTATTTTGGCTTTTTAGCTTATGGCTTTCTAATAGAAAATGTCTAAGTAGTCTGAACAGAAAGGACCAAACCCGGGAATCCCCTCTCTAAAGCTAGAAATAGACAATGTGTGAAAGCACAGCTGATCCATTTCAAAAAACCTTGCTCTTTGTCCCACCATCAATGGTGTGGGACAAGGGGCAATGGGATCTCAGAGGCAGTTTTGGCTAAGTAGGAAAAGCCCCACTTTCTACACTCAGCCAGACTTGTCCCCCATGATCTCAGGAGTGAGTCTGGCTGAGCAGTGGAAAACAGGGCTTTCTTCCACTCAACCGGATTTGCTTCTGCAATTTCAGGGGCTGGATCTGGCTGAACAGGTAACCCTAACTTCCTCACTTATGGAGAGGCACCTTAAGATTCCCTGGGGTGCCTCTCTGTAAGCAGGAAAAGTAGGCAGGTGGTTCAGGGGCTTGAGGAGTCCTGAAGTCCACATAGCAGCTGCCCAGGAGGATTGAAGGGTGGGAGCAGCTGAGGCTGCCTGTACTCTCCCACACAGAGCTAATATATATTTTCCACAATAAAGCAGCAAAGTCTATTACAACCTTTTGTCACACCACTGATTTTCCTTTGTTGCGGTATAAAAAAGGTAACAACATCTATTTGCTTACGATTTTTCTTTCAATAAAAATATTATGGTGGCATAAATAAGGCATGGGGTGACATCTGTTTCTACCTTCAAAGAGGTTCCTCTTTTCTGGAATAGTCCCCATTTTTTCTGATTTGTCTGATTTCCCTCTAGCCTTATGCAGCTTACATTCCTGAAGGCCTAGGGGGAGAATTTTGCTTAGCTCATGGTCTGGTCATTAGGATAGCCTCCTCAAGAAAAGAGGGCCTCGAATCCAGGTTCCTATCTTCCTGGACCAATGCCTCTGCTACTAGGCGAACCATGAGCACTGCTACCACTGTCCCTATTTTTATCTACAAATGGGGGGAATGCTATGCTTTATACTGAAGTCAATGCCATTGTGAGATAGGAATCTCCCCATGAGCAATCTAGGTCTTAACATGTTAAAAGTGCAGCCCGAATCAAACATTTAATATATTGACAGATATGGGAAAAAAACCCTGAGCCCTTTACCAGAAAAGGAATCGTGCCAGTTTGACTCCGCTCCCCAGCATCTGTATAGCTTGCACACTTCAGCAGGGCTTTTTGGCATTTATCTAATAGCTGATTCAATCATATATCAGATAGAAATGCCAAAAAGCCCCACTGAAGCATGTGAACTATACAGATGCTGGGTGAGCCAGGTAAAACTGATGTGATTCCTCTTCTGGGCATGTGTTGAGCTTGGCGTAGGGGCATGCCAAGCTGAAAGTTAAGTGCTGTTTTGATTTATTTAGTCCATGCCTGAGATATAGATTGAACTTTGGCAGCACCAAGTTTTCCCTATTCACTTATAGGAAGCTAAGGTACATAACTCTGTCAATATGAATTATTCACTTAGGAAAAGGTGCCTTAATTTTAGGTGTTACCACACTTAAGTGGTAGTACCTTAGAGACTGATAAGAAACTTGTCTTGTGCCAGTAAGAAACAGAGCAGATAAGGGATTAGTCTTAGGTAAATGAATGCCAACTGGTTCATTGTTATTAGGAAGAGACCCAAAGCCTTTTCTGCAGAGAAAAAGAGGAAGGTTGTTCTGAGCATTTTTGTTAAAGTTGGAAAGTGGTAATGTAAATCATTTGCAATTGAGAACTAGGATTTGGATGTTTGTCATTGAGTAGAAGTATTTGCCAGCTAGAAGGAAAGTCAACTGATTCTGGGAATTTATCAAAGAATAAAAGCAGAAAGGTCTTCATGTTGGGACTCCTGCTGGGGGATTATGTTTGAGTAGCTTGTCTGAGTAGCTACGTGTATGGATGAGAGACTGAAAGAAATTTAAGGAGTTACAATTTGCTGGGGACAGCAAATTCTTGAGGAGCGACCACTGCACTTCTGAATACATCCAAGAATGAACAAACCAAGTGGATGTGATCTTATTTTTCCCTTACATTTTGACAGCATTTTGAAATTTAAAACAAAATCCATTAACTTGAAATTGGTTAGAAAATGGATGACAGCTTTACCACAATTTTCATCAAAATGTTTTAAATTTCAAATTAGATTTTAAAAAATTCAAGAGAAGTCTAACAAGCTCAAATATTTATCTTTGGTATTTCCAGTTACCAAATATGCATACATTGATCTGGGCTTCAGGATGAAGGAGCAGCTAAAATTAAAATTATTTGGAAAAAAAACCAAAAAGAATTTACAGACTGAATGAGAAATTAAAATTGAAACTGTGTGTTTCAACAAACATCAAAGAAAACTTTAAAGCTAGACAAGAAAAAACAGATTGGATAAATCTAGAGTAGATACATAATAAACACAGTCACAGAAAACTCCAAGAGTGCACCAATAAATGAACACACCTGCACCTGATTTGACAAAAAAAAGATTATACTCAGTTTGATTGACAAGTGGCCCACTATTTAAGACATCAAGGAATTCAAGTACTTTCAAGATGAGTACATGTACAAAAAGCTGCCAACTAAACATGAAACTGAAAAAAGAAAAATAAATATATATGGAAATATAAAGGTACTTTTCACACTAACTTGAGAGCGGAAAATGCACTCTATTGCTCTTCCTGACCGTCATTCCATTGTATCTATTCCTTTGGCTTCAGATTCTCTGAAGATTCATGCTGGTGAAGTAATCAGAGGAATGGGAGATACAGAAATTCTCAAGTGTAACAGCAAAATTGCAAAGTCAGTATTTTCTAGATTTGCTGCTTTTGACAGTATAGGCCTTGCAAAAATATGCTATCTTCTTATCGTCAACAAATGCAATCTTGGGATCTCTCCCTTTGTAGACCTGAAGTCCCAAGACAAATGGTTTGATAAAAATTCTTTTACAAGTCCCAGAGAGGAGAAGAGTTGAAATTAGAAACAGAAAGAAAAGTAAAAGGTAAGCTCAGCATAAGAAGGCAGTTAATGTAATGCTTAATTCACTGTTTCAGATTCCTCAAGGAATGGGACAATGACTGAATTTGCTTTCCAAAAACATTTTGGTCAATGATTTTCAGCTAAGGTTGAAAATTCTTGAGTGCATTGAGATCATTTTAAGTGTGCCACAGGGAGCTGCACAATATTAGCACTCTCAGGTGTTCAAACACCTAGACATGACTCAAAAGATAAACCCAAACATGAATCCATAACATTAAAAACATTCTGACCTGTTGTAATGTTTATGAATTCCTTGTAATATTAACTGCACTAAAAATGCTTTTAAAAGTCCAGAGCTGGCACTTTCCAATGAGTGGCTTGAGTTGTGAACCACTGATTTAGGCGACTCTGCACTTGAAAGAAGGACAAGCAAAGCAGTGTAAAACAGTAAGTCTTTGAGAACCGTATCCAGGTATTTATTTGCTGGAAACACACCAGTATCATTAAAAGTAGTAAAATTAAATTGTTACGAATTAATGCTGATAAAAAGAGCCAATTGTTTTTCTAGGAATTTTTTTTCATTATTTCCTACCAAAGTGTTAGTTATTTGACAATGGGACACCTCCTAAAAAGGGAACTCTCAAACAAAATCTGGTTTGAAATGTTTTCTCCCCACAAATTGAAATACTGTAATAAAATAAACTAAAACATTTTTTACCAGAACCCCCCATTTTGCTCCAAAAGGTATTTTTTATCAAAAATAATTTTCAACTCTTTTAAAAGACTCAAAGTTTATGTAAAGATGCAGAGAAAAAATAAATTGTCCACAAAGAATACCAGTCTGTCTTCCCTTGTATTTAATGAAGACCTAATCAGAATGCTTTTGATACACAACATTCTGGGGGGGAGGGGTTGTCCATGTGTACAATCATCATGATCCAGTAGGAGTTTGGAACAGAAACTGAAATGTATATGAAAGTTAACATAAAAGAACTGTGACTAGATGTTTCTATTATTTTCCTATAACATTTCATTCTCAGAAAAGAAGGAAGTTTCTTGGGATGGTGAAGAAAACCTTTAATCAAGAATATGTACATAAATAGATGGAAATCAATCCATGCAGCCGCCCCTGAAGCAGTTGAATGGTTATCAAGTTTAAATATTAATCTCTGAATGCTGTAATCCTAAAATGTCATACGAAAGAAGAAGACAGAATCATCAGCGTGCTACCACTCAGTGATTGAGATTGGGGTGGTCTTGGTTATGGCACAGACCCATCTGAGGTTAAATAGCTTACCATCCGTTCAGTAGTATAGCTCCGCTCCACCTAGAAGTGTGTTGGTGGTCAGATGTAGCATCAGAGCAAGGAATATTGAGAAGAGTGTTGGAGTGATGATTCAGCCTTACTTAACTCCCATTTTAATCTCAAAGGGATCTGTGAAACATCCATTACTGAGTACCACTGCTTGCACACCATCATGGAGCAGACAGAGAATGGTGACAAATTTTGGTGGGCATCCATACTTCAGAAGGACCTCTACAGCACTTCTTGACTGACAGAATTGAAAGCTTTCATGGGGTCAAAGAAGGCCATGTAGAGAGGTTCCTGGCATTTCTCCTGCAGCTGATGAGCTGTGAAGATCGTATCAGTTGTGCCTCTTGATGCCCTAAACCCACGCTGAGATTCCAGGAGGAGCTTTTCGGCAAGTTCAAGAGGGTTCTCTCAATGCACTTTCCTGTGGTAGACAGCAGGGGGATTCCTCTGTAGTTTCCACAACTGGAATTGTCTCCTTTCTTCAAGATTGTCATAATCATGGCATCCCCAAGGTCATCTGGAATTTCCTCATCCTTATTGCACATCCTTAAGATAAGGACATGGATCTGTGATGTGAGCTCCTCTTCTCCCTGTTTGAAGATTTCAGTGGGGATTCTGTCCACTCCAGATGCCTTGTTTTTCTTCATCTGTTTGATGGCTTTCCTCACCTCATCAAGAGTTGGAGGGATTCTGAGATCATCTCTGACTGGGTTTTGCAGAATGGAGTTGAGGACACTCTCATCAACATCAGAGTCTCAATTAAGAAGGTCTTCAAAATGCTCCTTCCAACAGGCATTGATGGCTCCCCTTTCCTTGACCAGGTCTTATCCATCCTTAGATCTCAAGGTGGTTGGGACCTGAGTACTCGGACAAGAAATGGCTTTGGTAGGATTGAAGAAACTGTGCGTATTGTGCATGTCAGTGATATTTTGAATCTCCTTAGCTTTGTCTTTCCACCATTCATTCTTCATATTGTAGTCCTCCTTTGGACTTCTGTCTTGCCTTGTTGGAGACTCAGTTTCTTTTGTTTGGAGTTGGCTTTGTTTTGCCAAGCACAAAAGTCCCTTCACTTGTGATTGAGCATGTAAGGGAACAAGTTAACTTAATGAGATTGCTCACTTACATTACTGTTGGGATTTGAGGCGTGCTAGCCCCAAGGTCCCTGCAGGTCTTTTAACTAAGGTTTCTCTCAGCACATCTGCCCTATCTCACCTGCCATGACTTGATGTACCAAAAGAAGGAAGGAGGTGTGCTGGCCTAAAATGCTGCTGACCTTTAGTTAGCTATGATTTCTCTGCACACACTGTTCTGTCTTTTGGGAGGTCACTGATGGAGGAAGGCAATGAGCTGTCTGGCTCTATACATATTATCATACAGTGGATGGCTAGCTCCCTGTACTCAGCTTCTGCTTCCTAGGGAGGGATGGATAAATTGTCTCCAGCAGTCGGCAACCCTGTCTCAGGTTTACCCCTATTTATCCTTAATATTATCCTTAGGTGGGCTACAGGACAGTGGGTTTCTGGTTTCCCATGGATCCCCAGTCCTGCAACTCCACCACTCATGGTTGTCTTCAGGTTCTGCAGGTTTTCTGAGATTGAGTAACCAGTAATCCTCTGAGTCCTGCCACAGCGTCTTCATTCTTCTGGATTCAGGTAAGTAGAGAGACTCCTCTGAGCCTCAAAAGGAGACAGTTCCCTACTTTCCTCCTTTGCCCCTGCCAGGGCATAGTCCAAGCATTTTTCCTGGTAGTTTACTCCTTCCGGTTCTCTCCCTATCTCCCTTCTCCCTGGAGCTGTTGCTGGGTATGTTTTTAAACTGCTGTCTGCCACACATCCAACCAACCAGAACTGACAGGAGCTGATAAATCTCAGCATCTGTGATCTCCCCGCCTCCTATTTTTTTCCTTCTTGTCTGCAGTGAGGTAAGTGTTTGTGCTTGGAGCAACTTCTCTAGCACTCGTTATAGTCTATGGGGTCCTTTTCCCAGGTACCCAGAACATCTTTAGGGTGGGCAGCATAATCCTCACTGCCACAGAACAACTCTTGGATATCCTGTTCGTTCTCATCAAACCAGTTTTGATGTTTCCTGGCAGAATCCAAGCGTCTCTTCACGGGTACTGATAACAGTGGCCTTGAGGGCACCCCACATGCAGATGACATTCTCCCATTGTTGTTGAATGGAATTCACCAGTTTTACATTGGGGCACTGGTGGAAGAGATCTCGCTTGCTTGGGTCCTTGAGTCCTTCAACGCTGATCTTCTGTTGGCATTACTTCTGCTGCAGCCATTGTTTGGGAGCCACAGTGAGTGCCATAACTGAGCAGATGAGTCAGTGATCAGTCCAGCAATCATCAGCTCCTAGCATACTGTGAAACAAGAATTGGAAGAGATTCATTTTTCAGAAAAACCACCAAAGAAATCACCAAAAATCACCTATAATCCAGTATTTTAAAATGAGCCACAAACTGAACTGTGGTCTCTTGGAGCACTGTTACAATCACAAGACCAGAAAGAAGTAAACGCTGAGAATTATTTTTAAACAAAGTAACCCAATGTTTTTGAACATTGGTAAGTTCAATATAAGTTTTCATTTTATATTAGGGAACAGATACAAGCACTTTTTTCTTTGTATTGACTACTTCACCAAATTATATTTTATTCTGAGCATTCCCTTTTATTTCAAATAGTGCTTTTTGTACTATTTCCTTCTATATGAAGGAGCATATGCTTAATAATTGTTAATGCAGTAACCTCTGTGCTCCTTTCCTACCTTTCCTTCCTGCGAAGTCTGTTCCTTTTATATTTAGGCAAAACATACTGAATTCTAGTGTAGGCTTTGTATTTTAGAAACCATTTAAAATTGGGAAGGAGCGTTGGAAGTCATGAATAAAAGTGTTCATAAATTTGAACAATCTGTTCAGTATAACTAATTTTAACTTGGAAGGAGGACACTGGTACCTTGATGCTTTAACACAAGTCACATGACATTGTAAAACAAACTAAATTCATATGTTCTCTGTGTTAAAAAATGTACTGTGTTGCTTTTTTTACTAATAAACAATTAATTACATTACAGATGAGTACTTCTATTAGTTTTTAAAAATATCATTATTTATTCTACTCCAGTAAGTGAAATCTTCTTTCGGTAAGAATATATACAGCTAATGATACAGAATGGTGTGGGGGCTGGGGCACATGCCTTATGAGGAGAGTCTGAGGGAAGTGGGCTTATTTAGCCTGCAGAAGAGAAAACTGAGGAGGAATTTGAAAGTAGCCTTTAACTACCTGAGGGGTGGTTACATAGTGGATGGAGCTATATTGTTCTCAGTGGTGGCACATGAGAGAACAAGGAGAAACTATCTCAAGTTGCAACAAGGGATGTTTAGGTTGGATATTAGGAAAATCTCTCTCACTAAGAGGGTAGTGAAGCACTGGAATAGGTTACCTAGCAAGGTGGTAGAATCTCCATCCTTGGAGATTTTTAAGACCTGGTTAGAAAAAGCCTCAGATGGGGTGATCTAGCTGGGGATGGTCCTACTTTGAGCAGAGGTTGGACTAGATGACCATAATTTTCTATGATTCTATTATTCTATATGAGAGATTGGGTAGGGTGAGGGGGGTGGTACTAGAGCTAGTATTCTTTTTGACTTACAACAGGCCCAGGAAAGACTAGTTACTATGTGGTATGTTGTATAAACACAGTAATAAGCCAAAGTGGCCCACTCTTATGTGACAAGATAATCAGTAGCCTTAAAAAAGAAGCATCTCTAAATAACAAAAACTCTAGTTATGGCTTTTATCAGAAGTATCATTGGAATTAATTTTAGATCCCATTTGTTACCTGCAGTTCTTGCTTAACTCTTAAACAGGAGTCATAATTTCAGGCACAGTAAATCTTTGCAAGAGCCTCTGAATGACATCTTTCCTTTCTATCTGGAACTTGCTGTACAAGTTATGCATGGAGCATACTGGCTGCAGACTTGAAAGCTCTATAGAGACTCCTGTGGAGTACAAAAAAAAAAATCAACTGCTCATTTAGCAGGGACTGTAATTTAAGACCATTTAGGAAGCTATCCTCAATATTGTGAAGAAAAAACAAACATCTGTAAACCTTTCTTACATGAATAACCACAAGAGAAGGCAAACAGACTATTACAAAAATCGATTAATACTGAAAAATAGATAGAAACATGGAAATGGTATTCCTGAAGTATTCTAGAGGAAATTTTCAAGGGTGTAGAAATATTGCTACCTTTGACCCAAGAGAAATACAATTAATGATTATATTTCATCAACTCCTATTCATGTAACAAGTGCTTGTTTGGACAGAAAGACCTCTTGTAGCAGTTTGGGGCCATAAAGTATTGTTAACTTAATATATTCCTAAGCATATCCTCCTTCTACGAAGGGCTTGTTATCAAAATAGAGTTCACAAACAAATCTGACAGATTATGCAATGTTTCAGCTGAGTGACAGCTGGAATGGGGGCTGGGGTGGCACTGGTGCTAAGGCACATGGTTGACAGCCCAGAGACCACAAATTTGAGGCCATAGCAGAAGCGCTCACAGCGTGGCCTGTCAGAATCCAACAAATATTCAAATTCTGCTAAATACTTTGTCACAAGGATGAGAAAAAGGAAAGGGACAACTGGAATGAGAAGGTTCCTTTTAGCAGTACAGGTCCATACTCCTCTGAATCGCAATATGTATTCCACTGTCTAGGGTCTAGAGAATGACTCTTTGTTTAAATAATGCTCACCTTAATACACAAAAACATAGCTCCATCTGGCTTTAGTGGGAAGATAACTAGCCATGTAAGAGATTACCTTAAAAGAATGAGAGAATTGGCTGTTAGAAGTAGGTGGACAGTTTTTTTTCTGGTTTATCTGGAGTTCTTTCTCCTCTGAGGAAAAATGCGTACAGACAAATACTTATTACAGCAGATATTATCATTTCTAAATCTAATATAGACTGTTTGTTCAGACATTGAATTCAGAGTGAAAATGTTTCATTCTCAGAAGTGCTGACATTCTGTTGATAGGGATTTCAATAAACAAATAAACATTGCTTTTCCACAGCCCTCTTTCTACGCAGTAGCATTTCACTAGAGTTCTTTATAAGATCACTGCTGTGAATGAAAACAGATGACAGACAGATTAAAGGGTTCTAATGAAAACTTGGGTTTTGTGTCAAGATAAAAGCCAGTTTTTATTTTCAATTCATCAGCTTCATTGAGGACATTCCTATTAATCTGGGCATATGATTAGCACTTTCGCAGGAGTAGACTAGTCATTGCCTTTCAAGCCCTGACATAACTATATATTATTTGTACCTTGACAACATACTTAATAGCACTATCCAATTTGTTCTGCTGAAATCACAAAATCATGTCCAGGAGTGCTTTGGGAAGTGTTATTCTGACTACAGACTCACAAACATAACATAGGTATATCAGCTGTAAAATAAAATGGTAAAAGCCTGTAATTTGCACTTGGTCTATCTTTTTTCCAAGTGTTTTATTCTATAATTTCCTGTATGTACCTAGCTTGTATCCTATATGTATCTATAATTTCCTATATGTATCTAACAGCCAGTGTCATATAGGAGACAATTGTATAATAAGTCACAAAACAAAAGGATACATCACAAAACAAACGTCTGATCTTCCATGAATTCCTTGTAGTGGGGTTGCACTGTTGTAGCCATGATCCAGAGAACACATGAGAAGCATATACAGGAAACCCTCACTATTCATGGGTTCAGCATTCACAGTTTCAAATATTTGCAAATGCTGAACCTGCTTCTTATATACACTTAAAGGAGCTCCTTGGGAACTCCACGCTTGCTGCCACTGGGCTCCCGCCACCGCCTCCACACTCCCGTCATTGCCAGAGCAGCCATGCCCCACCCCGCCACACGCTGCCGGGGGCACTGAGTTCGTAAATGCAGTCCGCGTTCCTGAACACAGTGCCTTATTTGGAGATTTTACCATTCATGGGGGATACAAGAATCATCCCCCAAAAATGGCAAGGGTCACCTGTATTGGTAAAATCTTCATCAATGGTATCTTTGGGAAGAGATATTACACAAGCCTCAGGGCATTTTGTGCCTAAAAAGGTGCCTAACATCTCCCCTAACTATATAGTTGGTCTGGTAAATGAATTTTTTCATGTACCAGATTATTCCTGGGATGATGTACTGCTTTTTTAACTTGTATACCTTTTCCTTTACCTTATTCTCTACCCAAAATGCTCTCTATTTCCTATTAATCTAAGCATACCTTTTCCACTATGCTTAAATTAGACTCTTATTTATAATTTACAGTACTTTGGGCCCAGTGAGGATCCCATGTTAGGCCTGATGTGACTCCAGATGTGGGTAAAAGAAAAATAAGTGGGAGTGAGGGAAATGTAATCATAATAAAGATAACCCTATTCAGACATGCAGTCTTAGGACAGATCTATGCCAACTCCCTGCCAAGTGCAGGGGCATCACTAAGGAACATCTGCCCTTTTGTGCATACCCAAATTCAGCAATTAGAGCAGACAGTTTTGAGGATTCCTGAATACATGCCCAAGCACTGGTCTCAGAGCACTTCTCAGGGCACATCCAGGTGAGTGCACACATGCCTCTTGCAGCATCTCAAAACAGATTGAGATGTCACAAGAGGAATGCTGGGAACAAAAAAATATTCCCTGCGCTGCATATTTGCACCGCGGTTTCTAATTTTGATACTGAAAATCCAGGTATGAAAAAAAAGCCTGTGGGAAAAAAGTGTGGCAAGGCACATTCTTGTAGTGTGCCCTGAAGTAATCAGAGGCTGGGGTTCTCCAAAGAGATGCTCTGGTAGCTTGCCAGAGCATCTCTATTGCTGCTCTGTGCCTCAATGCTGCAACACGCTGCCTCCCCATGTGAGACAAACAGTGGTGCAGGCTTCAGTGACCTGGACACACACTCCATCCCAGGTAAGTAGGGACTGGGGCTGGGCAGGAATGAAGCGGGGGGCTGTGTGAGTGCAGGGGACTGTGTGGGTGGAAGGGGGATGCTTGGGAGGGTTGTGTCTCCTGCCTGACCCCTGCATTGCCCATAGCCTCTGTCAGCAGCAGCTGCCATCAGAGCACTTGGGGCCCTCCTGGTATAGCCTCCCCATAGCATGGGGCAGTGCAGCATGGCCTCAGCTACCTGGCATCGAGCACTGCCTGTGCCACATCACATGGGTCCAGCCTGGCATGGGGCCATGTGCCTTTGGGCAGGACTGGGTCTCTCAGGCTGTCACCTGTGGGTCCAGCACCACTTGCAGGGAGTGCGCATCATGCTGGGCCAGGTCCTGCATGCATAGACCTTGTGCACTGTTGGGCCAGGCTGGATCCATGGAGTACCTGGCCCAGTGCAATGCAAGGTTCCTGCAACCAGTGCATGGCCTCTGGGTGATAGCCCCAGAAGCTCAGTCCTGCCCAAAGGCACACTGCCCCACTCCAGGCTGGACCAGGCCCTCGCGATGTGGCACAGGCGGCACTGTGTGCCAGGCAGCCGGGGCCAAGCTACATGGCCCTGTGTTGTAGAGGAGCTTTGTCAGGAGGGCCCCAAGTGCCACGATGGCTGCTGCTGCTGCAGGGGGCATGTGTGCCTTGTGAGGGGGCTGTCAGTGAGCTGTGGGGGGGGGCTGTGCCCTTTGGGGGGTTGCGGGACCCACCCCTCCTGAGCAGTCCCCCACCACCACCACCACACAGCCCTCCCATACCCACAGTCTCCCCACAACCACAAAACCCCCCACAGTCCACCCATAAACCCCACACCCCCAAATCATCCCCACAAACCCCTAACCCACATACCCAGCCACAAACCACAAACACCTGCAGAAGCCCCATACTCCATGAAACCTCACCCCCACAAAACCTACACCCCACTGTAAACCCTGCTCCCTCCATATCCCTTCCCCCCCACACATCACTTCCACCCCACAAATCTCACACCCTGCATGCCCAACCAGCCACATGGGATGGGATGGGATGAGACCTGCTGGCAGGAGCTGCAGCTGCAGGGGTAACTGCCATGCTGCAGCCCTACCCCGTGCCCACATCAGTGCTGGTCCCAGGAGCCACTGGGGGGGTGTGATGGGCTGGGGGGAGGGGTGGAGTTGTCAGCAGGGATGTGTCAGAGAGAGATGAGGGTCAGGGGTGGGGGAGCACACTGGGTAGGAAAGACCAGGCTTAGAGCCCTCCCTGCTCCCCTACAGGGGGAGGCTGGCATGGGAGGAAAGGGCCCTGCTCATTCCCTGATTCCCAGTCAAGGAGTTCCCAGGAACAGCATGGGACAGGGAGCAAAACAGCAAGGGCTGGAACTGCTCAGAGCCACAAAGCAGCAGGTGGGTCAGCTGCAGCTGGACTCATGTACAGGTGCTGGGACAAAGCTGCGGCTGGGAGAGAGCTAGTGGGGGCAGGCATGGGCTACAGGTCAGGAGTGAGGAGACTGGTGGGGAGGGCAGGGGGGCTGTAGGTTGAGAATGATAAGCAAGGACAGGCTGCTCAATGCCACGTGTCCTGACGAGCAGTTCAGGTAGAAGCAGCTCTGATTTTTCTATGACAAAAATCAAAAGTAAATGCCAAAGTGTATAGATATTTAGAATCCATTTTCTTATGATGATCAAGGCACTGGTAGGCTTCCAAATTGCTTTAAACTTTGGAAGTTTGTAAATACAGCAATAAAACATTGCCCAACTGATCTCTCTATATTTAGTGGTGTTTTATTTTAATAGTGAAAGAACACTCTTTTGGATATTTTAATGAGAGAATTTGGGCTTATTAAAGATTTTGCAATTTTTAAACAGGAAACACCATAATCTCTGCTGGTGAGACAAGTGGCATTACCCAGGTAGAGGAGCCTATCCAGAGCCAGCACTGAGGACTCAGCTGGAGGGCAGATGTGGTGGTTGACCTCTTGGCCATTTGGGACCAAGAGGACACACTTTTACAGTTCAAAGCAGGTCACTGAAAGGAGAACATGCTGCCCAGATGGCAGAATGGGGGCGCCCAGATGGCAGTGGGGGCACCAATGGGGGCACAGGTGCCCCCCAGCCTCTAGCTTCCCCTGGGTGATGGTCCAGGAGAAGCTCAGAAGAGTCAGTTTGCCCCAAGTGGCACAACTTGCCCCACACCAAAGTGCATGTCCAGATATGTGTACTGAGGCAAAAATTTCCAGCACAAATTTGTGCTGTTCCTATTTGACCTGCGGCAAGAGCACATGCCTGTATGTATAGACATATCCTCAGAGACCAAATGGGTATAAGCTGCCAACCGCATCATGCTAGATGTTAGAGATTTCTAAGTACCAGGTAACTGATATCTTAGCGTATGATACACACACACACACACACACACACACACACACAAATATAATGATTTCCGTAGTGAGAGAAAATTGCAGCTTTAACCTTAACTATGTGAAAAGTAAAAAAATATATTTTAGCAACTGCTCATATCTTTTTCTCTTTTTTTTCCGTTTTAGATGTCCCAGAGGAAATAAGCACAAACTGTCAGTTTTTAGCAAAATGTTCCTAAATACTACATAGCACTTGTGTGGTGTGATAAGACTGGCGCAAGTGCTGTATATTAATCATATCATGTCAGCCATTGGTAACATATGGTATTGTAATTATATCAAATATGTTTACAAAAGATGTGAGCAGGTGCTAATGGTTGTGTTCCAAATGTTGACAGGCCTTAACAAGATGTCCCTTTTTAACCAAAGTATATCCAACACCTCCCCCCACCCCCCAAGCAAAGTGACGCCAAGCAAAAAGTCCTATTTAAAAAGGATGCAGAAATATTTCAAGTTATTTCAGTGTTTCATAGAACTTTCCTAAAATTGTTGTCCCATAGTTAATTAATTTTAGATAAAGGCTTCTATTCTGTATGAAGAGAAGTGTTATATACCAAACTGATGTTCAAAGGGCATTACTCTGTGCTATTCATCTTGTGACAGCACAACACTTACTACTAGTAATACAGGAACACAGAAGACCCATTGGGGAGTAGAGCCACATGATAACATACTATACATACATACAAGTACAAGATGGTCCCTGCCCCAATAAGTTTCCAATTTCAGGAATGGAGAGGTGTAACAGATTGATATAATGGACAGGGAAATGATGCATGATTGATTGATGTGGCAAGCACTAGTCACAGCTTACCAACCTGCCCAGCTAACATTTTATCCTACAACACTGCACAAGTTGTTCAACTATAACAAATCAAAACAAGGCACCCCTCAAGGTACAAATAGGAGAGTTGAGAAGGCTTAAAGCAAACGAACATGAGAATACTAATTTGCAACAGAGATCCTTAGAAAGTGAGTATTCTTGTTTCTGGCAGGGAAGAGAATCTAACTGAATACTAAGTAATTTCTCTGATTCGGTTAAAAGTATCTAACGTCTTGTAATCAAAACAAGCAAATGGCTTCTCTTACAAAGAAAAGTAGTGAGAGCGAGTTCTTATTTAAATTTTTTTAGGAGATTGTGAGTGGTTCAGATAATATACTGGTGGGTACAGTACTAGAGCCTAGATAATGTTATGTCAAATAAAATAGTCTTACCCCTTTCCTACAAGTGCAGTAGATCTGTCCCATTAGAGAAACAATGGACACTTCTGCATCTCTTCAGAGAAGCAAGTCAGTTACACACCCTCAATTCCAGCTCTACAAACCTGAAACAACCATGTATTTCAATGGCCACATCTACACCTGCAATTAATGCAGAGCAATAAACTCCAGTACATATCATGCAGAAGTTTATTGCTCCTGGATGTAGTGTTTAAACATAGGCTAAGAACAGCAGCACGTTGAGCCATGTCAGAGCAGCCCCAGCTGGCAAGAGGTCCAGTGGGTCAGCCTACTAGCCAGGGGCTGCTCTGACCCGACTCAACATGCTGCAGAGGGGCTGGCTGGGGTGTGAGGGTGTTCCAGTGTAGAGCTAGCCAGCAAGCAGCCCTCACACTGAAAAACCCTTGTGCCCCAGACAGCCATGTCAGAATCTACAAATGCAGTGCTTCAGAGAAAAAAAAACTCCACAGCAGGGTAGTATCTGTATTTCCAAGTACTACCCTGCTGTAGATTTTATTAGTTTACTTCAACCTAATAGCCCTGCATGTGGAGCTAATTAGTCAACTGCAGAAAATGTCTCATGTGGATACACCCAGTGGGAACAGAATCTAACCCCTCGTGTCATCATAGACTGCCTAAGGAACAGACTCATAATTCAGAATAAGATTGCTCAAAATGCTGCTTATTTCAGAGACTGTATAAAACCTATTACCTCTTTTCTGCTACAGTTCTCTATCTCAGAAAGATTTCAAGGGGGAGTTGAAGGCAACTATATAGCTCTTCTTGATGTCCTCTTAAGACAAGTTCAATGTATATAACTAGTTGTAAGGATGGCTAATATGAAGGCAAAGTCATAGAATCATAGAAAAATAAGGCTGGAAAGGACTTTCAGGGTCATCTAACCAAACCACCCCCCCTCACCCTCCACCAGAGGCAGGATCATCTCTCAGACCAACCTATACAAATCCATTGTCTAACCTATGTAAAACTATGAAGACTACACTTACACAGCCACAAAGCATAAAACTCTAACCTACCACCCCAGTATTCATGCTCTACTGAAACTGGTGCAGCTAAGATCGGCCTGCCACCTTTCAAGAGAGCCCAGCACTCACCTGCTGAAGAAAATCTTCTACGGCTAACTGTCATATGGAGTACGCTCTTGCGGCACACCAAAGAAGTGATACAAGGACACCCTAAAGGTGTCCCTAAAGAGTTTCAGCATTGACCTGGACTTGTGGGAGCAAATCGCTTGTGACCACCCATCCAGGAGGTCATCAATCCAGAATGGAGCACTGACCTTCAAACAGCAACACATGGCAGAAGCAATAGACAAATGCATGGCTAGGAAAACAAAAACCTCTCAAACCCAGTCCTCATCGCTTTCCTGCCCCTGCTGTAGCAGCCTGTTCAAGGCAAAGATCAAGCTTATAAGTCACCTATGTACCCACGTGACTTAGAATCCATGCCGCTCCTTTCTCTTTCCTCTCTTTTTTCCCTTTTCCTTTTTTTCTCCTTTTCTCTTTTCTCCCTCCCTATTTCTTTCCCACTTCTTTTCTCTCTTATTCCCCATCACCCCCGCCACCGCTGAATACAATCATCTTGGCCAACAAAGGACGAATCTCTTAAAAACCACATGGGGACAACAGTGACCAATGTGCTACTACTGCAAGGGTTGTTAAAAATCTGCTTGAGACATCAGAGAAAGAGGTCCATGCCCCCTGCTATGGAAGAAGGCAAAAAACCCCCCCACAATCTGTACCAATCTGTCCATGGAGGAAGATTCCTTCCTGACCCCAAATATGGCAATCAGACCGACCCTGACTGAAGAAGCAAGACCCTCAATGAGGAACCTCTGGTAAATCTCAGCAGAACTGGCAAATGCCAGTCAAAATCCCATTTTGGCTGGAGCCGAAACACAATGCTTCCAGGGTGTCATGGAAATTTTTAAGTGTGTGCTGCCAGTACAGAAGAGGTTAAACTGACATGCGCGGTTTGAAGCTGTGAGTGGAAATTTCCAAGGCTCACCCAGTCCTTGCCCCCCTGGGTGACCTGCAGAGCTGTCAATCATTGCTGACCTACTTTCCCCACAGACCATGCTCAGACTGTGTCAGCTCCTGACTGAGAGCATGCTCAGTCAGAACCTGACATGAGGTAATCGGACTAGAAATTTCTCTGCGGAGAGCACGTTGATTGGCTACCAAATTGATATAAAAGTTCTGTGAGCCCCTCCCTCGGGGGGAGATCGTGTGGACTAGAGACAGAGGCTGCTGCTGCAGGGACTGTTCTCTGAGTCAGGCTTCAGGGCCTATTGATCTCCTCCTTCGGTGGCTTAGTGCTCATTGTATTTCGGTTTTGACTACGATCATCTGGCTTCCTGACTTACCTTTCGAACTGATTAACGGCTTACGATTTCGGATCACCCTATGGACTTTGTTTAACCCGGTTCCGGATCACCGACCTCGGCTTTCTTCACCAACTATGACTCTGCTCATCCCTCCAACTGACGTCTCCGCTGCTTCATCTTCTGGCTACTGACCTCGGCTTTCTCATTCGACCACCCGATTCGTCCATTGCTGTGGACTGGCGTCACGCGGTTCATCATCACCGTGTTACAGTTCGTTTTTGTTGTTTGTGATCCCCATTTATGAGCTGTTGACCAGCCCTGGGACTAGGTCTTCGGACTGAACCTCGTGGGCCAACAGACCCCTTTGTTGTTAATTGTTTGTTTGTGTTCCAACTGTAACTGAAGACCTTTCTGCCTACGCCTGAAGCGTAAGTCAAATAAATTCACCTGTTTTTCTCAACCCGCTCCGAGTCCCTAACTCCAGACTCTACGCCGCTAATCCCACCTGTCCGTATCTAATTGCCACCCCGGGCCACCGTGACCTTGGGGCCCGATCCTTCGGTTTTCCCCGACACAGGGAAGGGGGAAAAATGTGCCTGATGTAGCAACAGCAGTGGGGAAATTTGGTTCCTGGCCCCACGTGACAGCCAGCAAAGCCCAGAAGCATGAAAAATACCCATAATAGAGCATAGGCCCAGAACCACATCCCATTGCATTTCCAACCTTTTCTTAAACACCTCCAATGATGGAGATTCTACAACTACCCTAGGCAGCCTATTCCATTGCCTCAATTCCCTAATAGTAAAGAACTTTTTCCTGACATCAAATATAAATCTACTTTACTGTAGCTTCAAGCCATTGGTCCACATCCTGTTCTTTGCAGCCAGAAAGAGGTGTTTTCTCTCTTTACGGCAGCACTTCAGACATTGAAGTCTGCTACCAAGTCCCCTCTTAAGTGCCTTTTCCACAAGCTGAGCATGACTATTTAACTACATCAGAAATATATTTATATCTCTATTTTTAAGATGATAAAGAAGCATACCCAAGGGACATAACTACTCCTAAAATAATATGGGAGTATTAATAGGTATATCTTCGTATGTTTTGCCTTTCGAGCTCTTCAGCATTTTTTGTTGCCTGCCTCTAGATAGTCTTTTACTTTTCCATGTCCTTTTAAAAATGTGGAGCCCAAAACTGCATGTAGTACTCTATGAGGTCTAACCAGTACTGAGTAAAGAGACAGCATCACTTCCCATGCCTTGCACCTAACACTTCTGTTGATGCATCCCAAAACCACATTCGCCTTTTGTACAGCTGTATCACACTACAGTCTCATATTGAATCTGTAATCCACCAAGACTCCTAGATCCTTCTTCTTAGTACTGTCAAACAACCAGATGTCACTCATCATTAGTGTTTTGATGTCACTATGTTGATGACATGCAACTCTTAATCATTATTGGGTGGGTCTACATGTGCCCCTATGGCACGGTTGTCACCGAGCCACCATTTAGTACTTCCAAAAGGAAGTACTAAATGACAGTGAAGTAACAGCACATCACTATGGCAACACAGCTGCAGCATCATGGTTTTTGCCCACTGACGCTATGTTACCATAGCGCATTGCTGCAGTGCCGTAGCATCATATGTAGATGTGCCCATTTTGTCCAACTAAAGTGATGCAGCTTAGCATTTCATCTACAGTCCTGTTAATATTGGGTCATGTAAGAGCTGAGGCTCTAGCCAAGTAAAATTAAAGTGATAATGGTGAATTACAAGCAGGACTTCTAGCACCTCCTTTACCTAACAGTTCTTTGGACTGAGGGAATACCTTTGCCATTAGTTAATAGTGGAATAAAGTTTAATAAAACTGTATTTATTCTAGGAGAAATTATGATATGTGGAATGCCTAGTTCCTTTGGTAGACTTCTTTATCATTTAAAAAATAGATACATAAATATATTTTTGATGTAGCTAAACTCTATTTAGATTTCCTGTAGTAACCCGTTCAGAAAACCTTTTCTGATATTATCTGGCTTCATTGTGCGTCCTTAGCATTTGTTTGCTCCATACAGCATTTTCAAAAGGCCACAAAAGGGTATCTTATACACAGCTGGTTATCAGTTTTCAGCAAGCAGGTTCCTGAATGGTATTTACCATGCATGTCCCCACATAGCAATGTGCGGGGTTATGTCCCATAGGACTCTTTAAAGCATAATGTCTCCTCTGTAACTGATTAAGCTGAACTCCAAATGTCATTAGTCTTCATCTCATAGTTGGAATCCTTGTAATTTCTATGTAGCTGGGCTTTTGTCTACAGATCACATGCAGTTAGTTTCCCAGAAAAATATATATCTATTGGCTTTTACAAAATCCCTATTTCCCTATTTGAAAGCAGGGTAACAGGTCTGTCTGTACGCTGGAGACATATATTTATCAGTCACAGCCAACATTTTACAAAAAACTTAATCACTGCTTCTCTTTCCATTAACTCCTTTATCGTTTAAGCCTTCAGTTAGCGCATATAACAGTCCCTTTAACTCTGCCACTCAGAATTGGATAACTGTTCCCTGAAAACATAATAAGATATTCATTAATACTAATACATGAGTTCTTGACCTATCTGCAGCCAGTGTGTTAATGCAAATCTTGAGGCTGGGTTTATCCAGAATCTAGCAATTACAAAAAACACCCATATGATTTTTTTTGTATAATTTTATATGTAGAGAAATTTTGCAACCACTACTGAAATGTAGCTCCCCTCTTGCACTTGGACTACTAAGAAGAGAGCAGTTGTTTATTAGAAGTTACACAAAAGATTAGGTGAGTAATAGAAAAAATATTTTAAAAGGAATGAAATAGAAGCTGAAAGGAAATCTGAAAAGGATTATTATAATCATCTTTTTTTGTTTTAAGTTTTACAGATCATTGAAGCTAGTGCTCATTGTAAGATAACTGTCATAGAAAGGGTGGAATTCCCCCTTTTTAATCCAGTTTACTTTTAAACAACAGGAAATAACATTTAATGCATTGGCCCAAGTAATGCAAGAATTCACGAACAGATTCTCCTGTGTTTATTTAAAATATTTTTACCAGAATACACTCAGGCCATCCAAGCTTTCCTTTTTTATTCTCCTTCTAAAGCTTCGTTCATTTTTTAAAAAAGTGAATATACTACAGCAGGTATAAAAAGATGCCATCTTTGGAGTGGGATCAGCTGTGCTAGGATGTGGCCCAGCATAACTGATCTGTTTTAGTGGTGTCTATAGATGTCATCAGTCTTCAGGATTGTGCTCCTGCTGATTCTGGGGCTTCAGAGACCTGATCATGTAGGACAATGGTTCTGGATGCCATGATCTGACTTAGGACTGCAAGTGGGTGAACCTTAGGTACTCATGTACTGGGAATACCCTGCAGGGCATACAATTCCCAGGGCATACTTCTGCAAGCATAGAGCAGGGAACCCCTCGCTTGCAGATATGCACCCTGGAAGTTCCCCTGGGTGTCCAAGATCGGGCTCCGAAAGTCCCAAGAGTACCTTCCTGGAGAGTCTGGAGAGCTCAGGCAGCCTCTCCTACCATAGGCAAGCAGATGCCAGCTGCAAAAAAGTCACACAAACTACTATATTTATTTGACTATGAGGTGACCATCCCTATAATTAGATTCTATAAATGGAAAATTTATAAATGTGTTATCATTTTCAAAATATAGAATCTAAGTATTGGAGGGTTGTTTTGCATTTGTCCCTGTGACAGGAGTATCACTATTGGAGCCTTTCCAGGAGTGGCTCCGCCATCCTGTAATGGGCCAACCTCCTGCTTATTCTTCTGCCACACCTTGATCTTACTTGATTAATAAGTTGTTGTAATCATTGGGAGGCTGCCCATTTTATGCGCCCCGATGACAGGGGGCACTACCTGCAGCTCCTTTTCCTCCCCTACACCACAGCCCAAGCTTCGCAGATGGTACTGACGTGGTTTGCCCTGAGCCTTGTAATGTCTGGGCCCTCCTCTTTACTCTAGGGCTCCTCACTGCCCCGCTCTCACTCTGGGGCGCCTCGCTGCCCCCCTCTCACTCTGGGGCTGGGGCCAATGCACCCCAAAGATGCTGCACCCTCTCCGGCACCAGGAAACCCCACGCTACTAGAGAGTCCCTATGAGGCCTCCTCCAGCCCCTAATAGCCTCACCCAGTCCTCTGGTTAAACAGTAAACACAAAGCACAAAGCCCCAGGGCTATAACATAAAAGTAAACCATCCGGTTGAACAACATTTGATCCCTACCAGGAAAATACTCCAGCCCATGGCAGCGAACCAGTGGATACTCATGCAGACAAACCTTGCCCCTCTCCCCACACTGCCCAAGTTCCCCTCCTTGGCTGCCAGAGGGGAACTGCCATCCTGGCCTCCGGCCTGGGTTTAAGAAGGGCAAAGCCCTGCCCCTTCCTGTCAGCAGGTTTCGCTGGTTGCCCCAGCAACCAGCACCTGTGCTGCCCTGGTGACTGGCAGCTGCGCCTCCCCCTTCTCACCACTAGGGGTCTCTCCTGAGCTGTTTCTGTTCCCAGGTGCAGGCCACCTAAGTGCTCTGCAACAGTCCCCCTCCCACTGCTACAGCAAGGAAAGCAGTGCCTGGAAGTGGGGGCAGGTGCATCCCTTGCCCTATGCCCCACCCATTTCTTCCCCCTGCAACCTTCCTGCCACCTGCACTACCCCACCCCAGCTCCCCCCAATCTTTGCCTTTTCCCTTCCCCACCCCACTTATTGTCAGATGCAGCTTAGGCTGCTCTGTCCCAGAGCGCAGCAGATGGAAGCTCAGCCCTTGCCTAGCCATGCAGCAGAGTCAGCACTGCTTATTAGCTGGGCAGAGGAAGGAGTTCCATCTTTGTGCCCAGGAGAGACCCCAGCCCAAGCCAGAGCCATGCTGTGCCTGACAGTAAGGGAGGAGGGAAGGGGGTGGGCATGGGGGCAGAAGCTGAAGAGGGGAAGCAGAGGGCTCAAGGCCAGAGTCAGAGCCTCAGCAGTTGCCTGCTCCCCCCTCTACTTTGGATGTGAATATAAGACAAAGGGCTCTTTCTCCCATGCTGATGGAGGGAAAGATGCATCTTATTTTTGAGTAAATATGGTATTATTAGGTATAATCATGCTCATATATTTGGGCATTTGTGCTATGACTATCTGTTCACTAGATTTTTGCGTTGCAGTAAAAACGTTTATGGCAGCACAAAAATGATGTCTGTTTTCAGCCAGAGATCCCCAGAAGCAACATCTTCCACACTGCTGTTGTGTTGTGGGTTCAGGTCACTAAGGCAGGAGCCACTTCTAACAAGGAGGTTTCTTTAATCCTGCTAACAGGATACAGGCACAGCCATCAGACCCGCTATGTCCAACTCTGGCTCTGGCTCTGCCTTATCTTAAAGATATACAGTTCTCAGTCTTTAAAAAAGGGTGTGTAGAACAGTTTGCTGCCTTGAAAATGACAATATTAAAAAAACAGAAACCCAAACTTGAATGTGTAAACAGGCTACGTTAGAGGAAAAAAATGAAATGGGGGGGTTTTTCCCGCAACATGAAACCATTCCACCTGGGACAGATATGTTAAAAGATGACAATATTATAAAAGGAGAACTAAGCCAAGAAGAAAAAAGGGAAAATAAAAATAAAAAATCTGCAAAATAAATGGAAGGACTGGTGATATTTGAAGCATCTAATCTGGCACTTCACCAAAAACATGGAAGGGTTTAAGCAACTAAGCAATAATTTTTTATAGATGCCAAATGAAATAGCTAGTCCACATAATTTTTAGCATGAGTAACATTTGCTTCCTTGGAGGTTCTGATTAACAGTAGGCAGCGCACACCTTGCATGATGCATTAGCATATGCTATATTCTTTCTCTCCTCCACAGCAAAAGCAGATTAAGTGAGGAATTACTACTGCAGTGTAAATAGTTTGATATATATACCTCAAAAATATTAGCTCCCGTTAGAGCTTGAATCCCAGCCAAGAAATAGCATCAATAGTTTTTGCTGATATATTTCATACACCCAAAACTGCTTGTAAAAACTTTAGAGTTGTTGCTTATAGCCGTGTTGGTCTGAGGACATAGGCAGACAAGGCTCTTTGGGTAGATGTGATATCTTTTATTAGACCAACTAATTTGTGGGAAAAATAACCCAGGAAAGCACACAATTCACCAGCAGACTCTATATGCCTGAAGAAGGGTGTTTGTGCCCGAAAGCTTGCAAAGAGTAATTTTTCCAACTATTTAGTTGGTCTAATAAAAGATATCACATCTACCCAAAGAATCTTGTCTATAAAAACTTTGGCATTTCTCCTCTTTCTCTGGGCACTTAACCATCTTTCTCAGACTGTCATTCTTGGTGTGCTGTCCTTTTGTGGCAGGTTCACCAGGATGTGTCAAATATGCTTTGTAACCTTCCATAAATTTCATAGATTTTTTAGGGTCAGAAGGGACCTCAGTAGATCATTGGGCAGGAAAGAGCACTGGGGTCAGATGACCCCAGCAAGGTGCTTGTCCAGTCTCCTCTTAAAGACCTCCAAGGTAGGGGAAAGCACCACCTCCCTTGGAAGCCCATTCCAGGTTTTGGTAACTCTAACTGTAAATACATTTTTTCTAACATCTAATTTAAATCTGCTCTTCTCTTAGGATCTCACCTGTAGGCCCATTACCACATGAGTAGCCCTCCTCTGAACCCTCTCAAGGTTATCTGCATCTCTCTTGAAGTGCAGTGCCCAGAACTGGATGCAGTACTCCAGCTGCAGTCTTACCAATAGAGGGGAAGTATCACCTCCTTAGACCTGCTTGTGGTACACCTTCTAATACATGGAAGAGTGTGGTTGGCTTTACTTATCACGTCATCACTTTGACAAGACATGTTCATTTTGGACTCAACTATGACTCCGAGATCCCTTTCTGCCATTGTGATGCTTAGAAAGTCACCTCCCAGGCTGTAGGTGTGTTAGTAATTCTTTCTCCCTAGATGTAGCACTTTGCACTTATCCTTGTTAAACTGCATCCTGTTCTGTTCTACCCACATTCCCAACCTGTGCAAATCCACCTGAATCTGCTCCCTGCCCTCCAGCATTTTTACTTTGCCCCATAATTTGGTGTCATTTGGTGTCACAAATTTAGACAGAGTGCTTTCCACGCCCTCATCCAAGTCACTGATGAAGATACTGAACAGCACTGGTCCAAGTACTGAACTGGGGAACAACCCACCTACCACAACCCTCTGTGTGCTCCACATATGCCAATTCTCCACCCACCTCACAATCACCTAATTTGTTCATAAGAATGGGATGCAACACTGTATCAAAGGCCTTTTTTAAAATCCAAGTAGATGACATCTACCTCAACTCCTGCATTTTGTGGCCTGGTCATAAAAAGAAACAAGGTTAGTCAGGCAGGATCTACCTGCTATGAAGCCATGCTGGTTGCCCTTCAGCATTATTTTTCCTATCAGACTCCCACAAATAAGATCTTTAATAATTTTTTCAAAGGTTTTCCCTATTTTATCCTCCTAATCAGAGTCTCACGTGTATGATCAAAAGGTTTGATCCAGCTCAGCAGAATTAATTTCCAGACTTGTTTTCTCAGAAAGGCCAGCTGTATTTAAACAGATCTCCGCAGTCAACTAGAACAAGCGGAGGGAGGGTGTGACGACAGGACAGGACACATTGTGTCTGACTCTGGCAGGCAGCTGCCTAGTACATTTATTACCTTCTGTAATTCCTTTGAGAACTGTCTTATTTTATTTTCTATTTAGCGCAAGATGAGTATCTTGCAATTTTACAAGAACAAGTTTATTTGTTTCACTGATACCAGAGTTTTCTTGTGCCAGCAGCCTGGTTCTTATACTGAATTATTTCTGGACAGAAACCGACATACACAATAGGCTCCTCCTGTAAATCCCCAGTCAGAGGGAAGTGTCTTCATATTATTACCATTAATGTTTGGCCTGACATAAGTGTCTCCTGCTCTAACAAGAAGAAATTTATTGTTTCAGGGATAACTGAATTCTCCTGTGCCCTCAGACTAAGATGTGGTATATTATTCTTGAACAACCACACATAATGTACAATCAGCCTCTTATCCCCAGGTAGAGGGAAGTTGACCTAACATTATGAATTAGTATTTTGCAAGATGTAATTGTCTCCTGCTTTCAGGAGAATTTCCCCTGATAATCTGAGTTCAGTTGTACCATCATATTCAGATATAGGACAAGGGAAAGAGGGCAAGGGAATACAATGAATGCACTGCAGATTATCATATTGCCAGCTACTATACCATTTCATTTTTGAATCCCTCTCTCTGTCTGTCAGAGAAGCTACACACCAGTTTGTTTTCACATAGGTGAATGATAACTATACTCAGCTGCTCCTGTATACAGAAATATCATTTTTACGAGTGATATGCAGGAGTCACGGGGTGGCTGTAAATGTGGGAGTTTATACTCATGTGAAAGCAAATACAAAGATTTTCATTTGCATGAGCATAAACCACTTTAAAATTTACAGCTTGCAATTCAAATGAGACCCAGACTGATGGGAAAATTTCTGGAATGGTGTGTGAACCAGATTCAGGAAGGTTCAAACACCTGTAGAATACAGAGTACTATAATTTTACTATATATCTTGCTTCCTCCTCCTCCAAGCACGTTTTTCCTTCTGACTGACTGCAAAACTGATGAAATTTTTAAAAACAAAACCACCCAGTAGAATAGAAAGTACTATAATTTCCACAGAACTTTCAGATATTCCAAGTTCCCTCAATGTATGTAGCCAGTAGCAATCAAATGATAATATAGTTGTGTTAAGTCCTCCAGGAGACACTCGATGAATCATAACGTTTTGCACTTATAAAACACTATTCATCTGAGGATCTCAAAGCACTTTACAAATAATTAATCCTTGAAGCTGTCTGAGATAGGTATATATTCTCATCTCACTTTATGAACATGTAAATTGAAGCCGAGGGAAATAATTTGTCTAGAAACACACAGCATCAGGCACACAAAACAGCAACCTCGATTTGCAAAACCTTTTCCCAACCACTGGCTGCTTTTCTCTTTAAGAAAGACATATGCATCAAATTCTTTTCTTTCATTACTAATTATTCAGAACCTGACAACTGGTGTAATACCCACACTGGATTTACTATAGTCATCTGATGATAAGTCTTCTATAGACAGATTATATTACTTTGTATTCAGGAATTGATTTGTCACTTAGAACTTCTGCACAGAAATCACAAATAATTTGATTTATTTTTGATTCAGTACACTGACCTCAAATGACAAACTTACATTATCACCTTATGCATAAATGCTTTATCCTGCATCTTCTTCATTACAGCAGTATTTATAAGTGACATCTTGCTGAACAGCAAAAGTACTTTTGAATGTCTAAGTGCAGGCTTTAGTTCAGCTTTGCAAAATTTACATAAGCAAAGTTGTTTAAAGCATACAAGCTTAGGAGGCTTATCTATATGTAGTATATGCATGTATATAAAATGTGTGTATGTGTGTGTGTACACAAATGTACATGCACACAACCATACAACACTTCAAAAATCTTCCAAATGAGCTATTAAATTGTAGAAATAATATGACAAACTGCAACAAAAGGAATTCTTTTACATTCTGTATTTCAGTAATAAGCATTCTTCTAGGTAACAGCATTGATTTCTATTGTGCATATTATATGATCT
This sequence comes from Crocodylus siamensis, assembly GCF_052110815.1. Classification (NCBI taxonomy): domain Eukaryota; kingdom Metazoa; phylum Chordata; order Crocodylia; family Crocodylidae; genus Crocodylus; species Crocodylus siamensis. The sequence goes on along the minus strand of NC_143398.1, from coordinate 62,237,673 downwards.
GAAGTAGCCTCCATAATGGATATGTGTTAGCTCCTTTAGGTTTTTGTTTCTGATCTTTTCACCAAAACACTCTCTCTCAAAAAAATGATTAGTCAAAAAATCGTAAGAAGGATTGTTGGTGTTGGAGTGATGTAGCCATCACGGTCCAGGAAACATGTGAGGGGCAAGGATTTTTATGAGTGATATCTTTTATTGGACTACATGGATCCTTGAAGGGGGGTGCAGTTTGGTAAGTGGGGAAACTCCAACTTTCCCTGCTTATGGAGCTGGACCCCAGATATTCCCAGGGGCACATTTCTATGCAGGGAAAGCTGACCAAGTGCTCCCAGGACTAGAGGGGCCAGATGCTTTGAAGGAAATCTTAGTGCATGCAGGACCAGGCCCCTCACGCCCTGGGAGAACACATCACCTATTGTACTGCAACATCAACATGTGGGACAATGTGTGTTTTGCTCAATGAAGCAGATCAGCTGTGGTAGCAGCTGTGAAGCAGAACAGATTCAGCAACATCTGTTTTTAGCCTACATCTCTCCCAGTGGTTCTCAAACTTTTTAGATCTAAGACATCTCTCCATAACTCTTCTGAAGTTAGTGACACCTTAGTTGAGAATCCCTCTCTGTGGACTGCCACTGTGACAGGATGGAGAGGCTCATACGTACTGATGACTATAAAAGCAGCACCATCAGTGTTACCATGGTGGTAAGTCAAAGGTGAAGTATCAGACGAATAGTAGTCCAACATAACACAAAGACCTCAACAGTGGAAAAGGCAGATGCAGAAGGTACACTTTTCAATGGCTGTAAAGGCAGATAAAGTCTTCAGCAACTTGGATCTTCTTGCCACTGATTTCTCCTCTGCCAAGTTCTGTGTGGTTGTCAATGTGCAACAGCCTCCTCACATAAAACAACTCACACATAGGCTTCTCCCACTGTCCAACATCTACTTCAATAACCAATTCCAATATCTCATTTTAACAGAGAAACCTGCAGATTTTGTAGTTTGCAAAGAGCTTTCTACAGACTGGCAGAGTTTCAGCTGCAAGGGGCTGGGTGGGAGTGGGAGGAGGACAGTCAGGCAGGGGGTGCCATGTGCATGTATATGCACATGTCCACCAGGCAGCCTGGTGCCACTGTTTCTGCAGTGCCAGGTTTCACCCACTGGGCTGCAGAGGCCCCAGGGGAGGACATCAGGGTGGGGAGCCCAAGCCCACAAGAGGCAGCCCATGCCCACCCCCACCCCACTCACAGATCTGGGGAGCACAGTTGTTCCCTGCCCCCCAGGACTGAGTGCAATGGTGGGGAGCCCCCTACCCCCACCCAAGCCCATAGCAGGCAGACAGCAGGAAGGGGAGCAGGGCTCTGATTTGCTGGCAGGGCTGGGGAGGAGGGGCTGTGGGTGGGTGGGTGGTGAGGGGTACTAGCAGGGATGGGGAGGCCTGTAGTGGGGAGTGAGGCACATGAGCAGAGCCAGGGAGCTGTGGCAGGCAGGGGGGAATGAGGGACACAAGCAGGCCCAGGGGGCTGTGTGGTGGGGAGTAAAGAGTACAGATCCAGGGGCCTGCGATGAGGGAGTGAGGAGCACCAGCAAGGCCAGGGGGGCTATGAGAGGGAGTGAAGGGCTTTTCATTTTAATCATGGTTTGGGGAGGTTTTTATCTAAGGATGTGTGATTTTTTATCAGAGAATTTGCAATTTTTTATCAGAGAAAACCGGGATCCCTGGTCATTATTAACAATATCTTCAGACAGCATGACAGAAACAAAACAACACGGCAACACCCTCTCTTGAAACTATAGTACCACCTCAACTACATTATTGTAAGACCAAATGACCTAAAAGACATTCATATCATGTATTATGAAATGAACCAAGGACTGCTGGACCTATCATCGCTTAGTGGCTAGGGACAGAAGTTGCATATAAACTGATTTAAGTGATCAGAAATTGTTTTAAACCTGTAACAGAACAGCAGTTCAGTGCACACAAACTGGTTTCAAAATGGCTGAAACTGGTTTAAGATATATCTGATTGAATGTAGTATCAGACTTAACAGATTTGGGTCAAGCCAACTTATGCAACTTCTGTCCCAGAGCCCTTCCTGGTTTAAGAGAAACCAGAGTCCTCCAGCATCCCAGCATACAGCCCTGGGCTGGGCTGTGCTTTCTGCTCCAGAGAGCAGGGTTGGCCCTGCCCCTCTGGTCTCTAACCTGAGCAGGGGTGGGGATGTGGCCAGATACATCCCAGCATGGCCCCAAAGGGGGCAGAGAAGGGGTTAATTCTTCCCTTCTTCCCCTCCCTCCCCTCTCGCCACCTCATCTGGGATCTTCATGTCTTCAGGCAAGCAGGGGAGGGAGCAGCCAGGGCTGGAAGACCCCAGATGCTATATCTGAGGTCAGAAGAGATGGAGGGAGGAATTAAACCTCTCTCTCCCTCCCTGTCCCCTTCCCTTTAATAAGGCTGTGAAGGGACAGCCGTGTCCCCAGCCCAACCACTGGAGCAGCGAGAGTAGGGGGAGGGCAGCAGCCTCTGTCAGGGTGTCCCAGGAAGTGCAAGCACAGAGGAGGTTTATTCCGTCTCCCCCCCCCCCCTTCCCTGTCCCACTGACAGGGACCACAGTCATGTGGACTGAATTGGGACTAAAGTCAGTCCACACAATGTTAGTGCACTTTAACGTGTCTATACGTGTGTTAATGTGCTTTTACTATTTCCACTTAAATTTGATACCTGCATTTGCAGGTATCAAATCTATGTGCAAATAGCCTAAATTAACCATTTTTAATTCACTTTAATGGTATGCATTTGTAGATGTCCACCCTTAATGCACATTAACTTAAGCTGCATTAAAGTTTCATGCGTAGACACACCCAAAGTTCAGATACTGTAACAAGTCTATATCTAGTATTTAGGCCATGGCTACATGGTAAATTTAACACATCCAACAGCATTACCCCTCAAGCATATTGTTTCCCATGGGCTTCCTTGTAAACCGGTAGTGCAGCTATGTCTGGGTGTATCTATATATGCTATTAGCACAGAGCAATGAACTCTAGCACATATTGTTCCCAGGAGACACATCTTCACCCAGGACTGCAGCACATTTTTTCTGAGTCAAAGCAGCCCCAGCTGGCAGAAGGCCCAGGGGGTCAGCCTTCCGGTCCAGTGCTGCTTCAACCAAGCTCATTGAGCCGTGGAAGGGCTGCCTGGGCCAAGAGTGTGCTCCAGTGCAGGGCTAGCCAGCTGGCAGCCTCCACACTGAAGCAACCTCGTACCCCAGTCAGCCCCATAAGAATCTACACGTGTCTTTCTGATACACAGAGAATATTTGATGTAGATGTGCCCTCTGTGAGTCAGTATGGAACGCATATTTTTTGTGGGAGCAGGCTAATTGGCACAGTAGTGGTAATTATCATTCTCAAACCACCTATATATGTGACTACACTGCTTCTGGGTTAGAAGGCAATACCATTTGCATTCTTCCAGGGCATGGTAAGTTGACCATGTAGAACTTGGCTCCAGGTTCTACAAATCAGGGAAGGTTAATTGAACCACTTAAGTAAAAACATATGGCATAAAAATGTTCCCTCTATATTGCCACCTAATGCTGGAGTGCCTAAATTGCACATGACCCAGGCTGATTCTAAAATCGCCTAAATACCAAGTTTTCTCTTTTGCCCATGTCCAGTACTGCTTCAGTCTGAGCATCTCAGTGTCCATATCCGATCTACGCCAGACTGCAATTTGGAAACCGGTTTTTCTAATCCAAAAAGTGATCACAGAATGCACACCCACGGGATCAGTCCTCCTCAAAAATACAATGGTGGCTACTTTTCTTTTAGTTAGGGTGCTCATGGGAAGCTTGACTTTCTTCTATAGCTAAGTTTTAAACACTGCAACTCTAACTACAACAGTTTTGTGCGAGGAGCTTAAACCTGTTAATGTGGTAGGCACATTCAGAGCGCAGCTACTACATCAGGCCACTCAAAATACTTAGGCTTTGCTTTGTTAATGTAACCCACTGGGCAAAAGGCAAGAGCTAAGCTCCTAGCTGATCAGGGTACGAAGGATGTCCACATGGTCAGAAACTGATTGCAGTTCAAATTAAAATATATATATCTTTACAAAACTACTTTGTATTTTACATTTTAAAAGATTATTAATTTTTCAAAATGATTTAATTTTAATCAGCAAAGGATCTTTCCACACAAAGGTTGCAATCACACTCACATTAGTCTAGCAGGCATACTACTTGTGCCTGTTTCTTAGATTGATAGGGACATAAAAAGTTAATACTACCACTGGTAGTGACATTAAGATTTCCCTTATAATTTTTCAAAGAACCAAAAATGGCAAAGTTCTGCCATTTGAATTCCCTTGTTAGTAAGATGATGACAGCAAATAGAGGAACCGAGCTGTTCCGATGAGAAGAATCAAATATTCACAGATTCAGCAAAATGCACACGACAAATGTTAATAAAGAAGCTGCAAATTGTGAACACCTCTGCTGACTGTCTGTTTTACTGTGTTGTGCCCCTAAAGCCAAGCATGTATAAGATAAGCCTTCTTTCAATGGCCAGCAATAACTGCATGGCTGATGTGGTAAATGCCTACTGCTCTTTTAAGGTCCCTAATTTGGAGCAGCTAAAATTGCCACAGATTTTTTTTTTCTACCACCCAGAACCTGAAATCCCAATTGCTGGCACTAAGGGAAATTATTAACAGCTAAGAGAGTTTGAGCTTTATGTTCAGGGTTGTCCCATTAAATGTATAGGGTGATGTTTTCTGGTTCCAAAATACAATAAACAGATTTTTAATTGCACTAGTCTGATTTATAGTCAATGTAATCACTCCAGATTTGCAAAGCATAACTAAATGCAAAATATGAGGTCAAAATTACACATAAAGGACATATGGTCTGTGGTCAGAGATTCCATGATGCATTTCATAAAGTTTATAAGGATGAAAACTAAGGTCTTAGGTAAGAGGCAGCTTGAATAATTACATACTTACTTTTGTAGCTTTGTATGAAGTTTTACCTACTGTGACCAATGGTAGACTTACCATGAAACAAACTGTGCAGTGCAACAGGGCCCCCAATGACAGAAAGCCCCAATGCCGCCACTAGAAAGCCTCCCGCATTTTGTTTGTGGCCCTCCCTCCCGCCCACTGGATGTGGGCTTCTTCAGCCATTCCAGCCAGAAATTCCAGGCACAGTCCCCCGCAACCGGTGTGCTGCGCTAATTCCCCCATGGAAGTGCCATGGGGCAGGACGTGGGGCCCTGCACCCTGCTTGGATCACAGGACCCCACTAACTGTAAACCTGCCACTGACTCTAACAGTATATTTCATCTTCACTTTTCTCCTGTTAAATAGTTGTTCCACTCTGCATCAAATCCAGGTGCATGTATATAGTAGAGAAAATAATTTTAATGTGTAATTTGCAAGTCAGTTTTCTAGGGCTAATTCTATATTCATTTAACATCAGTGTAATTTGAATATTTCTATTGAAGATTTACATCCATGTAACTGACAGCAGGATCTGGGCTGTTGTTTATGAAGTGTTTGGGGATTTATGAGGATTAAAAGCATTATGTAAGTGTAAGATTTTCTTATTTAGTTGCTTTAGTATTTGAAGTGGTTCAACCTTTCTGTCAGCTTCATGGCTTAAACTGGTATTATTCAGCTTCACAAGCCCGGTTGATTGAACAGTGAAAAGTTAAGCGTCCCAAAAGATGCAAATACTCTGGGCTAATTATCAGAGGCTACTTATTGGGCCTGTAGATGACTGCTGTGTTTTAAGCACAACTATTAATTATAATGTTAGCAGAATATTTGTAATCACTTCAAAATTAACCTTTGTATCCTCAGGAGGTTTTTCCTTATAAGAGTCACTTGGAGTCTCATAGAGAAACTAATTAGTCAATGAATGATAAGAACAGAAAAATTACGAATTAGTTCTTTGTTTACTGCTTCATGACTGTACCATATAATTTGTATTGTAATTAAAATTTGTTGTATATTGTAAAAAAAGAAAAAGGTATAATTCAGGAATAACAACAGTATTTTTGAGTGCTGCTAAGGCATATGTATGTTGATATTTTCATTTGGGCCGTCTATTCCCTAGCTATCCAGAAAATAAGAGGTAAGTGAAAGGCTTGAATCAGAGCATGGTCAAGAAAAGGAACTTTGCTTCATCTCTTGACAAGGTTCAAGTTTTAAAATTCTTCATGAAACAAAGAGAGAAACATAAAGGGTGAAACAACTCCACTCTACCTTGCCTGCCTCCTTCCACTACTTTCAATTGCAAAAAATGAATGTCAGCGTTCATCATTTATTCTCATAAATAAACTGAGTGGCTGAATGGCTGTGATGTAGATGATTACATGGTCAGGTGGGTGGCAAATTAACTTAGGGGTCTCACCCAGAGAGTGGTGGTGGATGGGTCGGTATTGACCTGAAAAGATATGGGCAGTGGAGTCCCACAAAGCTCAGTCCTCGGATCTGTATTGTTCAATGTCTTCATCAGTGACTTGGATGAGGGCATGGAGAGCACTCTGTCCAAATTCGCAGATGATACCTAATTATGGGGTAAAGTTAATACACTAGAGCAGGGGCGGAGAATTATTTTGGACAGGGGGCCGCTTACCCAGTTTCGGCAAGCTGTCGAGAGCCGCATGGGTAGCCCCTCCCCTTGATAGGTTCCCCGCCCCCGGTCACCATCTTGGGACCAATGTCCCCATGTCCAGCACCAGTGGGGCCCAGAGCAGAGCACAGGCTGGCAGGGGTCCGTGCAGCTGGGCTGGGTTGCACCAGCAGGGAGAGGGGGGAGCTGACCCTCTATAGAGCCCCTGCCAGCTGGGACCCTGTACTCCTGCCACACTGATCTGGGCCCTGCCGGCACTGGTCCTGGGATACCGTTGTGGGCCCCATGCACCTGCTGATTCCCAGTGCTCCCCAGCCTCACAGTACAGGTGGGGGGCAGTGTGCAGCCCTGACCCCCTGCTCCCCAGCAGGGAACAAACTGGTGCTGAGTGCAGGGAAAAGCAGCCCCTCTCCTGCCCCATGGTCCATGCTCCCTGCTGCAGCCACTCACAGCCTGCACGGGGCTATCCTGAGCAGGGACAGGCAGCCCCATGCAGACTGAGAGTGGCTGCAGCATGGGGCACTGGCCACAGGGTGGGCAAGGGGCCATTTTTCCCCTCACTCAGAACCAGCTTGTAACCTGCCTCCACTGCCAGCCTGGGCCCTGTGCCAGCTCCAGCAGCTGTGCCCCCCCACCGTCCCCAACTTGCTGGACCAGGCAGTGTTTGCTACCACCACCTCTGGGCTTCCCAGTGCATGAGCTCCAGGCAGGCAGCAACAGCAAACACTGCCTGGCATGACAAGTGGGGGGGCCACAGCTGCTGCCGCCATGGCTCAGCCCTATGGGTGAGCCTGGAGCTGGAACAGGGCCCAGGCTGGCAGCAGGGGTGGGTTAGAAGCTGGTGCTGAGCATGGGAAAAAAGGCCTCTCCCTCACTCTGTGGCTGGTGCCCCATGCTGAAGCCACTCGCAGCCCATGTGGGGCTGCCTGTGCCTGCTCAGGACAGCCCTGCATAGGCTGTGAGTGGCTGCAGCACGAAGCACCAGTCACGGGGTGGGTGAGGGGCTGCTTTTCCTGTTCCCCCGCCCCCTTACCTGAGGATCCAGCAGAGGGGCAGCCACATGGTCCCAGGCCAGAAGCCCCTGCTGGGACTTCTGGATGGAGGGCGGGGCTGGGCAGACCCAGCTGTTGCAGGAATCTGCCAGGCTTCCCCAGGTCCTACTGCTCCTGCTTCCTGTCATCTTTTATAGGAACCAAAGACAGATAACTATTAATTTTCTAAATTTTGTAGGGGCCCCACAGGCCAGATAGAATGGTCTCACAGGCCAAATCTGGCCCATGGACTGTGTTTTGCCCACTCCTGCACTAGAGGGTAGGGAACAAACCCAGGCAGATCTGGACAAGTTGGAAAAGTGGGTGGAACAGAATAGGATGCAGTTCAACAAAGAAAAGTGTGAAGTGCTGCACCTAGGGAGAAGGAATCACCAGCATGCTTATAGGCTGGGGGAGGAGCTTCTCAGCACCACAGCAGTGGAAAGTCATTGTTGACACCAAGATGAACATGAGTATTATTGACAACTTCCCCTCTACGCAGCACTGGTCAGGCCGCAGTTAGATTACTGCATCCAGTTTTGGATGCCGTACTTCAAGAGGAACGTGGACAAACTCAGGGTTCAGAGGAGGGTAACTTGTATGGTTAAGGGCCTGCAGGCAAAGCCCTACAATGAGAGATTGAGTGACCTGGATCTCTTCAGCCTTTACAAGCGAAGGCTGAGAGGAGGTCTTGTGGCTGCCTACAAATTCATCAAAGGGGGGGCCGCAAGGAATAGGTAATGCTCTGTTTACCAAGGCACCCCTTGGAGTAATGGGGAACAGTGTCCACAAACTGAAGGAGAGCAGATTTAGATTAGACATCAAGAAAAACTTCTTTATGGTAAGGGTTGCCAGAATCTGGAATGGACTTCCAAGGGAGGTGGTGCTCTCCTGTACTTTGGGGGTCTTTAAGAGGTGGCTAGACATGCACTTGGCTGGGATCATCTAACCCCAACACTCTTTCCTGCCCAGGGCAGGTGGTTGGGCTTGATGATCTACTGAGGTCCCTTCTGACCCAAACATCTATGAATCTATGAACCATATCTCAATGAACGGGGAATGAATAATCAGTTTTACCCATACAAGCACAAGCCATGTCATTTAAACTTGTTTTTATATATGATAATAAAATTCCACTAAAAATATCTATGTAATGATTATTACTTAATGCGACAGAGACCCTGAGGCTCTCTGTTACTTTAAAGGAGAAATAACTCAGGGAGAGCCCAGGGTCAGGGAAGACTGCAAGGCAGAAAGCTGCTAGGTAGCTGGCCCCAGGGAAGAAGAGACTAAGTGCTTAATGCAGAGCTACAGGCTGCAGTAGAACAATAGGATAACAATAGGGCAATGCCCTACCTGCAATAGAACAATAGGACAACACCGCACAAACAGTAGGAAGCCTATTTCACTGCTAGCTCCACCACTGTAGGCTGAAACCCTGCAGTAGGGAAAAGGCACTGCTACAGGTAGGCTGCCATGAAGACCAGTTAAAAAGCCTAATTAGAGGGCACCTGTGGCCAGCACTATTGAATCACCTGACCAGAAAGGGTCAGGGCCTGAGAGAGTTATAAGCTAGGGCCAGAGCTACGACAGTCAGTCTGACTTTTGAGGCTAAAGAGGAAAGAGCTTGATGATGATGACAATGACAATGATGACTGTTGCTGAGGGACAGACTGCAAGAATGCCATGTCTGAAAAAAGCAAAAAAGGGGCTGAGGTCTAGCAGTAGACTAAGGCCCAAGGCTGGGTAGGAGCTTTCATATATAGACAGGAGGCTAAAGGTTTAGTTATAGCCAGAGTGCTTAAATTTTTTATTTTAGTTTTAACTGGTGATCCCAATAGTACCTGAGGGCATGGGAATGTCCTGTGCCCTACAAGGAGCAGTGGGCTTAAGGTACAGGGTAGGATAAGCTAAAGCACTGAAGCTTTAGCAATGAGCATGATCTCTTGCCCATGAATGTCCCCTGAAATCAACTTAACTATAAATAATCAGGTAACAAAATTGTGAGCATCTATCAAAGTGTTCCACATTTTGTGGTGCATTAGTTACAACTGGTCAGAAACTGGAGTTTTGGTTGCATGGGAAAGTTGGCATTTCAAAACAAAACAAATGTAGTTAAATTAAACACACTGATATTTTGAAATTATCTGTGAAATGAAATTTCACCCCCCCAAAAAAAGAAAATTATTCAGAATCATGAACGTTTTGGTTTCAACAATAAACTTCTGTTTTGATAACATCAAAACCTTACACACACATATTAAAATTACAGTGATAAATACAAGTCGGCATTAAACAAAAAAATAAACACAAAAGCAAAACATGAGCAAAACCTGAAGTTGAAATGTATCTTTTCCTCACAAAAAATTCATGAAATCTAAATGTTTCCATAACATGACATGTTACCAAAACTGCATTTTCTGATAGTTTTCAGAAAATGTTTTCAACCAATTTTATTAATAGAATTTCTAGAACATTACAAAGCGTGTGCCAAACTGCCTACCTCAACCCACATCCCTTCACATTACCATTTTTCTTCACTGACTTCCTCTGTTTCACCACATAAATTTAACTTCTTGTCTTCATCTTCTATTTTGCTCAGTTTGGGTAAATTAATGCTAATGTTCTTAATACATATTTACTTTCATAAATTAGTGACTCTGGTTTTAAAAAATTCTGAGCACTCAGCTCCTAGTTTTATTTATACTGGCTTATGTTTCATAGACATTAGGGCTGGAAGGGACCTCGGGAGATCATGTGTTTGAGATCTAAATTGTTTGCCTCTCATCTCAAACTTTGCTTCTTCAACAATGCTCTTTTCACTAAACAATTTGTTTAATAGATTTTAAAGTCAGAAGGGATCACTATCATTCATTTGGTGTACATAGGATGGAATTTCCTTTCATTTCCAGATAAACTACAAATTTCTAGGATCTTTTAGCAGCCTTTTAAATCATTTTAAAAGACATCCAGGCATAATTTAAAGACTTCAAATGTTTGAGACGACCACATTAAGACCACCTGATCTAATGGTTAATTCTAATGGTTATTCATGAACTTAAAAACATGCACTTTATTTCTAATTTGACCTTCCCCAGCTTCAAGTCCCAGACATCAGAATTTATTATGTCTTTTCTATCACTATCTTAGCACCTATCTTTATCTACTTCCACCTGCTTACTCCACACTGCACTTTCTGTATGGGAATACTTCCTAATATCCTTTCCTTACCCACCATTAGCATATTAATTATGCTATACTATTTCAATAGCATAAGAAGTATACTATGCTATGCTGTACTATGCTAATAGTATACTAAATATGCTATGCTAGTAGTATAATAATTATACTATGTTATGCTATGCTAGTAGGATAAGTATACTATGCTATGCTACACTAGAAGTATAATAAGTAAGTATACTCTGCTATGCTCTGTTAATATACATCGTAATTCTGTTTCAACTTCATCCCATAAACATGCCATGTTCCCTTTGTTAAAATGTACAGACCAAATTTTGATCAGTTAGAATAACGAAATCCAAGTAAATCCACTGGAGTTACTCCAAAACAGTGTTTGGCTCAAAGCTGAAGCATACTTCAGAAGTTTTGCACCTTTAAATATTTGTCTGGCAACTACCATGATATAATCAAGTACTCCTCAATAGTCACAGTGTTGATTCAATCTTGGATTTAGAGAACTAGTTTATATTCCCTTCTACAGTACTTTTTGTCAATATACAATAGCCTTGTAATATACTTCCATCCAGCTGGAGCCACTTATGCATATTTTCATCTAGTCAAAGCTGCTTTCACAATATTTTGATTATTCTTTTTTTTTACTCCTCATATTTGATGTTTCTAATTTAGCTTGTTAAATCCAGAATGAAACTAATTGCTTGGTGGAGTAAACTGATGTGCAATTTAAAGTAATTTCAGTTCCATTTTAAGAATATCTTCCAGTATATCTCCTGAACCTTAATTGGGCCACTGGAGAGATTAATTAAAACTTTGTAGATTAATTAAGCAAATTTCATCTATTTTTCTGTAATTTACTAATTCTTAGTTTCATTCTAATCAGTTGCACTAATGTGTTACATTTAATATTTTTAAGAAAATATCTAGGAGCCAAAATTATTATGGGAAACATGATGGATTCTGAAGATCCAAAAATAAAATTAAAAAGATTAGTTAGCTCAAGTCTCATCACGGTAGAAGTAGGTAATAATGAGTGTTTTCATAATCCTTTAGATGAGGGGTGTCACACACAGCCTGTGGGCCAGATGCAGCCCATGGCGCCCTACCATCTGGCTCCCAGTGCTGCCCCTTGTTTTAATCAGACCCACATAGGACACAAGGTGTGCCTTAGGTGCAGGGCCAACCCATGTGCTGGATCAGGTCAACAGACTCCTTCTCCTCTCCCAACATACGTGACTCAGCAGCTGCTCCAGCCAGCCTGGGACCTGCACTGTCAGGCACTGCATTCAGCAGAGGTTTCATACAGGCTGGAGCAAGCACTGCATGCTGTGCAGCCCCAGAACAACTGCATGCAGTGTAGTCCAGCTGGGGCAGCCACTGCATGCAGTATGGCTACCTCCCTAGAGGGAAGCAGCATCTGTTTTGGCTGCTCTCAGATCTCTGCTGCACACAGCATAGGTTGCAGACCTACAGGAGCAGCCTACAGACAGGCCCCACAACACTCATACAGCCTGTTGAGCCAGATGAATTTGACACCCCTGATTTAGATAATAAAACTGAGAGAAACTACCTTAATATTAATGCATTCATTGGCAGGCTTGTTATGTAGCAGTGACAGGCAGAGTCTTCTGCCTATCTGAAAGGAGAAGATTTAGGAATAAAAGAATGAAAAATAAGTTCCTGAGTCACTGTCTGTGAAACCAAATGATTGGACTCCTAACTAATAGAAACCTAACTGCATTTATGATGGAGGTTGATCAAATAACAAACGGGATTATATTTATAATCCCTTTCATAGCTTGCTCAACCTCCATCATAGGAAAGTAGAACTAGGAAGGACCTCATGAGGTCATCTATTCTATCCTGCTGCTCAAGGCAGGATCATTTCAGACTAAACCACCACAGTCAAATTTCTTTCTATCTTGTTCTTGAAAAGTTTCAGGAATGGAGATTCTACAGCTTCTGTAGTTAAGCTACTCCTAGCCAAAATCTCTTCTGAGGTTTAACTTCCTAATCCCTAACCTAATTGTTTTCTGCTGCAGTTTGAGGCAATTGCTCCTAGTCCTGCCCCCAAAGCCACAGAGAAAAGTCTGTCTCCATCCTCTTCCTAATTACTCTTCAGATATTTTTAGACCATTTTCAAGTCCTACTTCAATTGTCTCTTCTCTAGACTGAATAACCCTAGTTCTTCCAGCCTTTCTTCATAAATTGTGCTTTCCAGGCCTCTGACCACTTTTGTTGTTCTCTGCTGGACTTTTTCTTGATGTAGGGCCCCAAACTGGACAAAGTACTCCAGGTAAGGCCTCACCAGTGCCAAAGGGAGTAGGAAAACCTCTTTTCTTGATTTTTAAGAGACATTCCTATTAATACAGCCAAGTGGGAATGTCTACTCATACATTAATACAACATAGTTATAGTGCATTAAGTTTAGTATCTGTATTGACAGGTACTAATTGAATGCTCTGTAATCGGTGCTACTATGCAGTAGCATTGGTGCACAACTTTTAAGTGATGCTAATGTAGAGTAGAATAATTCTACTGTCCATTAGCGCATTAGTGGGAGTTTTGCCATGATGTGCTAATGCACAGTAGAATGAGTCTACTGCATTTTTAGCATCTAATATAAATGCGCCTAGTATGTTCTTGATTTTTTTATTTATTTTTGAAGCAAGAGCTTGCCACTGACTCCTGATCAGTGTGTGATCCTCTGTAGCTCCCAAGTCCTTTTCATGAACATAATTATGGACTTCTACCTCCCACCATTCATTTAGAGATTGTTCCTGAATCTCACTCCTCTGGTGGTTCAGAACCACCTAATTTCAGATCAAATTTGTTCATAGCCAGTTTATACCTAGTTCTTGCACCAACGTTATCCTTTAGCTTAACTAGCCCTTCCCCCTGCCTCATGTTAATGCCATAAGATAATTATTTATAAAGAGTAATTATTTTCCCTCTCAACCCTTTGTTTTGCTAAGCCACACAAACCAAGTTCTTTCAGACAGACTCTATTTCCTGGATCATCCTGATAGCTTTCCCCTGTACGTCTTCCAGGCTAGACAAAAATTGTACACAGTATTCAAGGTGAAGTCTCACAAGTGCCTTATATAATGAAATTAATGCTTCCTTATCTCAACTGCAAATATACATGTACGTTATACCTGATATAGCTTAAGATAACATTTCATTTTTTTCATGAAGGCATTACACTAGTGGATGACTCCTATGATTGACAATACACTCATTTCCCCTCCTCAGTCATTTGTAACTTGTGAGCTCTCATGTTAGAGCAGTGGCTCTCAATTTTGTTAGACTCAAGGTACCCCTTGATGTGTGTCAGCTATCACTCACTTTTTGACTACAGAAAAATAATAGAGCAATTGTTCTGTTGCAAGGAACTCAGAGAGATCACAACATTTCAAAAGGCTTCTGTTAATATGTATTCTTATTTGAAATCTCTGCATTTATCTTCTGAATCAAGCATAAGTTTTTGCACATTTAACCGTGCTAATATTGTGCAGCACCCTGTCACCCTGGTTGAAAATCATTGCTCTGAAGAACAAATTGTTATTAGTCCACTGGGGCTAAATCCAGAAATAGACTTAGGTTCCTAAAGCATGGATGGTTGGCCCTCATGGTGGATTCCATTTAGGTGAGATAGGCACCTAGGCTGCTTATATAGTACATGGGGCAAGTAGAAGTGCCTCAGAATATGCTTTAACCTAGCCATCTAAAGTCAGCTGCCTATAGAAAACAATTAGGAATTACTAAGAACAGGAATATGTCTTAAATATTGACACACACAACCCTCCCAAGGCCTTAGTGAAGATTTCAAGATGGTACTGTGTCCACTCAAGATCCACAACCCAGTAAAAACATTGAGCAAGTCTGACAGTACTCTTTTATAACAGTGGTTCTCAATCTTTTTTGTATCAGGACCCATTTGTAAACATTGATGACCAGTCACAAGCCAGGGGTCCCTGGCTCTGCCAGTACCCCTCCCTTCCCACCCACAGCCCCCTGGCCTTGCTGGTGCCCTCATTCTTAAGCCACAGTCCCCTACCTCCTGGGCCATACTGGTGCCTCTCTCTCCCAACCCGCAGACCCCTGTCTCCTCCAGCCCTACCGAAGGGGGCCCCCAAGATGCCCCCATCCCATGTGGGCCACAGTGTGGTGGTTGTAGCAGCTCTGGCTCATGCAGATGGCAGCAGAGTGAGTCCAGCCCTGGAACAGGCTGGAGGGAGGAGGACGGGAGGCCTGTGGCATTCCCCACCTCCCCTGCCCTGGACTGAGACTCCCATGGCACACCAGGCAGCCTGGTCACAGTCCCAGTAGCCTCACCCCTGTGAGTATGGGCACCAGCCCTGGTGCCACCAGCCCAGCTATGCAGCTCCCCGCTGCCCACTTCCCCCACTGGAAAGGCAGACACCTTCTCTTCCACTCCCACATCTCTGATGCAGCCTCAGTGCCCAGCCACCTTCCTCCAGTGCCAGCAGGCACCCATTCCACCACCCCCGTTCTTCCCCCCCCCCCCCCCACATACACCCAAACAGACTCCAAGCCCTGGACCTCCAACACCCACTCCCCATACACTTATATGCATACAGCTGCTGGGGCTACACCCACGACCCTGCCTGGCTGCATGCCAGCCACCTGTGTAGACTTCATAGATTTCATAGACATTAGGGCTGGAAGGGACCTCGGAAGATCATCAAGTCCAGCCCCCTGCCCCAGAGGCAGGAAGTCAGCTGGGGTCATAGAATCACAGCAAGACAAACATCCAGATGTCTTTTGAAGGAGTTCAGAGTAGGTGCTTGAACCACCTCTGGCAGCAGTCTATTCCAAACCTTGGGAGCTTGGACAGTAAAGAATTTCTTCCTTATGTCCAGCCTGAAACAGTCATGGAGGAGTTTGTGACTGTTCAACCTTGTCATCCCTTGGGGCGCTCTGGTGAAGAGTCGTTCCCCCAGATCCTGGTGAGCAAACCAATTTATAGATGGACACTAGATCACCCCTGAGCCTGTGCTTTTCCAGGCTGAAGAGTCCCATGGCTCTCAGCCTCTCTTCATAAGGTCTGCTTTCCTGACCTCTGATCATGTGGGTGGCTCTCTCCTGCACCGGGAGGATGACATCCTGGGATTTACTTGAGAAGCATCTGTGGATGCAAGCAAGCATTTTACTTGCTTTACTAGCAGCAGTATCACCTTTCAGGTTCATGTTCATCTTGTGGTCAATGATGAACCCCAAGTCCCTTTTATCCGTAGTGCTAGCCAGCGTAGCACTGCCGAGCCTATAAGGATGCTGCAGGTTTTTCTTCCCTAGGTGGAGAACCTTGCATGTTTCAGTGTTAAACACCATCAGGTTCTCATCCAACTATTTCCTGAGCCTGTCAAAGTCAGCCTGGATCACCCTCCTGTCTTCAGGTGTGGATGTTTTACCCCAGAGTTTGGTGTCATCAGCGAACTTGGCCAGTCCGCTTCTGATACCAATGTCCACATGAGCCCAAGGACAGAGCCCTGGGGGACCCCACTGGTTACATGATGATTGACTTCCATCAACCCTCTAGGTCCTACCACAAAGCCAATTCCCCAGCCAGTGGATGGTGGTGTGGCTGAGGCCATAGTTAGCCAGTTTTACCTTTGAGGTGATCAAAGGCTTTTTTAAAGTCAAGGTATACAACATCAATCTCTTCTCCTTTGTCCAGGTAATAGGTCACCTGGTCATAGAAGGAAATGAGATTGGTGAAGTGTGTGTGTGCACAGATGCAAATGCACCTGCTGCCTCCAGTCATGCCAAGCAGCTCCTTGCAGGCTGGAATGCTGCCAGCCTGCAAGGGGAAACCCATGTTTTACTGCATTTTTCTGGGATTTGCTCAGAATATTTTTTAATATTCTTGCAACCCACTTTTGGATCGCAACCCACAGGTTGAGAAACTGTTTTATAACACAGGGAAAGGACTTAGTTGTGGTGCTTCTCTTTTATGAAATGTCATAACAGACCACTTGCCAAGGAAGTGTGTGGGGGAAGAGGCCCAGGTCCTCTTTTTCCCTCTGCTTGAGGGTATACAACAACATTTGTCTCCTTTCCAGGAGTGTCCTAATTAGTCTATGCCACTTCATAGGAAACAATTCCAATTCAACGATTCATTAGTCAGAAAGCAAAAAGAGTAAACAGGAACAAGGGCATCTTTCTGTAGCATATGACACCCCTGAGTAAACACTCATGGATTCTGCTCCTTCATTCTATATTAGCCTGCACATGTTGACTCGCCATATTTTATCCTTATTCTTTTTTAATTAAACAAGTTGCAAAAGGTTAAGTCCTTTTGCAAGTTCTAACTCAGCTTGGGCTTTGAAATTTTGCACTGCACCTTATACTTTCTGAGCTCTTAAAAGGTTTTTGTTACTAGTCTACACCTTTTTCCATTCCTCTTTACATCTAATATCCTTAATGAAGTAGTTAGTTGTTGAATTCAGCCTGGAGCTATAAGTTTTTCCCACCCTATACCACCTTTCTTTGAGAAATGCAAGTTCCAGGCAGTCTTTATACCTCTGACTTAAAGAAATCCCAAGCCTCCTTTGCATTCCAGCCCTTGAGCTCTTCAGTCCTGTTGACAACAGTAGTTAGTTACCTTAATTACTCCAAGTTTGTCTTTGAATGAGTCATTTTACCTCCAGTCATCCCTAATCTTCTATAGAGAGTTTTGCTAGCTCTGTGAAAATATGAGCCTTTTTGAAACTCTGAAGCATCAATATATGCTGAGAGCCTTTTCAGTTTGGAAAGAATTACTTGAGCATCTGACTCACTTTTAAAATTCACTGGGGAAAAAAACAAGAAAAAAAAAACCCTTTATACCTGTTCTCTGGTTGAAAATACATTCACAAAATTGAGCTACTAAAATTTGAAAAGATTAAAAAAAACCACTTTTATAAATATTAGACTTCTGTCATGCCAAATCCTGCAAATTTTAGTCTTGCTGAAGTAAATCTACTATTAGCTTCAGTGGAATTGTTACCTTTGTATCAATGTATTTAATCCAATGTCTACTTGGATTAGTAGTAGTACCCTGGCTACTATTGATACTCATGAAAGACAATCTGAAAAGCCATGTAGCTTTGTAACAATATCCTGCTTCAGTTAAACTCTATCAGTAACAATGTTCCAATGATATAAACAAGGTTCATGATGGAAAAATGCAGTAAAACTTGGATTTTTCTCATTTTGAGCAGAAAACACCCAGATTGTCTCATTTTAACAAGAAAAAACAGGATTTTCTCATTTAAAGGAGAAAAACATGGGAAATGGTGGGTTTCCTCTTGCAGGCTGGCAGAGTTCCAGCCTGCAAGGGGCTGGGATGAGTGGGTGGAAGGCAGTCAGGCAGTGGGCACGACGTGTATGTACATGCACATGGCCACCAGGCAGCCTGGACAGCAGTTCCCACTGTTAAGTCTGACAGGGAGGATTTGTGCATGGGATGGGTGCAGGCTGCCTTCTGTGGGCTCAGGTTCCTTACCCTGCTGCCCTCCACCCTGCTGCCCTCCCCACTGGAGGCTCAGCAGGTCAGTAGGCAAGACCTAGTGTGTCATGACAGACCTGGGCAGAGAAGCTCAATGCCACTGCTGTGAGACCCGTCTCACCATGGTGAAGCACCCACTGCTCTCCCAGCAGCAGCGAGCTGGTGGTGTAGAGTTGTGCCCCTTGCTGCTGCCAGGAGGCGAATAGGCACTTAGCCATGGTGGTGTAAAGCTCTCAGCAGTAGCATTGAGCTTCCCCACCTGGCCCTGCTTTGTTCTGCCATGCCAGGTCCTGCCTGCTGGACCATGAGGGCCCTGGAGCAGAGTGAGGAGCCCCGAGCCCACAGCAGGAAACCTGCATATTCACCCCACCCCCAGACTCAGCTCCACCCATGCCGCCTGTCAAGGAGGAGGAGCCAGGCTCTGAGTCCTGCTCCACTGCAGCCTCTGCCTCCCACAGGTGGCAACTGGGGCTTGGATGCTGCTGTGGGGACCAAGAGGCTGCAGACTTGGGTCCCTGGCCCCATAGCCCTGGCAGCTGGGCCCCCCCTTCAGCAGGGCTGGGAGTGGAGGAAGGCTGTGGATGGGGAGTGAGGGGCAAGGGTATGGGCAGGGCACCACCACAAAGCAGTGAGGGGGGACAATCAGAGCTGGCCCCATGTCCTGGTGACTGAAGGGAGCAAGGGGGAGCTCTGATTTTTTCATGATAAAAAACCCAAAATCAAATGCCAAAATGTATAGGTATTTAGAATGTATTTTATTACAGTGACTGAGGCACTGGTAGGCTTCCAAAGTGCTTTAAAATTGTAAATATATCAGTAAAATATTGTGTTCAAGTGATACCTATATATATATATAGTGGTGTTTCATTTTCACAGAAAAACATGGATTTGGGGAGGAGGGTAATCAGTGAATATTCATTTTTTTAAATCAGTGATCTTGCAATTTTTAACAAAAAATCAGGATCCCTGGATATAACACATCTGTTTTGCCTCTCACTCCTTGAGTGCATTACCATTCAATATCATCCAGAGGTAAGATTGTCTTTCTCTGATTTCTCTGGAATCATAGAAAACTATGTAATAGCAATGCAGCTAAAGTCAACCCCCTCCAGATAAAAACACCCCTGAACTTTGGGAAATTTCAGATCTGAATGTTAGCCAAACTGGAAAAAAAAAAAAAAAAAGCTTAGTGTGCACATTAATTGGTATGTAATTAAAGGCTACAATTAAACATTAAATCAAAAGCTGTTCTTGTCTTCATATACCTCTGGATTCTATGACTCTCATGACACCATTGGTGACATATTAATATAATCAGGAACCCTACTTCTGGAAATTTGCTTAGCCCTCATGTTTTCTATATTTATTTTTTAGCTCTATTCTCACATTAAGAACAATCCCTGATTGTTATCAGTGCATAGATGATGGCTCAGAAACCATCTCAAGTACACCTATGCTCTTTCCCCCAGTCTCTCCTGTGGACATTTCCTTTCAGTGCTATGTTGCAGCCTTCTTTTTTTCCTGGAGTGGAATTCTACAGTTTGCTCTGTCTAGAGTGAAATACCAGCTCTCCTTAGATAAATACAGACAGTCAAAAAGCTCGAGGCTGAATTAATTCAGTCTTTGCTGGTTAGTCTAAGCTACATAGATTAAATTGAAACAAAAGTGAACAGATATTTACCTTTGATTCAGGAAATGCAGCCACATGCCTGCAGTGGCTCAGGACAGAAGCTGGAGGGTGTTAGAGCACAGCTCTCTAGCACGTAGCTAGAATGGGCTGTGTATTCACCTCCTCTTCCTACTTCCCCTGAGGTCTCTGGAATTTGCAGTCCAGAATCACAGCAGCAGAACTCTGCAGGGCTGCTTATCACTTCATCTTCCTACTTCCATGTGCCTCTGGGATTTGTAGTCCACAATTGAAGCTAGCAGTAAGTTTTAGTAGGAGAAGGGGTGTTTAACCCCCCTCCATGGCCCAGGACCTATGCCAGGGTTTTCCTGAGGGACCAGTCCCCTCCCAACCCTGCAGACTGAGCTGCATCCCCATCTTGGCTTGCCCACCCCCCTACCACCTTGTCAGCCACCCTTCACTGCTCCAACTAGGAAAAAGAGGGGTGTGGCTGTTGCCCTGTGGGGTCAGGTAAACTCTCAGGATCTCCAAATTGTGCTGTTAGACAGGAAGGTGTGATACAATTGCATGGATACAAACACACAAATCAATTAGGTGCACATACACACATGCGCGCGCGCACACTACCAACACAGGCACATACACATCCAAGATTACCAGCCTAGGCATATGCATACCTATCACCAATTCAAGCACATACACACTGTAATGATAATGACATGCAACATACACAATACACATATACACACAGGTTAAACACTGACTCAGGTGACTGTGTGTGTGTTGGTGCCTGTGGTACCTATGCTTGGGGTGCTTGGTAACTAAAGAGCAAGTGGCAGAGATCAGGGGAAAAGGCAGTGAGGATAAGGCAGTAGAAAAGGAATGGGTTTGCAGGCAGAGAGGAGTTCAGGATGGCTGGAGCCACAGGAGCATGGGACAGGGGTTGGAAGTGGTGGTAAGCCAGAAGCAGGAGAGGGAGAAATGAAACAGAAGTTAGAGGGCCAAGGAGTAGAGATTGGAGCAGGGCCAGAACTGTAGTAAAGCAAAACCCAACTCAGGGTTCCAAGTAACAGTTTTATTAAATGAACACTGTACTGTACAGCTTGGTACCCATACAGACTCATAGAAGCACTCCCACACACACTCACACAATGGTAGCAGGAGAAAGAGACTGAATGGAAGGGTTGGAGTCTAAGTAGGGAAGAGAAACAGAGTCCAAGTCCTTGGCTGAAGAGAGGATGGGGGTGATAGCTACCTATCCAGGTTGGGAGGGGGGTCCTTGATGGCCAGTCGGGGTCTTTGTCAGCAGGGTGTTGTCCAGAGAAGGGTTGCTGGCAGGGCCTCT
Organism: Crocodylus siamensis; assembly: GCF_052110815.1. Lineage (NCBI taxonomy): Eukaryota > Metazoa > Chordata > Crocodylia > Crocodylidae > Crocodylus > Crocodylus siamensis. Next base: position 62,216,324 of record NC_143398.1, on the reverse strand, counting down.
GGGTGGATAGGTGGTGTGGCATGGTGCTGATCCAGATGGAGAAGGCGTCCCAAGGAGTCAGTCTTCACTACCCCTTTTTATGGGGCAGACTACTGATGATCTCCTGTGGGGAGGGCAAGGTCAGAAGGTTCCAGATGTTCACATTGAGCATGTGCAGCCTTGGCACAATGGTGGTTGCCTCATCTTTTGTTTCTTGAATGCGGAGGGTGGTTCCAATGGCTGGGACCACTAATGGTCCAGGTACTAGTTTGATGGTGGGGTGATTTAGTAGGGGGTCCTACTATCATTGTGTTTCACTCATCCATTCACTCTTTTGCTTCAGGCATTCAAGGAAAACCAATTTACATGGGAGAGGTTATAGACTTAAATGAGAGTCATAATTGGAACATACTTATACAATAGGGCATGGGGACAAGATGGGAACCTGACACAAAATGGATACTTGACATCACTCATGCCAACCCACATTGCAGGCCTAAATCATACAATGTTAATATGAAACAATAAAAATCAATACAAACAGAACAGAACACTATTTGCAATATAAAAAGGGACTTATTACAATAATAGCATACAAGAACTTAGCTTACCTAGTACTACTTGTAATCACTTATAAGAGATAGAGGGTAGAGAGAAAGTCAGAAATGCTTAGGGAAAGGGGAGGGAATGTTTTGGGTTTTTTTTTAAACTGGGGGGTTTGATATATGGCCAACCATGCTCTGTGGAGCAGACAGCACAGCCCAGAGCTGGAAAGCATGCCGAGATGCTGGGGGACTATGAATTAATTTGAACCAGGAAGACGATTCATAAACCTGTTTGACCCAAATCAGTGAAGTCTGATACTACATTCAACCAGGTTTATCTTAAACCAGTTTCAGCCATTTTGAAACTGGTTTATATGCACTGAGCTTCTGTTCTGTTACAGATTTAAACCAGTTTCTGATCACTTAAACCAGTTTATGTGCAACTTCTGTCCCTAGTCCTTAAGTCCTGCTGTCCTTCTTACATGGCAAGGGCAGTGGCACCTTATATACTACCATGCAGTGCCTCATGAGTGCATCCCTCTGGTGGCAAAGTGACAGTTCACCTTGTTTCAAACCATATTTACACAGCTGGTTCAAACACAATTGCCTAAGCCTGTAGGCAGCTCCTTTTCATGTGCTTGTGAATAGTGTAGACTGAAAGGAGTGAGAAAAGTTCCTTTGATTCACCTGCAGATACATAAGCAGACAGGGAGAAAGGGATAACCCAACCCAAGACACACATGCCAGGGCCATGCCTGCAGCTCATTAACTTCCTCAAAATTTAGGTAAACCTATGTGATTCAGCATCACCCAGCACAGCCCCCTAGTCTTAATTCTACTGCTATGTATATTTGTGCCTTTAACATTTATCACTTTTTCCTCTAATCTGCAGGACTTATTTGCTTTCGGTTCTTTTAAACTAAAGCATGTGGCCTCGGAAAAATAGACCTGTCACCCTTCTGGCAATAGATAGGCAAGAACCCAGTATTCTTCCTGGAATAATGACCTAATCTCTGTCATTAATTTATTTCATGCCACCTGTCCCCTAACAGCCACCTTTGATTTAGCTCTAGGCAATCAGCCAGAAAAATATCAAGCATGTAAACTGAGGCACGTATGCTATTCATACAATATAATACAGAAATCACCTTCATTCTCTAGAGTTCGTAAAAGATAAAAAGGGAAAATCATGTCAAATAGTCTTAGTGTTCAAATCAAATAGCACATTACATTAGAAAACACAAATCAGTGGAAATGTATATAGATAGATCTCCAGCCAGCAACAACAAAATAAGCCCAAGCTTGCAACTGTGAATGAAGAATTTTTAAAATGTTACCAATAAGGAGAAACAATATATTAAAAAGCAAATGGGTCTACAAATAGGTTTTTAGGGGTTGCGTTTAATAACAACATGATCCCATTTTAGTTGATTTTTTTAGTATTTGTTAACCAGAAGATCTTAGTAATTATTTCTAGAAATGCACTGACAGGCTCACAAAAAGCCTCTTGGTATTAAAAATCAATAGAAAAGAAAAAAGAGGGATGAGTGAAATTCTCACTTGTGCACTAAACCCATAGGCTAGGGACAGACATTCAAAAAGCCTGAGCCGGAATTGATTCAATCTTTGCAAGTTAGTCTAACCTGGCTAAGGTAAATCACTTTGTAACTGCACAGACATCACAGAAGTGCAGGCACATGCTGCAGTGGCTCAGGCTAAAAGCCGGGGGGCAGTACAGCAGCCCTCCCTTCCCCTGTACAATGCTGAGCTGAGGGGGTCATTGCCAGACCCGGTAGGATGCTTTGATTAGGGAGGGGTTCCACCCCTTCTGACCAGCAGGGAATTGATAACAGTGTTTATCACCCCTAACTCAGTGTTTATCATCTATTTAAGAAAACAACAGAGGGGCATTACCAGCTACCTGTTGATTCTCCCTTTGTCCCATCTACCACAGCATGGACCACAGCCAGCATGTGGTCTGCTAGCTAATGCTAAGAGGTGTCTGTAAGGCAGAGAGGGGGAGAGCAGGGATGCCTGCAGTCTGTGCCGAGCTCCAGCCAGGGAGCAGAAGGGAGGGACCAGCTTTGCTGTGGAGCAGAGAGCCCTGTCCAGTCCAGAGAGCATGCCAGGATGCTGGGGAAGTCTGGTTTATCTTAAAACAGCAAGGGATCTGGGACAGACATTGCATAAACCAGTTTGACCCAAATCACTTAAGTCTGATACTACATTCAGCCAGGTTTATCTCAAACCATTTTCAGCCATTTTCAAACTGGTTTATGTACACTGGACATCTATTCTGTTACAGCTGTAAACCAGTTTCCGATCTCTTCAACTAGTTTATGTGCAATGTCTGTCCGTAGCCATAGAAAATCTTAACATAGGCTTTGAGTAAAAATAGAGCCTCTTTAATTTGTGCTGTTTGAAACAGGGATTTTTTCTGATTTTAATATAGTTCAATATATGGTTTCAATTTGGACATTCATTATAACCGCTTTTTTCTAATCTATACCATCTAAGCTATAAACCATTTTGCCAAGTAAAATGTAATATTTATTTAGTATTTTTTTGATCCACAGTACAAATTAAGGAAATGCTTTGTCAGGCTTCTTCAGAGCTCACACTGTTATCCTACCCAGTCCTGTAGCCTTTGCAAAGACAAAGCTCCTGTCACCAGTGAGTGACTTTTACATGAATAAAGACTCCAGGACTTGGTTTTTTGCAGATGGATCAGTTTATTGATATTTTGTGTTTATTTTCTTCTGGAAGTATAAGGATGCCCCATACAATTGATTCCTGAAACTGGTCTCATGTTCATGTGTGTGTTAGCTCTGCTCATATTTTATATTTTTGAAATAAATGGGTGATTCATCATCAAGACATGTTCCTCTATATGACTCATTTATCTCAGCGTGCAGTCCTAATCATGCAAACACTTCAGCTATCATAATATCAGCTATGGTAAAAAGCAAGAGCTATTGTCTATGCATGGACAGTTTGGACATGCAAAAAGAAAGAAATGCAGCTTTCTCTCTATTAGTTTTGAAGCAGTTGAGTTTTTTTCAAAGAAATTATGGTTGGTATCATAGTGAGTAGTATGTGTGTATATATTTTGTTTCTATACTGTTTTTTCTGAAGGTGCTAAAAGGGAAGATAAGAAAATATTATCAGTCTTTTATCAGTCTTAAAACGTATCTGTTAGTGACACTTACTCCCAATTTTTTCTATAAATGTCAATGTCATCTATAAATTGTGTCCCATATTTATGAAGTGTCTTTTTAATCTTTTATAAAATATTTTTCTAATGAAAAGAGGTCTGTCTCTACCTCTACTTGCAATTTTTATAAATATTTATACTTTGTAGCAGTTTATTTAAACTTTGCATGGACATGAGTTTTTATTCTGAGCCTATTCCTAATTACTGGAACCATAAAATAATTTCAGTCAAGTCAGCAGCAGCTTTGAGAATCCAGTTGTATTTCAAAGGAAAATGTTTTGAAGTAACCAGAATCCTTTTCACCATTGATGGGTGGGAGCCACAGGCGGCATAGCACAAAGATAAGACACGGTGGGGGTGACCTCCCACACACACACATAGTCCCCTGTTCCCCACCAGCAGAATGCCATCCCCCGGGCCCCACTAGAGGCCCCATGAAAAACTCCACCCCTGCAGTGGGGGCAATGCAGAGACCTGTAGGCTCTTCCTGGCTATGCAATAATAGGAGAGGTGTCAGATGAGGTCCACAGGCCACATGTTAAGTACTCACAAGCCACATGTGATCTATGGGCTATGTGCAGCCCATGGGCACCTGTACACAGCATGGAGTTTAATCCTCATTAAATTAAATAGGTTTATAATATTTAAACTTATTTATTTTGGAGCATCACATCAGTGTTTGCATGCACTAGGTTTTCAACTGAATTAAGCCTGGTCTCTGGCAGGTTTCTCAGGAGAGCGGGACAGTCCAGCGCTGCCCCCCCATCCCAGGGATTCCCCCCCCCTCCCCACAATCCCCATGCAGCTGTGGAAGCAATGGGAGCCAGCAAACTGCACAAGAAAAAAAAGTGGTAGCAATTAAAAAATGGAAGCAATTCAAAGAGGCAAACTACAAGAAAGTCACAGCGCCATCTGGTGGACAAAGAGGTTCATTACATGACTTTGAGTGCCTTTGTGTTTGCATGCAATAAATCCATGTATGTGACACTTTAATTTGCAGCGAGCAAAACTAAGCTACATCCAAGGACTTTTACTTCAATGCACCAGAAATACTTTTTAAAGCATCCAGAAAACCCACTCATGCAAACAGTCATGCCATTGCAGTGCAAGAAAGGGCAAAAAACATGGCATGTACAAAGGCCCCATGAGCTGATGAGCTGCCAGTGGGGCAGCCTTGATTTGAGTCAAAGTACATGGTTTAAGTAATACAAAATTTCTCAGTATTTTTCAGGGTATCTCCTAATTCAGTGAGATAAAAAGCTGTGGCTGAAAATTATTCCAAAGCCTATTGGCATAACCCACAGTATCTGTGAACTCAGAGCCAATTAATCCTTTTTGGAATGTATAGAAATTATGCAGATACATATGACAGAGATATCTACTATCTAAAGTGAATATCTTAATACAAGTCAATAATTTACACATTCTGCACAATTAAATCTGTAAACGAAATAATTTTGTTCAAAGAACTCATTTTTGCAGCACTGCAGACAAAATTTGCAAACACTTTCTTACAAATAATGAACAGAGTTTTTCCATAAATTGCTGTGAAACAAGACTATATCTGCAGAATAGTGGAAGGTGAACAGGGACAAAGGGGGTCCTTTCTCTTTTTTTTTAACCTCTCATTTTCATTGGTCCCATCTGACATCAGTGAAGTATAGCAGACTGTTCAAAGTGAGGCCTAAGGTCTGCATTTATGACTGTCCAAAGTTTGCAGGTATTCCTTTGGACCTTATAAAATCCACAGATACAGCCCCTCATTTACAAGACTTGTAAATTCATCCTGTAAAGTTTGTAATCTTTGTGCTTACTATTATAGGGTTTATAAAATTTAAAGACTGTAAAATATGCTCTTGATTAAGGACTTCCATAACAGTTCTAACAAGACTCAGAACCTTGGAATGGTCTGTCCATTTCCACCTATGGACCATAAACACTAAACCAACACTTAAGCAAGTTAAAGTATAATTTTCCTCAATTATTTTATTTCAGAATATATTATGTGTACAGGTATCTCCATTATGTTCACAGAATTATTCATGTTTGGTCTCATGAAGTTTAGATGTTCTATAGACCAGGCGGTAGATCACATAATCACCTGAATTAAAAGTTTCAGCTACCTCATAATCGCTATAGCTATGGAATTTGGCACTTCAGGATTTATCATTTTTGCCTACATAGCTAAAGGCTTAAAAAGAAATAATAACATCCACTAGGTATAGTTTTTTAGCCTTTAAAAATATGGCGTTTTGAAAATTTAAGAAAAATGTATTTAATCAGTGAGACCTTGTATGCTACAAAGTTTTTGCTCATAAAATGGTTTGTTGAGTCACAAACTCCTAGGGGAAAAGAGGAATATAATATAGGGACTACAACCTTAACCATTTACTACAACATATACTTTATCCGCTCAATAATATAGGATTTAAATTCCTGCACAACTCTAGATGAAAAGCCATGAGTTTATTAGGAACAGTAACTACCTCTGTACTAATATAACCTTACTTTTTTGATCTCAAATCTTTTATTACTATTAAACTATACATAAACCAGCTAAAGAAATAAAGACAGAAGGCAGGATAGTGATGTAGCTTACAGACTGACTAAAATCAGAGACTCATAAGCTTTCATATGTTCAAGCTTACTTCATCAGATGCTGTGAAAGGACATGCACGGAGCAGTCTATCGAGTGGAGAGAGTGATTAGAATACGATGTCTCTCTCTGAAGAAGCAGTCACAGATATCACTGGTGTCATAATTGGCAGTCAGTTAGAACTTCCTTCTTTTTAGGATGAAATATACAGACATACATTAAAACTAAACATTCATGTTCATGGGCACCAAAACTGACAGCAAATAGTTACAGGCACAACCTTGAATAATCATCTTTACCCCACAAAAATCTAAGTCATTTATAGAAAAATCACTCACAAAGTATGATCCTTTCATATACAAAAGGCAGTATTAGCCATTACTTTGACTCCTCTTGAATCTCTTAGTTACTGTGAAAAGAATCAAAACTTGTGGTAGAAGTAATATATTTTTGTTAGGGTGACTGTATTTGGATTTGGGGAGCACTGGATTTGCAGCTGAATAAAGGCTTTAATCTGTATATTAAAAGTAATATTGTGAGATGTTTAGGCAAGTAGTTTTTAACCATATAGTAGTGTTGTAAAACATGTATTGTTAGAAGGTAAAGCAGATTTTGCTTATGAGTGCTTATGCTAAGTAGCCATCTTAACTTGGTCAACCATTTTCTGAAAAAGCAGGAAGAGAGTCTGTGTAAGTCTGTGTGCTGTGAACCAGCTACAGTAAGCAACAAGATAAGATACACGGATCTGAAGAATGTGAAGATGGTACAACTTAGAACTGAAAAACAGATTGGAATGTGAAAGACAACACGTAACTGGTAAAATAATCTGAAATAAACATATGTGAAAAGGTGAACGGTAATGGTGAGGAAGCCTCCAGAAGCTTCCTAGTTTTTGTCAAACTCCACCCAGTGACCGAAGAAGCAGAATGAAGGTCTTAGACATGCGGTCATAGCAAAAAGACATGTAAATAAGTGAAATGCATAGGTAATCCCATACCAATGAAACAAACAGTAAACAGAGACAAAGCTTAAAGTAGGAGGAGATATAGGTGGAACAGAAGGAGGGACAGAGGTGGAATAAAGGTTAATGAGCATAAACCAAGGTGTATAAATGTGGAAAGAACTATTGTTTGGGGCAGGTCCCTGGTTTCTTGGGTTTTCTGGGACTTTTGCCTGAAGCTGTCTCCATTTTGAATAAAGCTGTTGTGAGCAATGTGTGCTGGTGTTTGCTTCCTGCTTGCTCTGGCTAATGAGTAACAGGATCCATGGGCAATTGGATCATCATCTCCCTGGTCGTTGGGCACCGCATAGAGCTGGGATCTAACACTTTTATTAGACCAACTAGATTTTTGCAAAAAAAAGCCTTTAATTGCAAGCTTTTGGGCACAAGCACCCGTCTTCAGGCATCGGAGAAAAGATTGTAAAAGTTCTAGGTAGAAATGGAAGTTCATATTTAATAGGAGACTTGAAGGTGTGGTAAAATCTCCTATTAGGACAGTGCATTTTATGCAGATTAGGCTCAGAGAAAAGTTGGAATTATCTGTTTACCTCAAAGTTGTTTGGTGGCAAGCAGGATGTAGTCATATTTCCTTCTGGTTATGATGTTTCATATTGCACAAAAAAGTAAAAGGATGGAATGCTCTTCTACGCAGAAATTTCTTATGTGGTGAGGTATCTCTGGGCTCTGCGATGATGCAAATTACCTCGAAAAAAGGCAGGAGCAGGATTTCCAGTTTCCGGTGGAAAAACTTGCTTCCTTCTTGTAAAATTATGAAGATTTCATTTCATTCCATTTAGTTACTGTGAAGACTTTAACAAGCCATTGTCTCTTTTTTAACCAAAAACTGTAAAATATTACTGAAGGTAACTTCTAGCATACAGTTTATTATAGCCAGTAAATAAGCAACTTTTAAAAAGGCCAAATGCATTAGTTATATGCAAATAGCTAATCACTCAGGGTAACTGCATTGGGTATACACAAGAAATCTTAGTTGGTTACTAATAGGGCTGCGTGAAATGGCAGTATTCCATTTCAACCAGTGTTTCAATGGAACAGCATTTCGTTTTGAATTTTCTTTCAATTCAAAACAGCTGTTCTGTTTTGTTCTGTTGAAAAAGGGTCATAACGGTGAAACTGTTGATATAAAAATCGTGGTTCGTTTCTCGGGAGGTGGAAAAAGACCTTCACAGACACACTCTATTAGCAACACAAAAGGTATATATTTGCAAATAGGGTCAGAGAGAGAGACAAAAGATCAATCACTCTGCCCCCGAGCACAATCATTAGCAGGCTTTTATCCCCCCTCTCCTGACCACGTGTGTAGAAGGAGGAATTTTTACAACTCATTTCCGGTTCATACAAACATATATGTAAACATGTCGCTTCATACGTCCCATGTGCATTATAATTAACTACTTAAGTATGCGGGGCGGGTAGGCTTAATATGCATTAGGCTATCACGCGTGCGTGGATGGAACCCAAGGTTACTCAAGGTTCAACCTGAAGGCAAAAATGGCATTTGCTCTTATCTTAGCCTTAGGAATGTGGGGTCATGAAAGAAAGTGTGATTTAGTGTAACAAAGAGATAGTAAATTTGCAGGACAGAGAGGGAGTGATACCTTAGTACAATGGGCTTTTGGTGGTTTTTCCCATCAATTTCCAACCCCCCCCCCTTCCCTCTCCCATTAAGGAGACAAGGAGGGGTAGCAGCTGTGTTTTTTTTTTTTTTCCCTAAATCTGCTATTGATAATGCATTTTTAATAATATTTCTAACAATATCCCCCCTCGAGATGCTTTCTGATCTTTACTTCATTCGGGCATATCAAGATAATTACGAGGAATTTTTCTGAGGACCATGACCTTTGCAGCAGTCTGTGCTTTTAGAGGGACTGCTGCAACCTGCATTCCTTCCACTGTGGTGGTTATCAATCTAGTGAGACAAGGAATAAGGCAAGGGATAAAAATCAAACCAGTTAGAGCACACAAAAGCACAAACCCTACCTTTTTCCACCAGGGTCCTCCAAATAATTGAAACCACCAGTCCTTATTCCATGTGGTTTCCCACGTTTGTATTGGTACATGGGCTATTTTTCTAATCTCTTTGGCAATCTCTAAGACTGCTTTCCCGTTGTCATCTATTTGGAGGCAACAGTTAGAAAGGTTGAGCTTTCCGCAGACTCCGCCTTCCTCTGCAAGTAAATAGTCTAAGGCCATCCGATTTTGGTATATGGCTGCTCTCATCTGAGAACTTTGTCGGGCCAATAACTCGAGAGCAGTGGCGGTCTGGTTAGTAATTACTTCCAAGACTGCCTGCAACCGGATGATTCTATTCAGCATATATATTGGTGTCCGGTATCCCCAACTCCCATCATTAGCCCATGTAGCTGGTCCATAATACTCAATAATCCTCTGAGGGGGCCACTCATCCTTCTTCCACTTTTGGGAGCTACCCTGTGTCAAACTTACATCAATACTTCTCTTGGCCCTTTTCCAATCATCATACAAAGAGACTCCTAGCTTATTTCCAACCTCAGACGGTAACAAAAAGAAAGCTGGTACAATTACTCCCATATAGCAAGTTCCCGTCCACCCCTGTGGTAGTATTGTATAGGCCCGTCGTCCGCAAATCCAATAGTATCCTCTTAAGGCCCTATTTTCTCTATTGGTGGCATTTGGAGGGGCCCAACCATAGGGCATCTCGGGAAACCCCAAGCCTCCTTCTGGACCCAAAGGACCAGCAACTGCGTGGCCTCCTTTCATGGAACATTCCCATAGCCCATCCTGGTTCTTGTCTGTACAATCTGTCCGATCATCACTTTGATTTGTGGCACTCCAATATTTATTAAACCACACAATTGTTCCATTGGGATGCTGCCACACTAGCCGATTATACCCTGGGCTATTAGGATAATAAAGCCGTTCTAATCTTGTAAGGTTCATCCACCTTACTTTTAAAGTCCATATGCAACGGCTGTGTCCCAACCTTTTTCCTGTACCATTATTACTGATGCAATACTCTCCTAACGCCACTTGGGAAAGTTCCCAACTGTGGTTCTCATCCCATTTTTGACTAGTACTTTTAACATCTGCCTTACTACTTACTAGCCATTTCGGGGCCAAAGGAAAAGCCCTCCAAGGCCACTGGCCTCTGGCCTCCCGAAGCCCCCCACAGGCCCAGCAGTTGGTAAGATTAAAAGTACCTGCAATTCTTTCCATCATATCAACATACAAATTTGTCCCTGGGGGAGCAATTTGGGAAAGCGAGGGTGTGAGCCAGCGGTTAAGGCTGCTCAATTCTGCTTCTTTCATTATGCAGATAACAACAAGGCACATTAAGATTCCCACCATATTTTCCCTTTTACTTTCTTGTCTAATTTTCTGAGCTTTGATTAAGCCGTCTCAGGCGCACTTGGAGATCACCAGTAGGTTCACAGCTCCACTTGCTGGCTTCTTGTTCCGAAGACGACTCAGCTTCCGGAGTGAGTTCGTCTTGGGAGTTGTTGTCCTCTGACGCTTGTGGATGTCGTTTCACACGGGTATGGTGTATCCAACGATCATGGCCAGTAATCTTTACAGCGGTGTGGGTTGTCAGAAGTACCTGGAAAGGGCCACTCCACCTCTCAGTCAAAGGCTCCTTTTTCCACCGCTGCACCAAGACCCAGTCTCCCGGGGAGAAGTCATGTACCGGTACATCTAAAGGCAGACGCTGAAAGGAGGCTGCATACCTGTGAAGAGAAAACAAGACAGACTGCAAGGCAATAACATATGTATGAAGTTCACTATTACCTAATTCAAAAGTTACATTCTCTCGCATCCCAGGAGGTAAGACTCGAGGCGGCTTGCCAAACATAATTTCATATGGGGTCAATTTGAGGCCCCGTCGGGGAGTGTTTCGAATACAAGTAAGAGCTAGCGGCAATGCTTGAGGCCACTTAAGGCGTGTTTCAATACAGATTTTGGTGAGCAAAGTCTTTAAAGTTCTATTCATGCGTTCCACTTGTCCTGAACTCTGTGGTCTCCATGGTGTGTGTAGTTTCCAAGTAACCTTGAGAGCTTGTGCGACTTCTTGAACCACTCTTCCCACAAAGTGTTGTCCTTGATCCGACTCGATGGACTCAGGCAGGGAATACCGGGGAATGATCTCCTGTAACAAATACTTCACTACTGCAGCTGCAGTGGCAGTCCTGGTGGGCCAAGCCTCGACCCAACCAGAGAGCTGGTCTACCATGACAAGTAAAAACCCATGATGTCCGGATCGTGGGAGCTCGGCAAAATCAATCTGCCATGCCTGTCCAGGGTACGCTGCCCAGGGTCTACCTCCCATTGGCACAGGGGGTTTCCTTCGAGGGTTTACTTTCTGGCATGTAATGCACCTGGTAGCAATGCGCTGAGCTTCTACATATAGCCCTGGGGCTACTGCTTGGCGGATCATTAGATCACCCATGGCCAAACCTCCCATATGGGTTCTTGCATGGAGCTGTTGCAGCACCTCCCGAAGCAATGGCCTGGGTATCATGACTTTCCCTCCTGGTACTATCCACCACCCCTGGGAGTTCTTTTCTGCACAAGCTTTCTGTGCAAATTTATCTTCTTCAGGGGAATACTGTGGGACTAAATCCTGAACGTATGGCCATATGGCATGGGACATAGCCTGCTTGGATACCTCTTCCGCTTCTCCCCCAATAAATGCAGCTTCCTTTGCTGCTGCATCAGCCTTTGCATTTCCAAGCTTATGCTTTTTCTCAGCAGCCTTCCCATGGGCCCGCACATGAATGACTGCTACCTCTTTAGGCTGGTGGAGTGCCTCTAGTAGTTTGATAATCTGGGGGCCATTAGCAATCTTATTCCCAGAGGCAGTAATGAAACCCCTTTCTTTCCACAATAGTCCGTGCGCATGGACTGTAGAAAAAGCATAGCGAGAGTCAGTGTATATATTAACTCGCTGGTCTGTCCCCAGCTGTAATGCTCGGGTGAGCGCAGTGAGTTCTGCGGCCTGTGCCGACCATGAGCTCGGCAATGACTCCCTCCATACTACCTTATCCAAGGTTACCACTGCACATCCTGTTCGTCTTTTTCCATCGATGACAGAGCTGGAGCCGTCCACAAAGTATTCAACATCTGGGTCTTCAATTGGGTCCTCAGCAAGATCAGGTCGCACCTGCGTGGTCTGATTCAGGACCTCAAGGCAGTCATGCGTCGGTTGCCCTGGCTCTGGCAGCAAGGTTGCAGGGTTTAAGGCTGTAGTATGTTTGAAAGTAAGTCCTGGATTAGAGAGCAAAAATATCTCATACCGTGATTGTCTGGAGGGGTTAAGAAATTTCCCTCCCTCAGTCCCTAGGATCTGGGGAACTCCATGAGGAGTGAGTATTTCCATATCCGCACCCATGACTATCTTCTGGGCTTCTTCAACAACCACTGCTGTGGCTGCCACAGCCCGAAGACAGGCTGGCCACCCGAGTGCAACTGGATCTAGAACCTTTGAATAATATCCCACGGGTCTCCAGGTCGGGCCCGATGGCTGTGTCAGCACCCCTGATGCAACCCCTCGATTCTCATGAACATACAGTCGATATGGCTTTTTACTGTTTGGGATGGCTAAGGCTGGGGGCTGGGTTAATGCTGCCTTCAGCAGATCAAAAGCATGCTGCATTTCTTTATTCCATTTCCATTTAGTGAGACTCTCCTTAGTCAGGGATTCATACAGTGGTCTAGCCTTCCCACCGTAATCTGGTATCCATAGTCGACAGAACCCAGTTAGCCCTAGGAATGCTCGCAGCTCCTTGGGTGACTTAGGTGGGGTTAGACCTTGAATCGCCTGTATGCGATCTGCACTCAGGGCTCTGACTCCTTTTGAGAGCTTATATCCCAAAAATGTGACTTCAGGCTGACATATTTGGGCTTTTTCTCTAGAGACTTTATATCCTTTTTTCCCCAGAGTGTTTAGGAGTGACCTGGTGGCTTCCTCGCAGAGCTGCAAGTTTGGGCTTGCAACTAGCAGGTCATCCACATACTGGAGGAGAGTCACTGCGGGGTGTGATCCCTTCCATTCCCCCAAGTCCTTCTGAAGGGCAAGTCCGAAAATATGGGGGGCCGCTATAAATCCTTGTGGAAGAACTGTCCACATGAGTTGGGCTTTATGGAAAGTATCTGGATCCTCCCATTCAAAAGCAAACAATTTTTGACTCTCTCGGTGAAGAGGAATAGAGAAGAAAGCATCTTTCAAATCTAGCACTGAAAATATTTCAGCTTCCCCCGGTACTTGTGTCAAGATCGTGTGAGGGTTCGGGACTACAGGATGGTCTGAAAGGACCTTCTTATTTACTGCCCGTAAGTCTTGGACCAGTCTGTATGAGACCCCATCTGCCTTTGGCACTCCAAGAATGGGGGTGTTATAGGGTGAAGACCCTTCCACTAGCCATCCGTACCTCTTGTATTTCTCTATTAACGGCTTGAGTCCAGCTCTGGCCGCTCGGCTGAGTGGGTACTGCTTTACCCGAACGGGCCCCTCCCCATCCTTGAGTACGATCCTTACCGGGGAGACGAACTTAGCTCGCGCAGGGGTTCCATCAGCCCATACCGAGGGGTCTACTCCGGTCATGTGATCTTCTGGACTTACTGCAGGGCGTCGGTCCTCCAGGAGAGCCATCTGATAGTTCGAGCTCTGCTTGACAGGTAGCTGGACCACCATCTGATCGTCTCTGAAAAAGATTTCAGCTTGCAATTTTGTGAGTAAGTCCCGCCCAAGGAGTGCAACCGGGCAACTTGGAGAATACACAAAGGAGTGCTCGAGCAAATGGTCTCCCACCTTGGTGAGGAGTGGTTTACAAACAGGGAGTTGAGTTTGCATTCCCTCAATCCCTTCTACAAGTACATGCTGTTCACTAGTTCCTGCACAGGGGGGTTTTTCTGGAATCATTGAACATGTAGCCCCAGTATCCACCAAGGCTTCAAAGTTTTTGCCACCAACCCTAATAGTTACCATGGGATCTTCTCGGGCTCCAACCCGAAGGGTAGTGGTCTTAGATCCCTGTCCCCTTCATTCTGAATCCTCACCCTTGTCTTCTGCCCGCATGAGGTGACCTCTCGGTTCCCCCTCTCTCTTCTCCTTCAACTTCGGGCATTCTCTCTTCCAGTGTCCTTTCTCCTTGCAATAAGCACAAACATCTGCTCCCACTCTTTCTCCCTTCCTCTTCTGTATCCCAGCCTTTCCAGGGTTCCCTCCAGTTATAGCAGCTGCTAGTGCTGCCATCTGTCGCTGAGCCTTTTTATCCTCCTTGCGCTCCTGCACTTGCTCACGATTCCCATACACCTTATATGCAATTTCCACCAGCTCTGAAATCGGTTTCCCAGCACCTCCCTCAGTTTTCTGTAACTTCTTACGGATATCAGCAGCAGATTGACCAATAAACATAAGATTTACCATGCGCTGGTTATCTGGGGCTTCTGGATCCAGATCCGAAAACCTGCGAAACGCCTCATACAGCCTCCCAAGGAAAGCTGAGGGATCCTCCTCTCTTCCCTGTCTCACCTCATACAATTTAGACAGATTGGTAATCCGAGGCACTGCCTTTCCCATTGCTTCCACTATAATTCCCAAATACCGTGCACTCAGCTCTCTGCCCTCTGCAGTATGATTGTCCCATCCCGGCTCTTCTACCGGGTAGGTATCACGCAGAGTACGACCAGCAGCACCCTCTGACTCAACTCTGGCTGCCGCAATACGCTCTGCTGTACCTAACACTAATCTCCTCTCCTCCGGGGTTAGGAGGGTCTGGAGCATCATCTGGACATCAGCCCAAGTGGGTCGATGAGTCTGCCCAATAGATCGAAACAAATCCCTCATCTTTTCAGGGTCTTCACGAAAAGAGGGGCTCTGATTTTTCCAGTTAAATAAATCTGAAGTGCTAAATGGGGTGTAGACAAAAGTTGCAGTGCCTCCTTCCCCAATAACCTCTCGCATCGGACAGTTCAACACCGGCTGTGACTCTACAGGCTTGCGCAAATAATAACCCTTATTTCCTGATTCAGATGAGGCACTTGGCTGAGGCTCACGCTCTAACTCATTAGGTATGCATTGGTACGTCGGTGGTGGTCTCTCTGAGGGAGGGGGCGGTGGTGCAGAAGGACTGGATGCCGAGGAGGCGTCTGACTCAACTTCGCTACCCGACAGGGCAACCGGAGCACGGGTCCGGTACTCAGCCAATTCAGAATTCCCCCCCTCATTAGACTCAGGAAGTACAGGCGGCCCCCCCCGAGCCTTTTTCTTAACAAGCATCACATGAGACTTTGCTAAGTAATTCTTAATCCAAGGTGGCTGATTTTGAACCACCCACAACCAACAATCAATATAAGGAAACTGATTCCAATACCCATTTTGCATAACAATTTCATGGATAGCTATCACTTCTTTTAGCACAAAGGATCCTTTCGGGGTCCAGTGGACCCCAAATGTTGGCCACTCGAGTTGACAAAACTTAGTTAAATCACCTTTTTTCATTTTTATTCCATAATCGGCCGGCCTTGCAAATTTATTAAAATGACGTAATAAGACTTTTAGAGGGGTATCAATATTGTTTTCTACACGAGAGCTATTCGTACCCATTTGCCCACAAAAATGCGCCCAATGCACACCAAATACCAAAAAGATCTCAACAACAGATGATTTACAATGAGAGCTAAGCCTAGAATTTCTCAGCAAACTTACACATCCTTTGTTTTAGATCCGTACACCAGATTGGGCAAAGGGAATTCGTATACTCACTCAGATACCCCAGAGATCTCGATCCAAATTCCAAAGTGTGTCTGCCTCTCCAGAAACTCAGAATTTACATAGGATACTTCCTTTAACTTCCCGGATATTTGGACTTAAACCTCAAATACCAGGGTGAGTCCAAAGTCGGCTCGGTGTGCACAAATCCCTGGTACCGGAGGTGCTCCGTCACTGAATTCCGGGGTAGTCCTCGAGAAGCCCCACGTTGGGCGCCAATTTTGATATAAAAATCGTGGTTCGTTTCTCGGGAGGTGGAAAAAGACCTTCACAGACACACTCTATTAGCAACACAAAAGGTATATATTTGCAAATAGGGTCAGAGAGAGAGACAAAAGATCAATCACTCTGCCCCCGAGCACAATCATTAGCAGGCTTTTATCCCCCCTCTCCTGACCACGTGTGTAGAAGGAGGAATTTTTACAACTCATTTCCGGTTCATACAAACATATATGTAAACATGTCGCTTCATACGTCCCATGTGCATTATAATTAACTACTTAAGTATGCGGGGCGGGTAGGCTTAATATGCATTAGGCTATCACGCGTGCGTGGATGGAACCCAAGGTTACTCAAGGTTCAACCTGAAGGCAAAAATGGCATTTGCTCTTATCTTAGCCTTAGGAATGTGGGGTCATGAAAGAAAGTGTGATTTAGTGTAACAAAGAGATAGTAAATTTGCAGGACAGAGAGGGAGTGATACCTTAGTACAATGGGCTTTTGGTGGTTTTTCCCATCAATTTTCAACCCCCCCCTTCCTTCTCCCATTAAGGAGACAAGGAGGGGTAGCAGCTGTGTTTTTTTTTTTTTCCCTAAATCTGCTATTGATAATGCATTTTTAATAATATTTCTAACACTGATTTGCAGCTGGTGCCTGCCCCCTGATACCTCCTCGACCCCCAACCCTCCTCCATTTCCCTCTGCTCCCTTCTCCTCCATTTCCTCCCCGCCCCGCATGCCACTTCTATGCCCCCACAGCTCTGTCTGCACTGCAGCCTGGAGTGTGAAACAGGGCCTCAGCCCATCCCCGTAACAGAATATAGCAGGCAGGGGAAGGGGACAAGTAGAGCCTGGGCAAGGGGGGTTTAGGCTGGGGGCCTGAGACTGTCAGGTGCCTGATCCCCACCATCTGCTACCCTATTACTGCAGCAGGGGGGGAAGAAGGGGTTGGGAATGAATTTAAGATGATCCTGCAAGAAATTAATTTCTATACTTGGAAAATTATAACAAATTTATAATTTTTCTGTTATAGAATCTAATTATTGGGGAGTCATCTTAAATTCTTGGTAATCTTGGATTCTGGTAAATACAGTGGCTGTATGGCTTATTTCTTATTTTTTTGAATGTGTGGCCAGATCACTGCTTAAGATGTGATTAACCAGCTAATTATATCCTAAGTGTAACATGTATCAGGGGCCTAAGGAAGAGTTTTATTGGTATTGTAGTTAACGTTATTATGAGTTAGAAAAATTTCTGAGCAGTTGCATGGTAACGCTTACTATGATCTCCATAAAACATAACTTAAGTTGCAGCGGCTTGAAGACTTCTGTGCACTGTGGGGGCTGGGACTGACAAACAGCTCATTGTTGGTCTCAGTCCTCTAACCACACTGGCGTTTTGAAAAAGCCCTGATGTGGGGCTGGGGATGAGATCGAAAAACAGATGTTTTGCAGTTGCAGCCTTTGCGCTGCACTGGAATTTCCTAATCACATTACTTCTACGGAGCAGTCAGACATTATCTCAACACATATTAGGTAATGCAATCTAGAAAAATCCTAACTTTGCTATGCTACAACAGCACTTAGCACGTGTTTTACTGAATGAAGGCTCTGACACTAGTGTTGTAAGTACAAATAATACGTGCTAAATGTAACAAGAAACAAGGGCGTCAAAGTAAGTATTATTAGGCAGCCATTGTAAACTGAGTCTAAAATCGATGGTACTGGCAATTCCAGCCCAGATCTTTTGTTAAGCTTGTATAATACTACTTTAATCAAAAGAAATTTTTATTGTTAAGCAATGAAAAATTGCTGAGCCCCACTAAAGTGTGCCTTTGTTCTGTGTGATTTACAATACACAGGTCTGACTGAATCTTTTCATAGTAGTACTCTCTGTTTTATACTAGTGTCACATTACAATTGCGTTAAACTGTTCATTGTCAGAGAAATCTCACTTATGCTGCTTTAATGAAGTCATAACCATGGAGCCTGGTTCTCCTTGTTTAAAACCCCAAATTCTCTGATAAAAAAATCCAAAATTCTCTTATTTAAAACCCCCAAATCTGTGTTTTTCTGTGATTAAAATAAAACACCACTATATGTATAGTTATCAGTTGAACACAATGCTTTATTGATATATTTACAATTTTAAAGCAATTTGGAAGCCACCAGTGCCTAAATCATTATAATAAAATAAATTCTAAATACCCGTATATTTTCATGTTTGATTTTGGGTGTTTTATCATGGAAAAGCAGAGCACCTCCTGGCCCCTTTACTCACTAGGATGGGGGTCCAGCTGCAGCTGTCTCTTCCACTGCTTTGTGGCGCTGAGCAGCCCTGATATGCTGATGCCATGCTCCTCTCCAGGCCTTTGTCCCTCGCTCCCAAGCCTCAGACCCCCTAGGCCTGCTGGTGCCTCTCACTCTTGACCCACAGCCCCCTGGCCCTGCAAGTACCCCTTGCTCCCAACTCACAGCAACTTCAACCCTCCAGCCCTGCTGGTTCCCCTCTCTCTCCATCCACAGCACCCTCCCATCCCTTCTGGGGCCCTGCACTCCTGACCTGCAGCTCCCTACCTCCCCTGCCCTACCAGGGCTATAAAATGGTTGGCTGCATCCTACTACTCTCTGCCCCATGGGCACCAGATGCAGACAACCACCAGTGCCCAAGCACCAGCTGCAGCATGTGCCAGGCGGTGGCTGCTGCATCTGGAGTGGAGTATGAAGCCCAGTCCCCCTCTCACCACAAGCAGATGGCTGAAGCAGAGCTGAGTGGAGGGGGGGCAGGAGGGGCTGTAGGCTGCCCGCTGCTCTCTCCCCTGGGGGCTTCTGTGGCCCAGTGGGTGGGACCTGACATGGGAGGGCAGAGCTAGGCAGGGAGACTTGGTGTCACTGCTGCTGCGAGCCCTGTGCCAGCTGTACCACCATAGCAAGGCACCTCCTGTCCATTTGGCAGCAACAGGGGGGGACAACTCTGTGCTGCCATCCCCACTGCTGCCAGGTAGGCAGGGGGTGCCTTGCCACGGTGGTGCTATGGGGCTCCTGGTGGTGGTGACAGCAGCACTGAGCCTCCTTGCCCCCACTCTGCCCTCTCACATTGGAGGCAGTCCGGTTGCAGCCCTGTGCCCCATGGTGGACACACAAATCTGGGGGGCACATGCTTCCCCATGCCCCACCCCCCCGATCCATTGCCTTTTACACTTGACCCGTGCCCAGGAGAGTATGCAGTGGCAGGGAGCTGGCCCCCTGCCAGGCCCCAGATGAGCTGCCTGTGGCTCCATCCCACTCCCCAGCCAGACTCTACTACTGAGCATTCACACCCTGGCTCTGGGCCCTGGGCCCCTGGCACCTTCCTGGCTGAACAATCCTGTCCTACTCCCTTACTGTGGCCACCTCAATCTGCTCCCCCGCTCTGTGTTGTCTATACCCACCTCACAGACTTACCTGCAGGCACCTGGGGAAGCTACTCTCCACCGCTGCCTGGCTGTATGTCTAGCCCTGTGCATGTATGCATGTTCACACATGCACCTGGCGACCTCTGCATCCAGCTCATCCCAACCCCTTGCAGGCTGGAACACCACAATGTGGTTTCCCGCATTTTCCTTCCTTAAAGGAGAAAATCCACATTTTTCCATATGGAAACTTGGATCCCTGATCATAACCAAGAAAATAAAAATTTTAGATTTAAAAAAAGGTTATATATGTTTACAGCTTATAGCGCATGAAAGAAAAACAATGTTTAAATATGCATTTTGACTGTTTTCTATCATGTTTCACAGTCAAAGTATATTACTATATGTAGTATATGTAGTAAGTACTTATTTTATCTGCTGTTAGTTGTGTTTAGTAGAAATGAACCAATAAACATTCATGTTAAGTGCTCTTTCTCTTAATCATATGGCAATGGTATAACTCCCAATTCAGTGTGTGCTCCTGGAAAAGCTTGTGATTTGAAAAACCGAACAAAATATAATGTTTTCCCCCTTTAAATTGGCTACTTGAATACATGAACGCATTAGACATGAAAACGAATTCAGAGAGAGAAAGAAAAAAGAAAACATGAAAAGAAAAATCTGTACAAGACCGTTTAGATGTAATGAGTTGGAAAGTTGCCTGGAGGCAAACTCTGCCTTGGGGAACTTTGATTTGCACAGCAAAACTACAGTTTGTAGCTACTGAGCCTGGTGGAAAAAAAGTTGTTTTCCAAGACCTTTCAGAAAACTGATTTCACACACACAAAGCAAAGAGCAAACATAGGCCATGTCTATACAGCTTCCCAGCTGAGCCTGGAACTGTTGCTGAGAAACAAGCCTCACCCACTTACCCGGGTTTGGTGCATGATAAATCTAGCATTCAGACACCATATAGATGGCTGAGAGCAGTCCAGAGCATGAGCTCTAGAGAGCCTCAGAGTTGGGTTATGCACTCAGGATCCCTCTGAGACATCTGTGCTTCCTTAATTGTTGGGCTCTGGTGAGCACAGAGTAGGAGTGAGTGCGTAGGGCTTGTTTTTTGGCAGCCGTCTTGACCTCAGTAGGGAGACACTATTGACACGGCCTTAAGAAACTGTTCTGAAATAAGAATGATAAGAGGTTGCCAGGAGAGTCTATCATTTTTACAAATCATATTAGCCCCATGAAATGACAGTTACGCAGGGAGGGCTGTCAGTCAGTCCTGATTCCTTAGGATGTTTCAGAGCATTAATCTGAAATTAGTGTTACTTATATAACTTGCATTTTTTAAAAATCCCATTTGTATCTCAGAGATCAAACTTCTGATTTTTACAGCCTTTGGGTTGGATATTTCCCAATCTCTTGCTCAATCCTTATTCACAGGTATAGCCTCAGTTAGGTGAATGGTATTATTTAAATGAATGTAGAATAAATGGAAGAAGAGCAAACAAAACCCACTGTCCTCTGATTGGAATTTATTAATAAACATATTAATAACGTGACAAAGTTGAGCTCAAGTTTTCTTTCTCCAGACTTGAAAGCTGCTTAAATTCCTTCTTCAGGTCTACTCTGTGGACTAGTCTGTAAATCTTTTCTCCATAGAGGGTGACTCTTAGGGCAAAATTAGTCCTCACAGTGATCCACGCTGCCACAGCTAGACTGTTTCTAGTAACTGAGCTATCTGTGTAGTTACACTGCATTGCAGCCTGCAGTGTAAACATGCCAGAAGTGAGTCAGCAGAATCCATTCAGGCTTTTCCCAGCAGGATCATTACCTGCTGCCACTGTTACACTTGAATTTATTTCTCATCTGAAATAACATATTTTTAACAGCAAAACAGTTCAGCACTGACTCAGTGGGAAAAGTATGAACTATCAATGTTGCACACGTTTCCACAACACCTAGAAGTCTCTTGATGGTCTCCCATTTGATTACAGAGTCAGCCTAACCCTGCTTTGCTATTGAAGTTGGACAGAATGACAATACAAAACATCACAGCTATGATGAATCAGAATAGAAATGCCCTCTGTACCAATCTGTTTTGTTGTTCTCATTCTCCTTCTTCCTGTCCAGTTTTTTATATCATCTCATGCATGCCCCACCTGCATATCAAACCTAGTCCTTCCAAACCGAAGTTTTTTATGTTTCTCATTATTAGGGACCTACCGGATTTGCAATTTTCACAGAAGGCATGGAAATCTTTTAGGCTTCCATGTTACTTATCATGATCCTATTCCATCTAGCTCAGCAGCCACAGAGCTGCTAAGATATTTGTGTTTCTTACTTTTTTTTCTGGCCACCTAGAAATTCAACTCCATTCTAAGCTCTGTTGTGATCTGATTTCATCTGGGAAATATATAAACTACACAGAAGTCTCTGATTCCATAGACTGAAAAAATATTACACTTAGTAACAGCAGCATAGACATGCAGCTGGGTGCTTGGGGCACAGGGGCAGTGGTGACTTATAGTTGCTACCACAATCATGTTTGCATAGCTGGCAGCAGCACCTGCTTTTATTTTGCTCTTCCCTCCCTCCTCTCCAAGTCAGCATTTGCAGTGGTTGCCTGTTCAGCCTGCCCTAGTTATGCCACTGTTATGAGCAACACAATGAGGTTGGACAAGAAGGGCAAATTCTCCTTTTAGCCAAAAGCCTTATGCTGAACTGTCCAACTTCTGAGTGGCTGGGGACCTCCTGCAATGTGCCTCCTCCCCACCCCTTACGCTCCATTGCACTGTTTTCGTGCTGTATAGGGTCCCTGGATCCTGCCCCAAGCCCCTCTAGCCATGGGCTCCTTTAGCTGCATGGACCATGCCCACCTCAAGGGATGGGAGCAGTCAATGGAAGCAAGTGTAGTGGGGAGGGGGAGCGTGGACACTCTAATGGCAACAGTAGGAGAACAATGCCAGGAGTGCTCAGCCCAGGAACCTGGGGGGCCACAGGTTAACCCCTTAATGTGTTGCATGCTGTTGGCAGGCTGGAATTTAGAGCGGCACATCCTCACTTATCAGGAAAGTGCCATAACTAATACGCTACAGCCTAGGCAGGGCTGAGAGCATCGTCCAGCAGATGCTGGGCCATTGCATAGAAAGAAAAGAAAAAGCTATGAAGACAGTTAAAAAGTGTGTAAAAACAAGCTTGGCGCTATAGCTTATTGAAGTAGCTGAAAGGAGAGTTTCTCTCCCCAGTGCACTTTATACATTTTGCATTAGACATTAGATAAAATGCAGGGACATTTATTTATTTGATTTATATGCTGCCCTACCTAACAACGGCTTGGGAAAGCTTACAGTAAGGGAACAGAATAATTTTAAAACAGGAGCTTAAGAACAGGAGCATGGGAAGAGGAACAAAACAGCTTGACAGGGAACTAGAACATCAAGGTAAAACACTTTAACAGGAGCCGCTGCAGTGAGTGCTGACCTGGGAGTCAACTGACCAACAAGGGGCTAGACTTAGGGAGGATATAAGCCCAGGGTCGGAACTGGGGTGGGAAGCCTTAGCCTGGTAGCTGCCAGGGAAAGAGGTCCTGAAAAGGTTGTTGAGGGAGTGACTCTAGCCCACACTTAGTATGTCTTGAGCTCAGCCCCACAAGAAAGATCCTGAGGGCGTGCCGAACACTCATTCATGACCACCTTCTGCAATCTCTCTGGTAAGAAAAAGAAGAACCAGTTTAGAGCCATCCTGCATGTAATATAATGTACCAGGTCATATAAACACTTAATCAGCACCTTATGGTCTATTGTACTGAAGGAAAGATTGAGTAAGGTCATCAGGATGCATTTTCCCCACCCATCTCCATGCAAAGACCATTTACCAGGATCATGAGTGCAGTCTCTGTGCTATATTTACAATGAAAGCTGCACTGACAAGGATTCAAGAAAGCAATGGTATCCAGATGCATCTGGAATTATTAGGCAACTACCCGTTCAGTGACTTTCCCCAGAAACGGGATATTAGAGACAGGGCAATAGGTGCAAGGGAAATCAGCATCAAGTAATGGCATCTTGAGCAGGGGCCAGACAATCGTAGACCAACGTAGCTACAAACAACAACCCTGGGACAGATATGGGTGATTTTTGTCTGTAGTATAAATGGCAAACTTGTCACAGCAGACTGAAGCAGATTTACTTTATAGGCAGAGACAAGCCAGGTTAACTACATCATTCATCAGCTGCAACAGTTCTGCTGGATGACAGTGTGCACATGCAGTGGCAGTGGAGAAGAAATGTTTCTGTGCCACAGCTACTGACATGCCATAGTCCTTTAAGAAAGATCTATACTGCAATCATTTGGCTTCAGCACAAGTAGAGAGACACATGCTCCAGACCTACCCTCTTGCTTAAACTCTTTCAGTTACCCTATGTTCCAGTGGGATCTGTGCCACCCAAGTGGGTACTGCTGAGTCTATGGCCAAGATCAGTGTGCTATTTCACAGAACAACCAGGCCATCAATGGAGCAGCTGTCAAGGTCAGTGGGAATATCATCCAGAGAGTTCTGGAATCCCACTGGTTCCATGAGTCTCCAAGAGCAGACCAGCCTAGCTGGTCTATCACCCTAGTGGGTGATTAAAGACAGATATTTGTGCCTCTGGGAGGTAGTGGTATGACCATGACAGAGGTGTCATGATAAATATCTGGTAATTGGAAGCCCTTTTTCCAGGCAGGTGCAAAATGTTATGTCCAGTATGTGCTCCAGTACATGGGTTGGCCCAGTTATTATCTGGGATATCTCCATGGTTGACACAGATGCCATGAAGTTCTGTTCCAGCTCCAAAGAGCTTAGTAAAGATGTTGAAGTCCTCCAAGATGGTAAGTCTGAGTAATCCTGAACATCACTTCCAAGACCAACCAGGCTATTTTGGTCAGGGAATCAGTTGTGTGCTCTTCCATAAGGCTTTACTTGTACAAAATCTCAAAATCATGCTCACAATATCACTGTCCTATAATGCCTAATTTCTCTTTGGCCCCTACCCTGCTCTGTAACGTCTATCATGTTACTGTGGTGTGGTGCAATCTTTTGTTTTCTGCCCTAGCAGTCATCTTTTTTTCATTTACTTTTCTAATTTGCTTAATTCTTTGTATTTCATGGGTTGCCATTAAGTAGCTATCTGAAATCTACTGGTATCCAAAATGCCACAGGTCTTTCTAAATTTGTATTTGAGAACTAACTGTAGTTATTCTACTACATAAAAATATCATGACTATATATTTATAGTACCCTAGACATGTATGTTATCATTCAAAATAATATTTTCAATCACAATATTAGATTATGTCATGTTGTAATAAAATAATTTCAATAACAGTATGCAGGAACTTCATTACAAGACTGAATTTTTTTCTCTGATAGAGCTAAAATATATCATGAATAATAACATCAGATATGCATGTCAGTGAAGTATTATTAGCAGCCTTTTCAGTGTAGAGTAGTATGTTCAGCATGTTCCTAACTATCAATATAATATTGGACTTCCCATACAGAACTGGCCCATTTGAAATGAACAATATCTATTTATGTGAAAAAGAATGCCTGTTTTTCACATTAAAATAAGTGAAGAAAGGTGGCACTCAAAACCCTAAGTGGCACCTACAAATGATAGTACAATGAGGAAAAGAGCAAGAGAAGGCAGATTAAGTGCTTGAAGGGAGTAGCTAGGGAGAAAAGGAAGATGAAATGTTCTGCAAAAAAGAAAACAAGCTTTAAAAATGTTTTTAAAAGAAATCTGGCTCTGGGAGACAGGCTTAGAGGCCAGGGGCACAAGTAATCTTCTCATTGTCCTCCCAGTCAGTGGCTCTGGCCAGCATCATGGCAACTGCATTGAGGAGGTCAACTCACGGCTTCAAAGCTGGTGCCACAGTACGGGGTTTGGCTTTCTAGACCATGATCCTTACTTCCAGGATAAGACCTTGCTCAGACAGGGTGGCCTACATCTCTGTCCAAAAGGTAAGAGTCTGTTTTCTTACAGGTTGGCAGACCTCCTACGTAGAGCTTTAAACTAGGTTTGTCAGGGAATGGGGATATTGAGGTCAGGATGAGATTGGGTAGGACAAGCCATGAACCACACACTGGAAATGACCAGCTAAGGACTAAGGGGCCCACTAAAAATCAGGATAGGGGAATACTAAGGGCACCTCTCGGGGGGCTTAGGTGTCTCTACACTAAAGCTAGAAGTATGGGAAACAAGCAGGGAGAATTTGCACTCCTGCTTGCAAACAAAGACCTTAACCTGGTTGGTCTAACAGAAACCTGGTGGGACCCTACCCATGACTAGGCAGTGGGCATTGAAGGCTACAGGCTTTCCAGGCAGGATAGATTGGGGAAAAGTTGGGGGAGGCATTGCTCTATATGTTAGGGAAAATTATACATCCTCTGTAATAAAGATGGGGACAAGGGATGAGCAAATCCAAGTCCTATGGGTCAGATTACAAGGGGGTGGGGTGAAAGGGACTTGGTAGTGGGGGTCTATTACAGACCCCCACACCAGGGGCAGGAGTTAGACCTAGAATTCTCAAAACAGCTCTCAAAGGCAGCATGCTCAAAAGACCTAGTTGTCATGGGTGACCTAAATTACCCAGACATCTGCTGGGAGGATCAGTCAGCCAGGTCTACCCGTTCACATAGGTTTCATAGTTTCATAGTTTCTAGGGTCAGAAGGGACCTGAGTAGATCATCTAGTTCGACCACCTGCCATGGCAGGAAAGAGTACTGGAGTCAAATGACCCCAGCAAAGTGTTCATCTAACCTCCTCTTAAAACCCCCCAGGGTAGGAGTCTGCACCACTTCTCTTGGAAGTTGGTACCAGACCCTAGCCGCCCTGACCATGAAGTAGCGCCTCCTGATATCTAACCTAAACCTACCCTTTGCCAGCTTGTGGCCTTTATTCCTGGTCACTCCTGGCGGTGCTTGGGAGAACAGTGACTCCCCCAATGCCTGCTGATCCCCCCTGACTAGTTTATAACAGGCCACGAGATCCCCCCTCAACCTTCTCTTTTGGAGGCTGAACAGGTTCAGGTCCCATATCCTCTCCTCATAGGGCCTGCCCTGCTGCCCCCTGATCATACGAGTGGCCCTACTCTGGACCCTCTCCATGCTGTCGACATCCCTCTTGAAGTGTGGTGCCCAGAACTGGACGCAGTACTCCAACTGTGGCCTGAACAGTGCTGCATAGAGGGGGAGGATCACCTCTTTGGACCTGCTCGAGATGCATCTGTGGATGGAACAAGGTATGGTTGGCCTTCCTAACTGCCTCCCCACACTGCTGGCCCATGTTCACCTTGGAGTCAATGATGACCCCAAGATCCTTTTCTGCCTCCGTGCTGACAAGAGGGGAGTTCCCCAACCTGTAGGTATGGTGCCGGTTGTGCCTCCCCAGGTGCATCACCTTGCACTTGTCTGTGTTGAATCCCATCCTATTCTTGTCCGCCCACCCTTGTAACCTGTCTAGGTCTGATTGTAGCCTGTTGCTTCCTTCCAGTGTGCCCACATCCCCACAAATCTTAGTGTCATCAGCAAATTTGAACAGGGTGCTTTTTACCCCCTCATCCAAATCACTGATGAAGATGTTGAACAGTGCCGGCCCGAGGACCGAGCCCTGCGGAACCCCACTGCCCACGTCCTTCCAGGTTGAGAAGGACCCATCCACTACCACCCTCTGGGTGCGGCCCTCCAGCCAGTTGGTGACCCATTTGACTGTGTGGGTGTCTACACCACAGCTCCCCAGTTTCTTAATGAGAACGGGGTGAGAGACAGTGTCAAAAGCCTTCCGGAAGTCCAGGAAGACTATGTCCACTGCTACCCCTGCATCTAATAATCTGGTGATTTGATCGTAAAAGGCCACCAAGTTAGTCTGACAGGACCTGCCACTGATGAACCCGTGTTGGTTGCCCCTAAGCATGTGGTCCCCTGCTGGCCCCTCCTGGATGTGTGCCAGAATAATTTTCTCAAACAGCTTGCCTAGGATCGAGGTAAGACTAACTGACCTATAGTTTCCCGGGTCCTCCTTCCTGCCTTTTTTGAAGATGGGGACCACGTTGGCCCTCTTCCAGGCCTCCGGTACCTCACCAGAGCACCACAAGTGCTCGTAAAGCCATGCCAGGGGTCTTGCAATGACCTCGACCAATTCCTTTAGAACTCTAGGGTGGAGATTGTCCGGACTGGCTGACTTGAATACGTCCAACCCCTCCAGAAGCTCCCGAACTAAATCCTCGCTAACTCTTGGCCCAGGTGTGCCTCCCCCGGGGCCCAAGGGGGGCCCAGCAGGAAGGTGGCTGTTGTGGTCCCTACTTAGGAAGACGGAGGCAAAGAAATCATTAAACATGTTAGCTTTGCCTTCTGGTGTGATGACCAAGTTTCCCAATGCATCCTGCAAGGGCCCCACATTACCCAGGACCTTCTTTTTACCCCATATGTATTTAAAAAAGGACTTTTTATTGTCCTTAATCTGGGAAGCTAGTCCCAGTTCCATTTCTGCCTTGGCCTTCCTAACTACCCCCCTACATCCCTGAGCAACTGCAGAATAGTCCTCTCTGGTGATGATCCCTTCTTTCCATTGGGTGTAAGCCTCCTTTTTAGCAAGGAGACATTCCTGGATGCTTTTGGTGAGCCATGGAGGCTCATGTGCTCTCCTGCTCCCTTTGATCCTCGTTGGGATTACCTTCCTTTGGGCTTGGAGGATTGTCTCCTTAAGGAGCGACCACTCTCTTTGGACACCTGGCTCCCCCCCACCCCCGGGACCTCAGCACTTCTCCATCTATCCTCCTTAGCTTGCTGAAGTTTGCCCTCCTAAAATCTAGGGCCACTGCCTTACTGCATGCCTTTGCCACCTTGCGCTGGATGGTGAATTCCAGCAGGTGATGATCTTAACCTGCATACAGGAGCTGCACCTAACACAGGAGGTATGCAGTCCCACTAGGGGGAGCCTTACATGACTTGGTGCTGGCCTCAGGGGAGGACTTGGTGGGGGAGTTACAGGTACAAGGTAACCTAGGGGATAGTGACCACCAGTTGATAGGATTCACTCTCTGGCGTAAGGTGGGAAAGACAAATAGTAGGGCAGTAGTGCTAGACTTCTGGAAGACCAACGTCAACAAGCTCAGAATATTGGTTAGGGTGTATCTGAGGGGTAATCACATCTGTGAGATGGGGGTCCAAGAAGGGTGGGAGTTCCTCAAGGGATTGATCCTACAGGCACAGAGGGACGCCATTGCAGTAGATGAAAAGGGTGGCAAAAGAGCCAAACAACCTTCTTGGCTGAGCAGAGAAATTCAGGGGAGCCTTCAGAGGAAAAAAGAGGTCTACAGGCTGTGGAAGCAGGGGGCAGCTACCAAGGAAGAGTATACCTACTTGGCCTATGCTTGCAGGGAAGCAGTGAGAAAGGTCAAAGCAGATACAGAACTCAAGTTGGCAACGAAGATTAAGGATAACAAGAAGTCCTTTTTTAAGTACATAGGGAGCAGGAAGAAGGTGCAGGGTAACATAGAGCCACTACAGAATGGATTAGGGCAAGTCATAACTGATAAGATGGAAGAAGCTGAGCTCTTAAATAATTTATTTGCTTTGGTTTTCCTGGACACAGATACAAATGCACCTCCCAGTGAGCCTTTAGTCTGGAGTGAGAGTAGTATCAGTCCACCAACAGTTAGCCCTGACCTAGTGAAGAGGCACTTGGAAGGGCTGGACATATTTAAGTTGGTGGGCCCCAACGATCTTCACCCAAGGGTACTAAAGGAATTGGCTGATGACATAGCAGAACCACTGGTGCAGCTGTTTGCGCACTCATGACACTTGGGACAGGAGGATTGGAGGACTGGAAAAGGGCCAACATGGTCCCTATCTTCAAGAAGGGGAGGAAGGAGGACCCAGGTAATTATAGGCCAGTTAGCCTCGCCTCTATTCTTGGCAAGACCTTAGAAAAAATCTTTAAGGATCACATTTTCAGGGGACCAACGGGTAGCACAATGGTGAGGGGGCAACCAGCATGGGTTTATAGCAGGCAGATTCTGTCTGAATAACCTGGTCTCTTTTTATGACCAGGTCACAAAGTGCTTAGATGCGGGGGAGGAAGTAAATATTATTTACCTGGATTTTAAAAAGGTGACACATTGTCGCATCCAATTCTTATGCACAAACTAAGTAGCTGTGATGTGGATTTTTTTTCACAGTAAGGTGGGTGAAAAACTGGCTTATGGGATGCACCTAGAGAGTGGTGGTGGATGGGGCTGTTTCTTCCTGGAGAGATGTGGGCAGTGGTGTCCCCCAAGACTCTGTCCTTGGACCAGTACTGTTTAATTTCTTTATCAGTGATTTGGATGAAGGTGTTGAAAGCACCTTGTCCAAATTCACAGATGACACTAAACTATGTGGCATAGTAAACACACTGGAGTGCAGGGAGCCAATTCAGGCAGATTTGGACAGACTGGGGAAGTGGGCAGATCAGAACAGGATCAGAATTCAACAAGGATAAATGCAAGGTGCTGCACCTGGGGTGACAGAAGCTCCAACACACCTATAAAAGGGCGGGGTACCATTCTGAGTAGTGCAACAGTGGAAAGAGATCTCAGAGTCCTGGCTGACGCAAAAATGAACATGAGCGTAATGTGATGAGGTAATAAGCAAAGCTAACTGCGCTCTTTCTTGCATCAGCAGGAGCATCACAAGCAGGTCTAGGGAAATAATAATTTCCCTCTATGGGGCATCAGTGAGACCACAGATGGAGTACTGTGTCTGGTTTTGAGTGCCACACTTCAAGAGGGATGTGGATAACCTTGAGAGGGTTGAGAGAAGAGCTACTTGTATGGTAGAGAGCCTGCAGGTAAGACCCTATAAAGACAGACTGAGATCTGAATCTCTTCAGCCTCCACAAGAGAAGGCTGAGAGGTGATTTTGTGGCTGCCTACAAACTCATCAGGGGGGCCAGTAGGGAATAGGGGACACTCTGTTTATCAAGGCACACCTTGGGGTTACCAGAAATAATGGCCACAAACTGAAGGAGAATAGATTTAGATCGAACATAAGGAAGAAATTCTTTACGGTAAGGGTTGCCAAAATATGGAATGGGCTTCCAAGGGAGGTGGTGCTTTCCCCTACCCTGGAGGTGTTTAAGAGGAGATTAGACAGGCATCTGGCTGGGGTTACTTAACCCCAGAGCTCTTTTCTGTCTGGAGCAGGGGATCAGACCCAATGATCTACCAGGTCCCTTCTGACTCTAGAAATCTATGAAATCTATGAAATTCATGAACTTATTCTCATGAATTTTGAAGCCTTCTCCTCTTTTTACCTAGGACCAGTTCTTATTTTTATTATTGATGCTAAATTGAATCTAGTGTCTCTCACAATAGCAGACTTTTGCCACTCCAGCAGCAAATGTGCAACATTAATCTTAATTAGGAAACTGGTCTAGATATTTTTTTTTGACCTTTTAAGTTGTGAGTGTATCTGAACAGGCTGATCCATAATTAAAGTTAACAGTAAGACTGCTGAAGAGACAGGAAAAAGTGAGAGCATGTTTGCATATCGTATTATTTACTGTAAGTATTGGTTATGCGCCCTATAATTTACCTGTTTAGAAGTTACTCTTGCTTTTCTCCTGACTGAGGAAGCCAATCTGCATGTTTGGCTTCGGACATAGAAATAGTTTAGAAAGGAGTAGGTTCTTGTGATGTCACACTAGCTGTTTCCTGTTGTCTCTCTCATCTATCCACCACCATAGTGAGATGAATTTGCTCTCAGTGATTGATTTCTTGTTGTGCATCACGATGCCATTGAGGATCCTTGAATCTCTCAGGTTTTGATGTTTTCAGATTGGTCTTCAAGGTGTCTTTGAACTTTTTCTTTTGATGACCTCCAGAGAGGTAACCATAGGTGATTTGAAATTGTAGTACCTGTTATGTGAGCCAGTTGTCAGGTATTCTTCAGATATGTCTTATGTCCTGTCTAATGAACCTGGTGCCATATAAAAATGACTTCAATACTTCTGGTGTTTGCCTGAGCTAGAAAGCTGATGTTTATTCCTTTGTTCTTCCAACAAATATGGAGGGTTTTCTGAAGACATTGCTGACGGTAACATTCTGAAGTTTTCAAGTGTTTCCTATATGTCTTTCAAGATTTATCCTCATGCAACAGGGTAGGGATGACAACAGTCTGGTAGGTGAGAAGATTGATATGAGTTCTGATATGATCATTGAAGACATGATTTTGGAGATGTCCAAAGGCAGCACTAGCAGATTTTTTTCAGTGGTGAATATTGTCATCTGCATTTATTATTTAAGAAAATTGGCTATCCAAGTAGGAGAAATGTTCAACATTCTCTAAAGATTGCACTCTATGTGTAGGGCTACAAGTCCAGCCCCATGGACTTGTATATGTCCAGCTTTTCTAAATAGTCCTGAAACTTTTTTTTGCCACTGTTGACTGCATGTCCTTCCCAAACTGTGCTGCCAGGTACAGTAGTCTGGGAGCTGACCTTGCCTGTGAAGCCGGAGGTAGAAAAGGCATTGAGTACTTCAGGTTTTTCCTCACTAGGTTGCCTCCCCCATTCAGTAAGGGACCCACTCTTTCCCTGGTCTTCCTTTTGTTGCTGACATATTTGTAGAAGCCCTTCTTGTTACCCTTCATGTCCCTTGCTAGCTACAACTCCCATAGCACTTTGGGCTTCCTGATTTCATCCTGGCTTGCCTCAGCAATCTTCTTGTTCTTTGGCAATCCCTTGCAGTCAAAGATGATTGTCTTCCATGATTGTATTTGTGGGTCCAAAGATGGGACAAGGTCAATCCATGATCAACAGACTCTGTTGCAACTCAGGCACGTGTTTCCATGTGGGGTGGGTAGCTCTGGATTCTTGATTCAGAGTAAGCATGAACAGCATAGCCCAAGTAAGCATGAATAGTATAGCATGAGTGACAATTGTCTCAACAGATTGTAGCCTGACATATATTTTGGGACAGTGCAAGCAAGTCAGTACACCTGCTGCTGTGTAGGCAGGCTTTGCCCCCATAAGAGTCCTTCAAAAGTGCAAACAATAGACATTGAGCAGGCTCGGACCCCTGCAACCCTGCTGTCAAGGGTATGTTCCCTTGGGAGGCCTTCAGCCAGTTCACATAACACAAAACAATGTTTTATGTAGTCCAAACAAAGGAGTAAAGCAAACCTTTAGCATTTTCCCAGATAGCAGGAGAGGACTCTTTAGCCTTGGCCCTTCCTAGATGTGAGTTCCTCTGGGTTTCAGACTACTTTCAGCCATCAAACTGCACTTTCTTAACTCAAGCTTCTTGTTCTGTTTCTTCTTGAGCTTTTAACTCCCAGCTAATCACCCACAGCCTGGGTCTTACCCCGTGGATGTCTGCCTACTTTAAAAAGCTAGAATAACCCATCTTTCAGGAAGCTTTTTTGATAGTATAAAAGAAATCAACTTCATTCTTTTCAGTGGAATTTTCTAGTTATGCCCGTAGTGAAAATTTGGCCTGTTGACCTAAATGAGATTTTACTGCATAGAAATCCAAGCAGAATGTGGTCCACTGAGTTGAGAAGATTGCAAGGATTTTGTGATAGGCTTGGTTATTTGCCCTCCCCAGTGTCTGGTGCCCCTAGCAGCTACACTGGCTTGTCTGTGTTCCCTGGCCTCCTCCTCTTTCTCACTTGCCATGACTTTCTGTTAAATATATAAATGGGGAGGCTGCCTATGAAAGCTAGGGTGGCCTACTCTTTGATGTCTTTTATCGGTCTGTTTCTCACCCTAGAGGCATATTTCCTCTTTAAGAGATTTCCTCTTTAAGAGGTCCTAAGTCATGTTAGGGGCTAGAATTGTGACCTCCAGCTGCCTCCATAGTCACCCCATGTCTCACAGATGACTCTCAGTGGTCCATTTGTATGAACCTCTGTGTCCAAATCAGCACTGGGTCCTCAGGTCTTAACACCCTTGCCTGGACTTTCACCTGCCTGGCTTCAGCCCTTTTTACCTGGCTGAGACTCTTCAGCCCAGGTCCACTGCCTCAGACCCTAGTTTCCTGGGTCTTAGCCCCAGTAGAGAGTGCCTCTTAGGCACCTCACCTGTGGCTTTCTCTGCGCCTGCAGCCACAACCTGGTCCTCTGGTTTTTAAGCATTATCAAAACAGAAACACAAGCAAACTGCTTTCCAACTAAAAGTCACCCCACTTTGGCTCCTTGCCTCACTGAAACTCCTCTTGGCTTTCTTCTTAGAGATCTACAGACCTGCTTAGGCACTGGCCAGTCCATTTTCTGAAGAATTATCCTTCAGGAGATTCTCTCTTTGCTGCCTGCAGGCTCTCCAGCCCTGTTTTTATTTGTCCCAGAGCTCTACCCCTTCCTGTCAACTGGGTTTCCAGCCACACATAGGGGTTTCTGCTTTGCTTGATAATCAGTCTGCAATGAGATTTGGCTGTTCTTGTCCTACACTCTCCAAAGGGCCTTAACAGGCCCCAGATTCAGCGTTTGTGTTCTTGTTGGGGCTGGCTGTTGTAACCATTGGCACCTGCAGGTTATGTAAATTCTGCTCCCCCTCTGATTGCAGTCAACAGGACTGGGGTTCCCTGTTACAGATTTGTTCTTAAAAACTTCCAGGCCAAATTCAGGCCAGAGCTATCCTATGGGCTCAATATAGGCTCAATTCTGTGTTTTAAAGAGAAGCTTAAATTACACTTTTAGCGTGAGATGGTCAGAAAATAAATGTAACCTATGTATTTTAACATGGATGGTAACTTTGTAGGCAAAGCAGGGGACGAAAGGTATAAGCAAGTGAATGTGAGGGAATTGGACTATGGAATTATCCTCTGTCCTTCTGTAAACTACATTTTCTGTGTATACTCCTTATTTTACCTACCAGTTGGCAAACCACATTTTAAACTCAGTTCCAGTTTAGTATTTAGTTTAGTCTTACATTAGTTTTCTGGACAGTTTACAGTCGATATAAAAACAATTTGCATTGCTAGTGAATGTGTACTATGAGGTTCCATGAGAGGAACACAGATTTATTATGCATTGAATATGATTTTATGGATTAAATTTGCAAGTGACATTATACAAACATATGAGTTGCATGTTGATTACCTAAACTGAATGTAACCTAATATAATTTAAACGTACAGGTGGAAAGGGGTGATGTACAGAATTGTAGCAGGAAAAATAATAATCAAGTTGATATAAAGTATCATTTTGCAAGGGTCTATTATACACAACACCCTCCTCTATTCCTATTTGCTCATAAAATCATGCATTTTATATGCCCAGCCTCAGTCTTCCTAGAAACAATTCAACTAAGTAAATAAACTCCTCATTTGCTGGAAGACAACTTGGGGAGACTATGGTCTTTCTAAGGTAGAAATAGATCAGAGGGAGACCTTGCACTAAATTTAGTTGAGCTAAGGTTAAGTGGTATTGATCAAACATTATGGCTTGAGAAAGTGATTCTGAAAAGGTTTCATATAATTAGTATTATATAAGCTCAGTCAGTAGGAAGAAATGTTAGTCCAATGAAAATGAAGGTATCAGAAGTAATATTAGCATCCCTGGCAAATGCTATGCACATCTTTACTTTGTCTTTGAATGACTTTGCCCATCATTGCAAAAGGGTTTTCTGAAGCTAAGAGATTTGTATTACAAGAGGCTTCTCTTTACAAAGAACTTTTAAATTAATAGTACATGTCTGCAAAGCATCATCTATATATATGGTACTATGTAAATACTAAAAATAGACAATTGTAAGACCATATATAGGTATAAATCAAGGAATAATTTTGCCAAGCTGCAATGTAACAATTGCTGAATAGTATTTCTATAAAACTACACTATTTGCAGAATGCAAAACATGACCAATTAGCACCTCAGCAGCACGGATAGTGAAATTATACATTTACACTTTTGCTAAAATATATAAAAATTATGTAGAACTATACTGCCTGTATAGAACTAGATCTGGTAAAAAAAAAGAAAAGGCAATGATACAGATTTCTTTTGCAAAATTCTATTTGGAATGTCAACAAATATTTACTGGAAATATGTTTTTCAAAGACAGTTTTGGCATAAAAATATAGTCAAATATAGTCATAGAGTACATTATGTCAACTTTATATATTTTTACTTAATTCTAGCTTTGTAATCTCAATATTGTATGCATGTATGGTATTTTGTACTAAATGCAGCATTATTTCAACATTCTCAGTTTTTGTAAGGTTGCTTGGTGTTTTGGGGATGTAATATAATAGAATTTTCATTCTGCAAAAATGTCTTGAAAATTCAACTTTTTGTACCAATTTAGAATGAGTTTTGAAATTATTAACTGGACTATTAATTTGTACTATTGACATATAAATTTAATGGCAAATTCTGTATAGCTTTAGATGAGTCATAGCATTATGTTTTCTAAACAGGTCTAACACAAACTTTTCTCTAACCAAAAAGAGAGATATAGCGAGAAATGTGCCCTGTGATCCAAATCATCCTTGCATTTAAAGCTACTTGCTGCATTTGAATTATACCTCACATTTAGAAGAGTTGTCATAATCATACAACCTAGAAGTGGAAAGGACATGTTACAATCCAACTCTGCCAGTACACAATTATTCTTTATTGCCTATTTTCAAGGGTTTTCCGCACTCCAGTTTGTACTAAGTGCAAGAATTTCTTTTATTTTAAGAGGAAAGCTTATTCTACATCCTTGTTATTGGGGGTGATTCAGTGCTCAAGTCTCTCAGGTATTGATGTTAATATTGCATTTCTTCAGCTTGGCCTTCAAGATGTCCTTCTATTTTGCTAACCTGTAGAGTGGTGACCATGGGTAAGTTGGAAGTATAGTACTGGTTTTCTGACCCAGTTGTCAGGCATCTTTATGGCATGTCTTGTCCAATGGAGCTGGTACCATATAAACATGGACATTGAAAGACCCCAGGAAAAGACAGAATTCCTGTGGAAGTGATCAAATGCAGGAAACCTGTGTTTTTTCCCTACCTATACAATCTTCTTACTGCTGGACAGTAGGGACAGTGCCTCAAGATATGCTAGATGCCAATATAGTCAGTCTCATAGGTGCCAACTTTTATTTTTGTTTGGGGGTGGGGCTAAGATGACGGCCATGTGGAAAGTTTTATGCATTTCAGGTGACAGCCCTCCTCCTGAGGGGAGCCAGGGCCATCAGGCCTCCACATACTCACCACCTCTGGTCACGCTGTATAAGAAAAAAGATAACTGCAGAGACTGTAACAATTATTGTTGCATTTTACTACTAAGCATAATTGGAGCATCGTCACTCAGTTCGTGCTCAGAAGACTTCAGATCCTTGCTTACTGCGTGTACTCTATGTCACAGTGCAGCTTCAGAGCTAGTAGATCCACCACAGAAATGATAGTCTAACTCCAACAAGTCCAAGAAAAATGTAGGGAATAAATGTTGCCTTCTACATCGTCTTCATTGGTCTGACTAAAGTTTTCAACTGTGTCTGCAGAAAAGGCCTCTTCAAATTATTGGAAAAGATTGACTCTCCACCAAAGCTCCTGAGCATAATCTGTTCTTTCATGATGGTTCTGAAGCTTTTGAGATTCAAAGTGGAGTCAAGCAGGTTTGTGTCCTTGCCCTAACCCTATTTGGGATTTTCTTCTTTCTTCTTCTGATGTATGTTTTTGGGACTGCCATTTAATTTAATAGATTTCATAGACATTAGGGCTGGAAGGGACCTCGGAAGATCATTGAGTCCAGTCCCCTGCCCAAAGGGCAGGAAGTCAGCTGGGTTCATAGGATCCCAGCAAGATAAGCATCTCATTTGCTCTTGAAGGTGTTCAAGACCTTGAACCACCTCCGATGGCAGGCTGTTCCAGACTTTGGTGGCTCGGATGGCAAAGAAATTCTTCCTTATGTCCAGTCTGAAATGGTTTTGTAGTAGTTTATGACTGTTCGACCTCATCATCCCTTGGGGTGCTCTGGTGAACAAATGTTCCCCCAGAAATTGAAATGAAATGAAGAACTTCAAAACAGCCTTGAAACAAAACGAGGGCAGTCGAAACGTTTCAAAAGTTTTGAAAAATTTCGAGTTTCGAAGCAGCGCAGCTGAGTTCCCCTCCCTAGTGCTAGTTTTGGGCTGTGGAAGGAAACTCAGCCCAGCTGAGTACTCCTCCCCAGCACTAGGATCGGGCTGGGGAAGGGAACTCAGCTGGGGTTATTTCCCTTCCGCAGCCTGATGGTAGCACTAGGGAGGGGTTCTCAGCTGGGCTGAGTTCCTAGACCTTCCCCCGCCCAATCAAAACATTGAAACAGCGTCAAAACAGTGAAAACATTTCAATGAATTGTAATGAAACAGTGTTTTTGGATCGAAACAACACTCAAAATGAAACACTGTTCTGTCAAAACCTCAAAACGAATGTCGAACCAGAATGCTGCTGTTTCGCACAGCCCTATTCTGCAGCCACACTTGCAGATGCTCATTGGGCTTATGTCTCACTCAGCATAATACTATTGTTTTGTGAGACAGACAGACAGATGCCTACTGCCTACTACTGTCAGGCATCCTTAGCATGTATCCTGCGGTTCCATATTAAAATAGTTCCAATACTGGTGGTGTTTGTTTTAGCTAGAAGGCTGGTGTTCATGCTTTTGTCCTTCCAGTTGATAAGTAGGTTTTTCTAAAGACATTGCTGATCGTAACATTCTGAAGATGTCAGCTGCTTCTTACATGTCATCCAAGTTTTATATACACATAGCAGTAGGGATGATAGCAGCCTGGTAGGTGAGACGATTGGTTTGAGTTCTGATGTAATGATCACTGAAGAGATGATTTTGGAGATGTCCAACAGCAGCCCTGGCATTTTTTCTTCAGTGGTGAATATTGTCATCTGTGTTTGCTGTTTGGGAAAGCTGGCTACCCAAGTAGGGGGAATGCTCAACATTCTCTGAGGATTGCACTTTTATTGTAACATGTGGAGGAGCAGCTGGTAGAGTTGTGATCGGTTGGTAAAGTATGCTGGTATTTGTGAATTTGACAATGAGTCCAAATATTACATACACTTCACACAGCAATCAAAAATGACCTACAGTTCTTCAACTGAATGAGTTGCACCTGCCTCCCCTGCTGTCTGACCCCCAACTTGCTAAGCACTGCCTTTCCCCAAAGCTCATTACTCCCCCTCTCGGGACTTGTCCCTCCACCACTTACCTTCTGCCCAGTTCTGGCTTCTGGGCAGTTAGTGGAAACCTTAGCCCTAGCACTACCCTTGGCCCAGCCTGGCAAGGCAGAAGCAGTGGCAGCAACTCCAGACTGGGCCAGATCAGGGTCAGAGCTGCACCTGGAGCTGAATTCAAAGCAGAAGGTAAGCAGTAGGGAGCCAGCAGTGGAGAAACAGCTGCATGGTCTCTCCCATGCTCCCCCCAAACAGTGAGCACTCCAGTGGCCTTCCCCACACTATAGGGGGTCTTAACCCTACACCTTTCCCAACACCACACAATCCCCCAGGGCCCCTCTAACATGTGGCATCCTTTGCACTCTGTCTACTGCACATCCCCTTCCTCACTGCTGAGCTACCTATTCTGGGGCTGGCAATGGCTTTCCTCCAGTTTCACTCTGCTTTGCCCCAGACCAGTACTCAAATCCAAAATTAGAATTTTTTCCTCCATTGTTGATTGGGGGAAAATGTCTCATCTTAGATTTGAACAATTATGGTATTTGCCACATCTGCAGTTGAATATATAGATATTGGATTGGCTTCCTTAATTACCTATGGACTCCACAATGACTTCTCTATTTACTGGAAGACTCTCACCCTCATATTAAGGGACCGCCATCTCCAACAACCTTGTATTATTTGCTGTGAGATAACTTTTACTAGTATTCAGTATATTTTCTATTTTTATTTTCTTTCTCTTTCTCCTTGTTATGCCATTCTCCCTTCGTAATGCCTTAAATAATTATTCACCACCCTTGGCCAAATATAGTGCTATTTTAATCCTGTTTTCCATGGAGATGTTTTCCAGCTGTTCACAGATGCCAAAAGATTATTTAGGTCCTCTCATCCCCTCACATAGGTACAAAGAAAGACTATAGATGATGATGATTGTATAAGGGGGCAGAGTATTTCCCTAGTTATTTCTAAAGTACTACAAAGTAATCAGGTAACTTCCTTTGTCTGAAATTCAGGGTGACAGATACTGGTCTGCTTTAATATGTCAACTGGTGAAGCAAGCAAATAAACTGACACCAGGCAAGTTATCTGGATTTACGTCTCTTTAATTAACAGCAAAAGGCAATGAATGATAAGAAACAGCAAAGCATTTTTTGCAGCTTTACAGTTTTGTTTAAATATTTCCAAGTGAAAAATAAAGGCCCACAAACTTCCAAAGAGGATAATGCTCCTAATTTCATAAGGCAATCCTGTCATTCATGTGCCATAATCTGTTGCTGTCTTTTATTGTGACTCTTCCGGGGCTCTAAATAAAAAAAGAAAGTGACAGTTTGGAAAATATAATAATGAAAACTGTTCAAAATACCCCCAGTGGAAAACTAAAACTTTTATTGGCAGATATCAGTATAACTCCAGATTGTGTAGCTCTTGGCCTTGTGTGTTGTGCCATAGAAACTGTCTTAGAAATATGGATTGAAAATAACTTAAAGCAAATCATCACAGGATGTTGGCAGTAGTAATTATGAAGCTCAACTTATCATGGATCTAGATATAATCTGTATAATCAAGTGTCCTTTAGAATAAGGAATGATAACCATATGAATTAAGTGAATGAGGAATACTGTATGTTCAGTTATTAGATGAAAATAGTCTGGAGTCAAAACAAATCACTATATAAGCAGTGCTGCACCTGAACAGCTAATTTCAACAGACCTTCCAGATGGGGAATTTGTTTCTACATGTCAAAGAAGTGAAAATTAACTTTCGGCTACAGAAGGGGGAATTGATGTTTTCTTGGTGATAGTGCCAGAAATAATATAGAAAAACATTCCACTCTGAGACAGCAAAGAAAGGCAAGACATTAGGATAATTCTTTAGGACAGGAAAAATCCCTCTTTTCTTGTATATGGAAGGGAGGGCAACTTCAGGCCCCATTTGGTTAAAGGGCAACTGTAGTATCATTTCACTAATACCTTTTCTCCTCAGGCCTTTACCATTTCATAGGGATAGGTGAGTGTGCAAAATCTACATCCTACCATGTCCAAACAATCCTAAAGACTCTAAGGTGTAGAGTACGCTAGCATGCTCAGGGACCAATGGCAGTGTAGCTGTAGTATCACAGAACTCTGTACAAGCTGCAAAACTCATCTGAGAAAACAGGCATGTACTTGGTGTTTAGAAGCAAGCATGGGCTAGTTCAGGGCAGCCAACTCATGGCATGTGTACCACAAGTGGTGCACGCAGCCTGTGTGTGTGGTGCACAGCGGATTGGAGAGCGAGCAGGAGATGAGTGATAGGTAGGGCAGGGAGCAGAAAGAAGAGCAGCAGATCAGGCAGGTAGCACAAGATAGGCAGCACAGTGTATCAGATTGGCCCGGGGAAGGAGTTTGGGGTGGCATTCAGGGAGAATGTGGGGTTTAGTTTGTGAAAGGATGCAACAGGCTACAATCAGACCTAGACAGGTTACAAGGGTGGGCAGATGAGAATAGGATGGGTTTCAACACAGACAAGTGCAAGGTGATGCACCTCGGGAGGAACAACTGGCACCATACCTACAGGTTAGGGAACTCCCCTCTTGTCAGCACGGAGGCAGAAAAGGATCTGGGGGTCATCATTGATTTCCAAGATGAACATGGGCTGGCAGTGTGGAGAGGCAGTAAGGAAGGCCAACCGCACCTTGTCATGCATCCACAGATGCATCTCAAGCAGGTCCAAAGAGGTGATCCTCCCCCTCTATGTGGCACTGGTCAGGCTGCAGCTGGAGTATTGCGTCCAGTTCTGGGCGGCACACTTCAAGAGGGATGTGGACAGCATGGAGAGGGTCCAGAGGAGGCCCACTCGTATGATCAGGGGACAACAGGACAGGCCCTATGAGGAGAGGCTACAGGACCTGAACCTGTTCAGCCTCCAAAAGAGAAGGCTGAGGGGGGATCTCATGGCCTGTTATAAACTAGTCAGGGGGGATCAGCAGCCATTGGGGGAGTCACTGTTCCACCGAGCACTGCCAGGAGTGACCAGGAATAACAGTCAAAAGCTGGCAGAGGGTAGGTTTAGGTTAGATATCAGGAGGCGCTACTTCACAGTCAGGGCGGCTAGGGTCTGGAACCAACTTCCAAGAGAAGTGGTGCAGGCTCCTATCCTGGGGGTGTTTAAGAGGAGGTTAGATGAACACCCTGCTGGGGTCGTTTGACACCGGTAATCTTTCCTGCCATTGCAGGGGGTCGGACTAGATGCTTCTCGAGCAAATCCCGGGACGTCATTCTCCCCCTGTACTCGGCCTTGGTGAGGCCACAGCTGGAGTACTGCGTCCAGTTTTGGGCTCCACAATTCAAAAAGGATGTGGAGAAGCTTGAGAGAGTCCAGAGGAGAGCCACGCGCATGATCAGAGGTCAGGAAAACAGATCTTACGATGATAGGCTGAGAGACATGGGACTCTTTAGCCTGGAAAAGCGTAGGCTCAGGGGTGATCTGATGGCCACCTATAAGTTTATCAGGGGTGACCACCAGGATCTGGGGGAATGTTTGTTCACCAGAGCGCCCCAAGGGATGACGAGGTTGAACGGTCACAAACTCCTGTAAGACCGCTTCAGGCTGGACATAAGGAAGAATTTCTTTACTGTCCGAGCCCCCAAGGTCTGGAACAGTCTGCCAGCGGAAGTGGTTCAAGCACCTACATCGAACACCTTCAAGAGTAAATTGTATGCTTATCTTGCTGGGATCCTATGACCCCAGCTGACTTCCTGCTCTTGGGGCAGGGGGCTGGACTCGATGATCTCTCGAGGTCCCTTCCAGCCCTAATGTCTATGAAATCTATGAAATCTGCTCAGGTCCCTTCCAACCCTAGAAACTATGAAACTATGAAACTATAAATTATTAACTGTGATCAAACACTAACGTGGATTGTGACTGCCAGGCTCAAATTCTGCCTGGTCAGCCCAACCAGCCAGCAAGCGCCGGACTCCCAGCTCCTGCTAGCTCCTCTGCCACCTGGAGCCCAGGGCTGACCCCCATTGCCCTGCCAACCCAAGGATGCTCCACCTTGGTTCTAATAGCTGAAGTCCTGGGCACACGTGTAGATGTTGTGCCTGGGAGCAGTTAACTTTGGCACAAACTGTTCCACAGTTTATTGCGTCACCTTAATAGCACATGTGGGTGCACCCATATGGATCAAATTATATTATTTTAATCCTCATCTTTTCTGAGACTGGGAAACATGCATTTAGTTAATAGTTTTCAGAAAGTTTTCAAAGAGTTTAACCAAGCTTCCTATTAGATAAGCACCTGGTGAAGCTTTGTCTATGCTAGTGACATTTTGTTCTATCAAGACCATCAAAAATTTGTTGCACCTTTCTGTGAAATACTTCAGATGAATAACAAAGTCCAAAAGGAAGACTTTGAAAGCAATACCTTCCAAAGGGCATATTGAAGGTGCATGATCTAGTGCTATTGTTTTCTACAGGAACATGCCAAAACCAGAAGAGGCTTTCAAAGTGGAGAAATATTTAGTTTCTGCCATGTTGCCAAAAACCTCTTCCCTGGTGGGAATGGGAAAATGTTCCCTTTTGATATACCTGTTCATTTGCTTAGGATCCAGACACAATCTCAAGGATCCATCGGTTTTTTTTATGACCAGTGAATGAACCCAAAGCACTTGGTTGCCCTACTTTTTTTAGTATGCCCATGTTAACTAATCTATCTAATTTCTTTTTCAGTTTCTCCCTAAGTACACATTATAAAACTATTCTTCTATGTTCTTGCTTTCTAGTCCCTCAGTGGCATCCATTCTCTTAATCAGACCTACAGTTTTACATGTTCGCAACCCAATATTTGGCACTAGCTTTCCTGGAACTGTTACAAACTGAACTTTTACTGTATTAGCATTGGGTGCATCCACACATACAGGCATGTATACTTGCAGCAGCTCAAATAGCAGCGGTACAAATCTGTGCTGGAGATTTGTGCCTCAGCATACATGCCTGAACATGTACTTTGGTGTGGGGCAAATTGTGCCACCTGGGGCAAACGGACCCTGCTAAGCTCCTCCCAGATCTTCAGCCAGGGGGAGCTAGAGGCTGGGGCCAGAACAGGTGCCCCACACGCCATCAGGCTGGGCTGGCTCCATGAAGAAGGGCAGGACCCGGCCTGGCATGATGCATGGCTCTTGTGTGTGGTGCTGGGTCTCCAGGTGACAGCAAGAGCAGCTCCATCCTGCCTGAAGGCACATGCCCCTGGGCCAGGCCAGGACCATGCCATGTGGCACAGGTAGTGCTGGGGCTCTAGTGGCCAGGGCCACATCACGCCATGGAGGGGCTCTGCCAGTAGCAGGCCCTGAGCACCCTGTAGTCACTGCTGCTGCTGTGGAGGAGGTGGGGAGCTGTGTGCTGTGCTAGAGCTGCAGGGAAGGAGGCAGGGATAGAGACACTCTGGCCG
This sequence comes from Crocodylus siamensis, assembly GCF_052110815.1. Classification (NCBI taxonomy): domain Eukaryota; kingdom Metazoa; phylum Chordata; order Crocodylia; family Crocodylidae; genus Crocodylus; species Crocodylus siamensis. The sequence goes on along the minus strand of NC_143398.1, from coordinate 62,172,007 downwards.
GGTGCCAGAGCATCTCTTCACAGGACCCAGCTTCTGGTATGCTCCAGGAATGTGCCCTGTGCTGCATTTTTTTTTCCCTATTTTTTTTTTTTAATTTATTTTGATACCAGGATTTGGTATCAAATTTAGAGTCTGCACTGCAAATATGCAGCCTGGGGAACGTTGTCTTGTTCCCAGTGTGCCTCTTGTCACATAGTCATTCATCTGGACATGTCCTTGGGTGCATCCACACATGAAGGCATGTGCATTTGCAGTTCAAATACTTTGTACAAGAGATTTGTGCCTCAGCACACATGCTTGAACATGCACTTTGGTGTGGAGCAAACTGTGCCACTTGGGGCAAACTAATCCTGCCCAACTCCTCCTAGATCTTCAACCAGGGGGAGCTAGAGGCTAGGGCCAGCACCTGTGTTGGTCCCAGGAGTATAAAAAGCTGACCTGGAGGCCTGGGCACTTGGTTTCTGGGAACACAAGCCTCTTGTGAGAGCTGGACTGCTGAAGCAGCCCTAACGTAGAGTGGCCCCTGTACCCTCTACCCACTGCAGCAGTCTGGCAGTGGGGGCTGCTGCCACCTGTGACAACATCTGACCCACTGGACTTGCAGCCCCATAGCTGCGTGCCTTCCAGACCCAGAAGGGGACTGCACAGCCACCTGGGCTGTGGTATGTTCACTGCAGGAGAGCTGCCTGCACCTCTGGGCCAGCTGCCAGTGGGCTGTGGCTGCAGAGTTTACCTTCAGGTGGCACTGCTGTCACATCTTCTGGTGTCATTGCTTTGCCACCTGGGCAGCTATTGCCCAGAAGATGTGCTCCTTGTGATGGCCCTCTTTGAACTGTCAAAGTATGTCCTCCTGGCCCCAAATGGCCAGGAGGATAGCCACCTCATCTGCCCTCCAGCTGGGTCCATGGTGCTGGCTCTAGGCAGGCTCCTCTGCCCAGGTCCTGCCACTTGCCTCACTAGCAGAGATCCTGGTGTTGCCTGGTTAAAAACTGCAAATTCTCTGACAGAAACCCCCTGAATTCTCTCATTAAAATACCTCAAATCCATGTTCTTCCATGATTAAAATGAAACACCATTATATATAAAGAGATCAGATCAGCAATGGTTTATTAATATATTTACAAATTTAAAGCAATTTGGAAGCCTACCACTATCATCATCATAAAACACAATCTAAATATTTTGAGAGTTTAGTGTTTGCTTTTGGCTTTTTTGTCATAGAAAAACTAGACCTGCCCCTGCTCCCTTCATTCACCAGGTTATGGGGCACTGAGTAGCACTGATATGCCAGTTCCCTGCACTTGCCCCTTATTCTCAACCCACAGCCCTACCAATGCCCCTCACTCCTGACCAGCAGCCCCTGCCTGCTGTCCACTAGCTCCCTCCCTTGCAGCAGCTCTGTCCCAGCACCAGGACATGAGTCCAGCTGCAGCTGTACCACTCACTGCTTTGTGGCTCTGAGCAATGCCAGCCCTTTCTGTTCTGGTCCCTGCACCTGTGCCCAGTTTTCTACTGCATTGCTAGACAGATTTAACTGCTCTGGAATTCCGAGATGCTCATTCTTTGTACCCCACTCCTTTGTAGCATGTGTCAAAAGACCAAGGGGATAAACTTATGGAATGATAAAGCTTGTTTGTTCAGAGAGTTTTCTTAGCCTACTGATTTGCTGTTTCCTCTTGTTCCTTCCTGCAATCCCCAGGGCAATGTAACAACTTACATATAACACTCTTAAAGGCACCCACACATAGTTAGCTGCTGGTCACCTATTTATGATGGGGTTCCTTCTGCTGTAAACCTTGATAAAACTAACTGGTGTTTGTGAGCATGGGGAAATTTTGGCAAATTTTCTCTAGCATAGTGGTTCTAACCTCATTAGACTCAAGTCACGTTTTGTTAGACTTGAGGCACCCCTTGGAAAGTCACCCCTTCTAAAATGTCAGCTCTGGTTAGCCAAGGAAGCCTCCTAGTCCCTTTCTCCTTTTTAGCAAACCGCTTGCTAGCATAAAAATACAATTCAACAGAATTTTACAATTAATGTAAAAATAATTCAAGAAATTTATCAGTACATATCATTTACAAAGAGAAGAAATGAGTAAATTACTGAAGTATTTGCAACATATTATGTCAGCTCTATTCATAATGAATTTTAGGTAAGCACAAATAATCCAATAAGTGTGCCCTGTTAATGCTTATTCTTATTTTTCAAGAAAAATAATTCTCAAAATTTTAAATATAGCACATGGCCTATAGAATGGTTTGAGTCGTCTAAGTTTTTCCACATTGCATAGAGATGAGTATTCCTTGGAACAGGATTCAGTGTACTGGGGCATAGTAGACTGCTGCCAGTCTGATGCCTGCCACCTAGTACTGTGTAGCCTGCTCTCAGCCCCTACAAGCCAGCAGTCTGCTACATGGGGATACTAAGCTATTGTAGAATATTACTTGAAAGCGGGTACTGGAGGAAAGGTATTTCATGCAAAGTTCAGAAACATTGACTTTTCAGCAACTAATATACAAACTCCCTCTATTTCTCAGGTTGCTTCATCTTTGTTGCATTCTTGTTAACTTTGTATATCAAGGGCATACAGACAAGAAAGATAACTGAAGAAGTTATTATGCCTAGAAATCTATCAACCCAATTCTCAATAGAGTTTGTTCTTCATGTTCATTTAGGACTTAGAGATAATTGAAGGTAAACTTTGAGCTTTTTAATCACATAATACCTTGCATTTTTCTGAACAGTTTAGAAAGACTTAGACACTTCCTATTAAATATTCTAACTCTGGAGGGAACTTTTATTAAAAACTGTCTTCCTCTTTTTTTTTCTAGAGTAAGTGGGATATAATAAAGAATCTCTGAAACATAGATTATACAGAAATTTATGCTAACATAAAGTTACTAAGGGTAAGCACATTATTATAATTCCCTCTACCACCTCTTTCTTTGTTTTTGCTTCTGAGTAAGATATCTAGATATCTTTCTATTCACAATAGAAACAGTAGTCTCCTGGCAACTGTTATCATTTCTATGGCAGAATGTCACTGTAACTTCCCTTTCTAGTTTTTTCTCTGTCTTACTCTGCTTCAGTGAATTGCCCAATGGGTCTCCCTGTTGTGCAGAAATCCTGAAATGGACTGTTTGTGCAGCAGTCAAAATTATTCCTGATAAAAACAGCAATCTCTATATTCATCACAGTAGGATCAGTAGACTGTTATTTCCTGAAAAGGTTAGCTCTAAAAAACTAAAATAAAGAGTCAGTGATGTATTTAAGAACAGAACGAAAAACCCTGCCTGATTTGAAATTGAATTCTGAAATAAGATGGTTCTGCTTCATAAAAAGTCTATGTGACCAATCTTTTTTTGTCGATACATCAGATTCCTTCTGTAATATGAGAATATGTTCACCTCACTTTAAGGATATGTTTCTTTTCAGCCCATGTTTTGGCTTTCTTGGCTTCTGCTACGCTTGTAGGACCACAAAGTTGAGACAAAAGCATCTGCTAAATTATTCTTTATGTTGCAGAAAGAGTCTACCTAGAAATAAAAAAGGCATCAGTGAAATGCATACTTTAAATTTAGAGTTTGCATTTCGGAAATATTGGCCACACAGGTTTATAAATGCTTCTGCTTTTAGTATGTGATACTACTATAGAATCATAGTTGAAAAAAAATCTTTTTATATTTAGATTGTACAGTAAAAGCTCTGTTACCCGGCATCCCCTGGGAATGGGGGATGCCGGATAATAAAATATGCTGGTTAATTGAGTGGCCCCGGCCGCTGCTTCTCCCGCCACGTCTGGAGTGTTCCTCCGCCCCTCCCGTGGCATCGCCATCCCTCCCGCCACATTGCTGCCCATCCTGTGGGCCCTGTGGGACAGGGAGGCAGGACCTGCACATCCCCATGCAGTCTTTTATGCCCCCAGGCCTTGAGGGCTCGGCAGCGCAGGTTGCTTTCACCCTGGCCATGGGGGCTCAGAGAAACTGAAAGTGCCATGGGGGGGCACTTCCAGTTTCACTTTATCTTACAAGTTGGCGTGCTGGCTTGTAAGATACCAGATAGTGCAGCTTTTACTATATTAAAAGAAAGGCTGTAAAATTAAGCACTCAAATTAAGTTAGTCTCTGCAACTGTAAACTGACCACTTTGCATGCTTCCGTTATGGCTAGGGACAGAAGTCATACATAAACTGGTTCAAGTCATCAAGAACTGGTGTCGCTGCCGGGACTCAACCAGTCGCTCTCGTGTTGCTCTCGCTCAGGTGATTGATGTTATGCACCTCTTGGGCTTGCACCTGTGCCTGAGCTGGTGACTTCCACCCGAATCCTTGACCCCATGCTCGCCTGCCATGACTTGATGACCTCAGTGTCCAGGGCCATTCATTAGGCATGCTTGTTGACCCAAGATTCCTCCCGGCAGTTACTCTCAGGGCTCCACCATCCTTACACCCTGGCCTCATGCCTCCTGCGTAGTGGCAAGAAGCTGATTGGCGTCTCGCTCCTGGGACCCTCGACCGGGTCCTGCTTCGGCCCCTCCCAACACTATCTAGCCTAGTGCAGGTCCGCTACCCTCCTATACCCCTTGGAGCCTGGGGTAGAACAAAATAAAAAGGAAAGGAAAAAGGAAGCTCTAACACAAAACCAGACGTACTGTCCCTTTAACTACCCCCCGCACTTCACCGGGACACTGGCTGCCTCATCCCTTTAGGCACCCCATTCCCTGCCTACTCTAAGGCACCTCCTGGTCCAGAGATGATGTTCCCTCCAGCGGCAACTTTTCCTGGATACCTCACAGTCCCTTTCTCTTGGGTCAGATCTCTGCAGGTGTGACTCCTGTCGTCCTTCCAAGGCGATCCTGGTGTCCCTCTGCCGCCTTATCTGCAGTGCCGCCAAGATGCTCCTCTTCTTCCTCCTTACTTCTGTCCTGGCCATTCCTGCTCTTCAGGTTCTGTGTTCTAGCTCATCTTTGCTGCAGAGACCCCAGTGGCTGTACATTCCCTCTCCCTGCCAGCTCTGCAGCATGCGCTGCAATTTTTATCTGTGCCGGCAGGCATTTATCACTGACATCACCGGCTGAGTGCAGCTGTATAAACAGGCAGCTGATGAGCCATGTGGGTTCTGTCTTCCGCCCCTCATGTGCTGTTTCCTGAGTTGCTGGTGAGTATTCTTGCATCCCTTGCGTCCCGGGACAACTGGTTTAAACCTGCAACAGAACAGAAATTTAGTGCCCATAAACCAATTTCAAAATGACTGGAACTGGTTTAAGATAAACCTGGTTGAATGTAGTATCATACTTAACTTATTTGGGTCAAACCAGTTTATGAAACTTCTGTGCCAGACTCCTTCCTGGTTTAAGTTAAATCAGAGTCCCATAGTACCCCAGCATGCTTTCCAGACCTGGGCTGGGCTGTCTGCTTCAGCAGAAAAGGGTTGGGATGGGGGGAAGGCAGAGTCTGTCCCCCTCCACACCTGCAGGCAAACCCCATCTGGGGTCTGAAGCAAGGGAAGGAGGTTAAACTTCCCTTTCCCTGAGTTCAGAACTGTCCTGTCTGCTAAAAACTTACTACTGGTTGTGACGGGATTACAAATTCTAGAGTCACCTAGAAGCACAAAAAAGAAGTGATGAGCAATCCTGCAGAGAACTGCTGCTGTGATTCTGGACTGCAAATCCCAGAGACTTCAGGGGCAGCAGGAAGATGAAGTGAACACATAGCCCATGCTTGCTACGTGCCAGAGAGCTGTGCTGTAGCACTCCCTGGCTTCTGGCCTGAGCCACTGTGAGTATGTGGTTGCATTTCCTGAATCAAAAGTGGATGTCTGTCCAGTTGTTTCTCCATTTAATCTCTGCCCCTTAGACTAACCTGCAAAGACTGAATTGATTCATTCTTGGATTTTTTGACTGTCTCTACTTAGCCTATAAGACTATAATAAAAGCTATAAACCCAGTGGATTTTAAAACTATTTTCTGGGGAATGCAGAGACTCATATTTTGGGATTCAGGTTTAGGGGCTGAATTTGCTATAATGCTTACAGAACCTTTTCTGTCCCTAGCACAGCTAATTTTTGCACAGTCTGTGCCTCTAGCTCAGTGATTCTCAACCTGGGTGCTTTGAGATCTTTTCAGGACTGTTTTGAGCAGCAGCAAACTAGCACACTTTAGCAGTGTTAGGTGTGTAAAAGTGATTCACAAGATAAAAAAAATATTTCAAATAAGAATCTATACTGTTAAAAACAATCCAACCTGTTGTGGTCCTTAAATCTGTTTTTTTTCCTATAGTGGGTGTATCTACATATGCTATTAGTGTGAAAGAATAAACTCCAGTGCAGAGTTTATTGTTCCCAGGTGCAATATTTATACCTGAGCCCAGGACCGCAGCACATTAAGCTGGGTCAGAGCTGCCCCAGCTGGCAAGAGGCCTGGGGTATCAGCCTGCCAGCCTGAGGCTGCTCCAACCCAGCTCAGTGTGCTGCAGAGGGGCTGGCTGGGGCATGAGGCTGCTCCAGTGAGGGGATATCCAGCAGGCATCCCCCACACTGGAGCACCCTCATGCCCTAGCCAGCCACATCAGCATCTACATGTGCAGTGCTGCAGAGCAAAATACAAGTATTTTGGGGGGACAGTGGCCACCAAATAATAGAATTCACCATAAGGCATAGAGTGGGAAAGGTAACTAGTAGGGTGGAAGTGCTAGACTTTAGGAAGGCTGTCTTCAGTGAGCTCAGGCATTTAGCCAATGATGCACTGCAGAGTAAGAGATTTGGTGAGATGGGAGCCCAGGAAGGGTGGCTGTGCTTTAAGGAAGCAATCCTTTGGGGATGGAGGGAGATGATTCTGATGTGGAGGAAAAAGGGGAAAGGGGCTAAGAGGCTTCCTTGGCTAACCAGAGAAATCCAGAGCAGCCCAAGGCAAAAAGGGGGGCATATAGGCAGTGGAAATGGAGAAATTACTAAAGAGGAGTATGCCTCCTCAGCTCGCAGTTGTAGGGAGGCAGTTAGAAAGGCCAAAGCTACCATGGAGCTGAGGATAGCATCTCAAGTTAAGGATAACAAAAAATTGTTTTTCAGATATATAGGAAGCAAAAGGAAGGCCCAGGACAGGACAGGGACACTACTGAATGGGCAAAAACAATTGGTGACCGACAGGGGGGACAACACTTAACTCTTCAATGAGTTCTTTGCCTCAGTGTTTCTAAACAAGGGGCAAGACAAGTCTCACAATGGGATTATAGAGATGACAGCAGGGCACCAGACCACCAAGCATTGATCCTGAGATAGTACAGAGTCACTTGGAAGGACTGGATGTGTTTAAGTTGGCAGGCCCAGATGAGCTCCATCTGAGGGTAATGAAGGCACTGGCTGATATCATTGCACGGCCACTGGCAAGAATATTTGAGCTCTCATGGTACATGGGCCAGGTCCCCAAGGACTGGAAAAGGGCCAGTGTAGTCCCTATTTTCCGGAAGGGGAGGAAGGAGGATCCAGGCAACTATAGGCCAGTCAGTCTCACCTACATCCTTGGCAAAGTCTTTGAAAAGATTATTAAGGCTCATATATGTGAGAGCCCAGCAGGAAAAATTATGCTGAATGGAAACCAGCACGGGTTCGTAGCAGGTAGATCATGCCTGACTAATCTAGTCTCTTTTTATGACCAGATTACAAAACACCTGGATGCAGGAGTAGGGATAGATATCATTTACTTAGACTTCAGGAAGGCCTTCAATATGGTATCCCACCCCATACTGGTGAACAAATTCAGAGGCTGTGACTTGGATGATTACACAGTCTGGTAGGCGGCAAATTTACTAGAAGGTTGTACCCAGAGAGTGGTGGTGGATGGGTCAGTATTGACCTGGAAGGATGTGGGTAATGGGGTCCCGTAGGGCTCAGTCCTTGGACTGATACTCTTCAATGTCTTCATCAGTGACTTGGATGAGTCTCTGTCCAAGTTTGCAGATGATACAAAACTGTGGGGAGAAGTGGACACACGGAGGGCAGGGAACAACCAGAGGCAGACCTGGACAGGTTGGATAAATGGGCAGAAAGCAATAGAATGCGATTTAACAAGGAGAAATGCAAAGGGCTGCACCTAGGGAGGAAAATGTCCAGCACACCTACTGCCTAGGAAATGACCTGCTCAGCAGCACGGAAGTCCTAGTGGACTCCAAGATGAACATGAGTCGTCAGTGTGACAAAAGTCATCAGCAAAGCTAACTGTACTTTATCACGCATCAGCAGATGCATGACAAACAGAACCAAGGAGGTGATACTTCCCCTCTATTGGGCACTGGTCAGACCACAGTTGTAGTACTGTGTCCAGTTTTGGGCGCCACACTTTAATAGGGATGTGGATAACCTGGAGAGGGTCCAGAGAAGGGCCAATTGTATGGTTAAGGGCTTGCAGGCCAAGCCTACGAGGAGAGATTAGGGCACCTGGACCTCTTCAGCCTCCACAAGAGAAGGTTGAGAGACGAGCTTCTGGCTGCCTATACATTCATCACGGGGGAGCAGAAGGGAATTGGTGAGGCTCTACTCACCAAGGTGCCCCTGGAAGTTACAAGAAATAATGACCATAAGCTAGCAGAGAGCAGATTTAGATTGGACACTAGGAAGAACTTCTTCACAGTTAGAGTGGCCAAAATCTGGAATGGGCTCCCAAGGGAGGTAGTGCTCCCCTGTCCCCTGGGGGTCTTCAAGAGAAGGTCAGATAGGCATCTGGCTGGGGTCATCTGAACCCAGCACACTTTCCTGCCTGTGCAAGGGGTTAGACTCGATGATCTATTGAGGTCCCTTCCAACCCTAACATCTATGACTCTATGAATCAGTACTACTCTTGTGAAGTTACTTATTGAGGCTTAATAAGGCTACGTGTAGATGGTAAACATTCACTGTGGAGCTAATTAGTAGGGGTGTGCGAAATGGGCTGTATTCAATTCAGATTCAGATTTGGCCTGAATCAGGGACAGTGATTCAGTTTGTTGATTCAGATCACTGTCCTGATTCCATTTGGCTGAATCTGACTCTGAAGATTCGATGCTGATTCAGAGAATCAGAGATTTGGCCATAGACACAACTTTAAATGTTTTTTCTACATACCTCAAGGTACCAGGCATGGCTTGTGAATGCTGCAATGGTGAGACAGATGGAGCATCCCACAGGAGTGGGGGGGCCCCCTCATGTGCTTGGCAGCAAACCCAGAAGCAGACTTCCAGTCCACTTCTGGGTCCACTGCTGAGCGTGCAGATGGACTCCCCCCCCTGCACCCCTTAGCTGAGTGACTGGCCACAGGGGGACCCTGGGTACCCTCCCAGACCCAGGAGGCATCAGTCACCAAGCCGGGGGTGGGTGGGGTGCCCCGCACACTCCCCGGCACACCCCAAAGTGGACCAGAAGTGCTTCTGGTCCACTTCCAGGTCTGCTTCCAAGCATGCTGGGGATGCCCCCATGCTCCTGTGGGATGCTCCATCTTCCCCAGCATCTGAGCATTCATGAGCTGCCTGGTACCTTGAAGTATGTAAAAAAAAATATAAAGTTGTGTATATGTCTGAATCATCAAATCTGTCTGAATCTCTCCAAATCAATTCAGAGGGTTCTGATCCAATTCTATATATACTATCATTGTATTGGAGGCTTAGGAAACACAGGAAACAGAGCCATTAACCTGAACCTGGGGAGAAGTCATATTTTCTGCAAGATCCAAGACTCTGTATTAAATATTTGTGAGGTCCAGTGATAATTCATGAGTTAATTAACTTTTCCTTGTCTAATCAAATGCCTTGTCTTCACCAGGATTCTGCAGTGAAAGAGCTAATGCATATTAACCTACAGCCAAAAATGTAATTTTTCATTAAGCATTGACAGGGATTAGACCAACCACTCAGTTTGCTCTGAAATGGGTACAAGAGAGATTACTACAATTGTACTGACAACATCATATTCCTAGTTTGCAGTTTCTGAGCATAAATGGGATATTTGTAGTGGTACCAGTTTTGATATTTATTACAAATGGGACAGGAAAATATGAAACCAAAGGCCATGTCTCTTTAGATATCTTCCTATACCTAAATTTTAGTGTGAGCCAGTGCTTCAAAGCAGACACCAAGCCTCCAGAAGGATATGTGAAAATCCTGTCTGAGTATGTTCTACTCAGAGCTGATCTGTTCAACAGTATCTAGGTTAGTTCAGAGTTATTTTGGAGATTTAGGGTCATAGGAAAGTCAAGCTGGCAGGGACCTCATAAGGTCATCTAGTCCAGCCTCCAGCTCATGGAAGGACTAACACTGACCAAACTATCCAAGCCAAATGTCTGTCTAATCTTCTTTTAAAAATGTCCAGGGCTGGAGATGTGCAGTAGTGTGACGGTTTTTCTCCCTATTCCCTGGCTTCAAACAAAGTTTGTACCTTATAAAAACATTTTGGCGTCCTCAGAACATCCGGTATTTTTTTCCCTGGTCAAAAAGTTTGCTTTGGCCTAGGTCAGAAATTTGGCCTAGGTTCTCTTAACACGCTACGCAAAAGCTTTCAACTTTCAGCTCATCTTCACTGAGTCATGGTTTGCAGTTTTAATTATAATATGTAATTGTAGCTTTTTATACTGAGCCAGATCTTACTTATGTTCTACACTTTACTCCTATTGATAACCATTCAAATGTTTAGCTGAGCTTTTAGTCATATCAAAGACTACTTCAGTGAGTAAGCAGAGAAAGATATAGTTCATGTGCTATGATCTGTTATAGAAAGTGGTTCTTATATTCACAAATAATGCTAGGCAAATACTCAAAAATGTTACAAAAATACAGTTTCCTCCAAGTCTGTGTTTTGAAGTAAATCTACATAGATGTCAAGGTTTTGTGGTGGTGCTGTTGTCAACTTGTCTTTTATGGATCAATAGTAAAATGGAAACTTTCTTTGTTGGGTTTTCTCATTCTATTTGTGTTGAGCTCAGGGGGCAGGAGTGAGGGAGGAGGGTCATGCTATCAATGTGTATTTAAGCTGCTTGCAATTACCCTCAACCCCTGCAAAGCATGTCACAGCAGGAGAGTATTTATTACCTGCCACAATGAAAGCCACTATCTTATGCAACCCAACAGGAGTCCAGGTATAATGCCATGCTTATAAAGAATATGAGGGCACAATATAGGGATAACATATTTAAACATCACATTACTACACCTTTGAGTATAACTTTTTCCAGTCCAGATTTTCTACTCAGAAGTTAAGCTGCATGGGTCCTCGGCAGGTTGCTGAAGTGAAAATTCTATTTGTCTACTACCTATTATTTTCACAATGTTCATCCTATATAATATTATTTGGAAGGATTATTAACCTTAACCTCACAGTTTCAAGGGCACTTTAATAAATATTGTCCACTTAGTTCTGGTTAAGTAGATAATTTTTATGAAGGTTTTAAAAAACACCACAAGCTAGTACAATATTATTATATAAACTTAAAAATAAACCTTCATGAAACCAAAAATTGTCTGGGTATATTTAATTAAATGGATAAGCCTTCATGCCTTATAAATGTAGGACTGACATTACAATTGTCAACATGTGTTCTTTATCATTTTATAGCAAAGTTATTTAAAAAATTTGCAAATATCAGTCCCATAAAATTGAAACATTTATAGTATACTTTAATTCAGGTTTTAAATCACAATATCATTTTTCTACCTTCAGTCCCACCAGCTTCCTTCCTTTGAGGGCTGTGAAGAAGATAACTAAAAAAAAGGTTAACAAATTAGTGGTAGAGTCCAGTAAAATAATCGCAGTGAATTTTGTTTTGCATTCTTTCCTTAATCTCTTCTCTTTTTAGCACAGATTTTCAAAAATGAATTACAGTGCCTGCTTTCTTGGATAGGCAGCATGAGACACCTTTATAATTATTTTTTTGAACAGCTGAATAAAATCATGAGACCCATGAACAAGTTTCTCTAAAGGATTTCAAATTGAGTGCCCCAAATTTTTATTCACTTTTGAAAGTCTTGGCTTCTAGGAAATGAGATAAGCTTATTGCCATGAACACTTCTGGTTTCTCTTGCCAGAAAGTCTGGGGAGGCAATGCATCACATAATACAATGTGATGCATTGCCTCCCCAGGCTGTCTGTGGTTTATAGATGATCAGGTAGAAGGGTTGTGCAATGCTAAATACTCTTTCTAATTCACTTGGAGATACAGTATCTGTTAATGATTCCATCTCAGCAGACTAACAAATTCGTATCAGTGTCAGCTCCCACTTGATTAATTAATGTGCATAAGACAACTGATCATGGGAATTCTCTACCCTTTCTCTCAGTGCACATTCCGCACAATTAGTCATAGTCACTCAAAGGCTTCATATGATGAAGTCAGCAAAATGACATTTAGCAGGGACTGAAATACTGGATCAGACAAACAAGGTTTGTTGAAGACAATATCCATGAGAGAAATGCCAAATAATCATCAATTTTTAAAATAAAATCCTTGTTTCAGCAGCTTGTTTAATGGGTAGCACCACTAGTAGGTTAACATTTAAGTAAATGTTATTACAGTTTTGTTATTACTTAATGATTTTGACCTTTAACTCCTGTCACTACTTGCTAAATAGCATTTCCTCATCTTCATTATTATGCTTAATTTAAATTAATTTAACAATTTAGAATTACAAGTTGTAACTTTTTGCAATACATTTGTGTCTTTTCTAAATCTTTTCACTTAAATATGGGATGCAATACTCAAGGTCTATACTTAACAGCTGTTTTGATAGTTGTGATGGTCGTGCTTACGTTGCCTCTTTTATAATCTCCCAAAGAACTATAGGTACCCCAAATTTCCCGTCTGCCACTTCTTGGATGTTATTATTATATGTTCTAATTTATGATGTCATTAGTCGGGAAGGTTATTATATATAGTTTGGGGTTTTTTTGTTTGTTTGTTTGTTGGGAGTTTTTTGTGCCTGTATTAGAGGATCCCGGTATTATAGAAGCATACTTCGCTCACCTTCTCGACTATCCACATGCACTTGCCGATATATATATATATTCACAGTCTGATTCAGATTAACACTTGTCTTTATTTTTATCTTTTATCACTCTATACAAACTTTATTTACTTTTAGGCAGAAGTTGTCCATTTATATCCTTTTCGTTTTTTTCTTTAGCCTTATCAGTTGTATCAACTTTGTAATTCTATCTATATAATGTTCTTATTTAACTACTATCAATTTGGTTGGACTGAACTTAGCATTAGAAAATGAAGTCTCTTTCTGTCTTGTTCGTCTGTTTATCTTTTTCAGGTGGACTTTTATCTTCAAACCTCGCCATATACTTTCTCTTTATTTCGTTGCTATAAGTGTGTACCTTTTATCCTGTGTGTGCCTGAAGTCTTGAATCCTCATGACAAACAACCAGATGTTGCCTCCAAGCTTGAAAGAGTGGTTCAATTCACTCTCTTCTTTTCTTTGTTTACTTTATAGGGCAGCAGCCAGATGTGTCCCGTGGTGTGTGTCCTTGGGGATCCGCTCCTCTTCCTTAGAGCTCCATTTTCTCTGGCGTTGTGAGAAGTCTTGAGGTAAGTCTCTTATCTCCTGGGGATCCTCTTTCTCCCTCTTGTTCTCTTTCAGCCCCTCTATCTTTTTCTTTTGAAACTCTCATCTCCTCTCTTTTTTCAGCTCTCAGAGCTTCCATCTTAATACGGTAATGGCTCCGGAAACAGCATTGTCCAGCTGTTTTTGCCGCGTCGGTGTTTACTCTTTCACAATAGTGCAAAACTATTCACATAGATTTTGGAAGTCTGGTGTTGGGGGTAGGTGCTATAAGGCCTAGGCCCTCTTTGGCTTGGTGTCTTCTCAGAGAATGATGGCAGGGTGAGGAGAGGTCAACACTATCCCCCAGATGCTCTGTGATGTTGTTCTTTTCTTTTCTGCCATGACTTTGATCTTTCTTTTTAAATATGGAGTTAGTGGTTCCACTGAGTGATAGGTCTTGGCCAGTTAGGGGAATCTCTTTGTGGGGCTCCACCTCCCTTATACCCCATCTGTACTGCTTCCCAGATGTTCCTTGATTCAGGTGCTTCCTGGATCCTTTTCTCTTGGGGACTGACCCCCTACATCCCAATTGTGGGCCCTCCCTAGGTGAGCAGGGTCTGGGTGTGGTATATCCCATGCTGTCATTCACACTCACCTTGTCTGTTTCTCTAATGGACTAACAGCCTCCAGGTAAGGCCAATTGAGTCAGTCTATGCAACTTGTCCATCATATCCCTGGGGTACAATGGCCACCATCTGTCTCACATTCAGGGGTTGACACCCCATATCAATTTGTTAGTGAATTCACAAGTAAGTTTATTTCAGTCTGCTCCTTTAGCCTGGGGATAACCCCCACTTTTTTCCAGGACACTATGACTGTCCAAAACTGATTCTGAAATGAAAACAAAATGAACTTAACTATTCCCTTGCATCTTTTGCACCTTTCCCCCACTTTTTAATCAATTCAGTCACAGGTCTTCACCCCAAACAAGGTAAAGAAAAATCAACTCAAACCTAGTCCTGTCTTCCAATTAGGGATGATTCCCCAGCATCAGTTTACACTGTCAGTCTGTTCCCTGGCCTAATCAATTTCCATGGATAGGTGCTGGCTCAGGTTGCCACATTTCCAGGAGGCAGGGATCTCAAGCTGTACACTCTCCCCAAGTCCTCAGGTAACTGCTTGGTATGGATCTTCCCTCCTGTACCCGGCAAGCAGGCCCCACAGACTGTTGGGGATTACAGCTTTTGTGGGTGGTCCTCTGACCACATGTACCAGTTGCTGTGCACCCTCCTTGTGCAGTTAGCTGCTGGCCAGTGCCAGCCAGAGAATCCTTTTGCATCTTCCCTCCACAGATGCTGCTGTCTCTCTCCAGCAGTGCCCCCTCTGGGGCTGAAAGTCTTGTTCCATTCTTCCCAGATGCCAGTCTGAACAGAGCATGAACCCTGGAAGTTCAGCGTGGTGCTCTGAACTCTGGCTGTGTTTCTTTTCATGCCTGGGGTAAGCAGAGGATGATTATCACCCTTGAGCTTCCCCTCATCCCCAGAACTCCTCTTTTTACATCTGGTTACCATGGTTGTAAACATGCATTTCCTAAGGGACCTTTTGCCACTGCTACTTGTCCCCAGGGAAAACCTGGTGCAAAGCAGGATACCCCATGTGGGGTAGGGGAGGTTGAGGCCAGCAACTGTGCTGGCCCCAGCAGCTTTACCTGGGGGTTCTGGGGGTCTGGGGGAGCTGCAACCACAGTGCTCCTGCAGCAGGGAGACTAGCTGCCACCATGTGCACTGCCCTGCTTTTTTTGGCATAGGCTTTTTTAACCCCAGGATCACCCAGAGTCAGAATGATCCCCCACACTGCAAAGAAGCAGCATAGGGAATGCCTCCATGTGTGGAGTGCAGTGATGCAGGTGGGTCTGCAGTGCCACATACCTCACATTCACATTTGTCTGGATGCAGCCCATGTGTCTATATAACATGAGGCTACAATAATGGCAACTCTAGTTATGGCTGAAAGTTAGTACTGGGGTTTCCACTAGAATTAGAAATGGATTCTATATTCAACATCTGGAAGATAGTGTTAATAGGAAAAAAAGTACATGTGGACTTGTACCTGGTTTCATTCTTTTCTTTTATATTACTCATCATTTATCACAGGCCAATGGGAGAACTGATGATACTACCTACTTGGGACAAAGAACCAATAACATTCAGATAAAAACTTATTTTATAAGTTCCTGTCCCCAGTCTGAAACTAGACAATGGTCAACAGATGACTGAAGTAAAAATTCAGCCAAGATTAGGGTAAGACAAATAAGAAAATAGAAGCACTCTGGCCAACTCATATTTTCTCTATGACATTCTCCTGTTAAGGACATGAGCCTCAAATCACTGACAGCTGACAGACTTCTGTAGTTTCAGTCCAGTCTCTACTCATATAAACATGTTGACAAAAATACTTGCTCTCTCTGCTCATCTTTCTATTAGATTCAATCCTGACTGTACATTTATGATCTTACTGCTTGAATTTTAGAAATCCTATCAGGATGATGCCAGCTGTACAAAATTCATCAGCTTGTAGGCTTCAAAACACAAGGTCAATGAGTGATTTATCCTTCGATGCTCTGTTCCTTGTACTGGCTCCCTATAATAGAGTCCAGCTGAGGGTCTCTATCTTGCATCTGAAGGTGTCTATAGAACTGGAATGAGAGGCTACCTCAGAAATTGCCTTTCTTTCCAGGATTATGATGTTCCATGCTACAATGCAATGAGATCATGACACTGTCAACAAAGGGCAAAGATCATAAGTGTGGGAGACTGATCTCTCTTGAGAGGTAGACATTACTTTCTAGAACTTTTTCTGTAAGAATGGTTATCACAGGCCTGTGTTAAAAGAAAAGATTCATTTTTTTAAACTTGGCTTGTCCTTAACAAATGGTGGAGACAGAAGGGCTAAGTCACACAACAAGATTTTGACAAACTGTGGAGAGACAGAGAAAGAAGCATGGAAATTCTTTTGAAACTAAATAGTACTATTGAGTAGGTTTAATAAAAGATATCACATCTACCCAAAGAACCTTGCCTGCCTATGTCCTTAGACCAACATGACTAGAACCAACAACCCTAAAAATGGATCTTACATTTATCCTTTAACACAAGCTTATGGTAATCATTCTTATAGAAATAGCTCTATGAAGGAGGTCTACTTACCAGGACAGATTAGTCTTCTACACTTCCACACTTAATCTTTGCCCTTTGTTGACAGTGTCATGATTCCACTGCATTGTAGCATGGTCTGCCATATGATTAAAAGCATCATTTTATAGGCATGTATATACTTAGAAAGAGTAGTGATTTAAATAAACTTTTTGATAAATATTTTACAAATTTTAAAAATACTAACCACATTCATATACTTATTTCAGTAACTGGAATCCAGGGAATATCATGACTGTGTGAAGATTGCTCTGTCTTAAAAATGGAGAGATAGGTCTGGAAATTTCTTGAAACACAGGAGGTAGAAAAAAAGGGTATTTCTACACCACTGAAGGACTCTGCCAAAGAATGCTTCAGGAAAACAAAGCATGCCGCCTTCACCCCAAAACAGATGTGATATAGTTACTTTTGGTACAGGGCCAATGCCATGCTGAGGTGGTTACATTGCATCTATTTCAGGGTGTGGAGCAGGCATGCTGTGCTTCACAGTGGTGCTCCCTAGCATGGTATTTTGATAGTACAGACATGCTGTAGTGTTTTGTTAAATAATGCAAGTCATGTAGTGTGTGAGAAGCACACATAAATATAGGTTCAAGAGCCCAGTTTTGCCCAGAAGTTGAAACAGGAAGTGTAAGTGAGGGAATTAGGAAGGAATCTTTGCTATTTCCCCAGCCCTTTTCACTGAAAATGTGGATGACAGTGGCATAACTGGGATGGGGTGACTGGGACAGCCATCCTGGGAGGAGGTGGCAGCAGCTGGAAGTTACCACTGCTTCCAAGTTGGGCAGCTGCCCCAGGTGCCTGGCCACATTGCTACACCTCTGATGGGTGGAATTTGCATAACAAAAGCCAGGGAGAGAGAAGTTGCAGTTTGCACTAAAGCAGCAGAGCATGGTGAGTCCTGTTTACAGATTGTTTAAACAACGCCCCCCTCTAAACTTCTGGATGAAGGTGAAATCAAGAAACCTTCCACTTGAGCAAGCTATAAATACTTTATTATGATGGGTATTACAAATTGAGTCATTAATATAAAAGAAATTAACTAGAGATCACATGATATAAATATATGTGTATATATAGGGTAGCTAACATCATTTAATGGTTTCTATTTACCCTTTGGTCACAATTAAAAAAAAAGCCACAGGCAATGAAATTGAAAGAGCAATTTAAAAATGAGAACCCCCCCCCCAATACTTGGATAAAAAATACCTTGTCATCCCAAAGTAACCACTGTCAAGGACTTCAGAGCTAAAAGCTTAGTATGACACAAGAATAAATTGGATACTTATATATGAATAAGGATATAATCAGCTGTTATACTAGCCAAATTAAAAATCCACAAGACAATCACTAGATGGATTGATGTGTCCATAGATTCTTGCAAAAGTTCTCCTTATGAGACTTTTTGTTTTCTATCCATCTAATACTGTTAGATTCTGAAATAGATAGTCTGTTAGCTTGATTCAGTATCACAATTCCTGTGAAAGCAATAAGCTGCCATGCCACTGTGAGGACAGGTTCAATTTGTGATGTTTGGGGTGATACTACTCTGGTTTGAAGATAAACAGAAGCTGTGCATATTATGTAACTAATCTTCTAACAGTAGGCAACCAAATAGGTGAGCACCTGGTCCTGTGTTTTGTTGTTTTTTTGAAAACTGTATGATTCATTCGGCATTTGGACTAAACAGCATGATTATTGTATTATTTCTCTATTAATCTGTGCAACCACTACATTTGTGCTCAGGCTTTGCTGACACCATGGTTTATAAACCCCTGACTTAAAATGACTCATAAATGTTAAGTCTGCTCCTGTCTGCTGAAGTCAGATATGGTTCCTCAGTATTATTTCAATATTGTTTATTACTATTTCACTTATTAAGATTTGTGTCTTGGCTGTTGATCTTTAATACTGAAATCCTCCAAACTTCTTATGTTTGAACAATGTTTGTATAAACCTCTTTACAGAACCATGGAAAACTATATATTTCCAAAACATCTTTGCTCTTGAAAATTACAGTGGTGCTACAAACACTGTGATAAACATTCTGAAAGCCTTTTTTAACACTGCTATTCTTGCTTTGCTGACTGGATTGTTTTATGAACAGATAACATCAGTATGAAAAGCTGAACCTCTTCAATCAAATTTTTTTCCCTGCACTGATTTGTACATGCTCTTTAAAATTTGATTCCCCACAATGGATACTGAAGCTTTAAATATTAATGTGATTTTAATATTGCATAAAAAAAGACAGAAGGTTGAGACCTTCTTATGCTCTAATATAATTCCTACAAAGTAAGAGCCAGTTATGTATTATCAGGACTTGATTTAGCTAGTGGCATGTCAATGAAATATAACAAATCTGAGCCCTGTGCCATGAAGAATGTGGAGTTACTCTTTCATTATTCACTCCAATCTCATAACTTCAGTGGCATACAAGGCATGAAATGCATTGTCAAAAATAGTGTTGAAAGTACAGTGCCATTAAACATTTTATCCAATTGACAACAGTGCTACAAAAGGATTGAACCTTAAACTTATCTCTATTCTGGGGGAAGGGAGGGAGAGTTAAAAAACCCCTAAAACATCAATACATTTCACTGTGCTGCCTGGCTCTTTTTCTGCAGAGAAAAGTTTCCCGTCAGCAGTTTTTTTGTAACATACAACGATACAAAGGTTGTTTTTTTTGAATTCCCCCTCCTATTGAGAGTGTGCTGAAGACAGTATTTGGTTTTGTTGCCATTTTATAAACACTGACAAAATAAAAAATGGTATGTACAGGAATATTGCCAAGTGGTTAAGGAACAAGATATTTTGATGCTCCTGCTTTCTTTGTAAACACCAATCATGGAATTAGTCCTTCCTAAAAGAGGCTTGTCATAGTTCAGTAATTTTATTTATGGTGCTGCTAATCCAAGTCTTCCCCTTATTCCCCAGACACGCAGAGTGACTAAGAAGAGATGTGTACTTCAAATCATAGAATAGAAGCCAGTATGCAAAATACAGGTCTGTGAAAATGCTAATATGTGGCAGTGAGGATCAGAGTGAATGGGATCCTCACTGCCGAACGTTTGCATTTTCACAGATCTGCATTTTTCATATTGGCTTCTATTTTACCCAGGAGAGCACACAAAACACCAACAGACTCTCCCTATGCCTGAAAAAGACTGTTTGTGCCCCAAGGCTGGCAAATAACAATTTTCCAACTATTTAGTTGGTCTAATAAAAGATATCATATCTACCCAAAGAACCTTGTCTGCCTGTGTCCTTAGACCAACGTGGCTATAACCAACAACACTAAAGCATGGAATATTTTCATATATTGTGGAAGTGCTTGCCTGTGCACGAACACACACACACACACACGTGCGCGTGCACACACACACACGCAGAGTGTCTGAAATTCTCAGCCCCTAGGAATACTGAATAAATGAATTTTGTGACAAGGAATTTTGTGGAGATTGAGACGGTATGAACTGTGGCCCAGAGGCAGTGCAAGGGGAGATGAGCATAGCTTTTCCATGGACACTAACCCATGGTCTGCTGCCCTCTCCGTGTTAAGTTTCATGGCCATCGAACTAGCACAGTTTATGGACTCACTATTCTGACTCCTGCCATACCATAACCCTAGCTTCTTCTCGCTCTGGGAAAGTAGGCTGTAAAAGTGCTTGGCCTCATGGCCACTGGTGTCTGCAAAGGTAGCCCTATTTGACCTCACAGTAGTCTGTGTCCCAGTTTAATTTTCATAAAATAAATATTCAAATTAAGTTGGCTTAGCTAGCAGTTTGTCTGATGGCTAACAGTAACTGATTGCATTAATGAACCAAACACTGAAACTCTAGAAAGGACTTTTTCCTATTTAAAAAAATAGGTGTAATCTGAGCTACCTATGCTTCAGTGTGTCACTATGTAACATTAGTTGTTTAGAGTTTTGGATCAAAAGGTTGATCCATGATCCAGTAAATGAAAACCTTCGTGGAGAAGATTGCATGGAGAGCTTCAATTTAGAATGTTTGCAAATCTGAAGTTTTGTGCAAACTTTTTGGCAGGTTAGGACAAGATAGGAGAGATTACAGGAAGCTGACATTTATATTCTTTATAGCTGGATGACAATTGGTTTAAATAAATCCAAACTTTGGCCTCTGTGCACAAATCTATTGTCTATGCAGACTTATTAGGTGCACTGGACAAGGATTTCATTTCACTACATCAGAAGCTACAAATAATACCTTGTCATTGCAATTTTTCACACGTTTTCAAGTTTTCCTGTTTTCAATATCAGAGCAAACTCATCTCTCTAACCCACTGCCAGAGGCAACTAGACTGGAACAAACCTCAGCTGAGGCTTGCACATAATGAAAAAAAAATGTAAACATTAAAGGGAGAGTTAATGGCCACAGCCATTCCAATAGGTCTTCATCCCATGGGCTTTGCAAGTTTTGTAATAGTTTGTGGGGAGGGGGATAACATTGCTTTTACTTTCTTTGCTGCTGGTGCTACCTTTTCTAGTGTCACTGGGGAATTGTCCAGCAGAAGCACTCTGGAAAGTAGTATAACTTTCATTACTTTTTTTCCCTCTTCCCTCTTTTTTTTCTGCCAGTGAACTACTGAAAGACTCCTGCATTTTCAGATAAGGGACTAGGTAAAGGAGCTAAATTACTTAATGTTGATAGTATATGAAAAGCATGAATATCAAGGTATTTAGAGCTAGTTGCATACAGTTTCCTACATACATATATTAAAATATTTAAACAAATTTACTCAGCCTCTGATTGTGTCTGGAGTTCAGATTATGGAGTACCTCTTTGGAATTTATTTCTTTCATACGGAACACTAGCAAAGTAATTTTAAGGACACCATTGTACAAGTAGCCTTGGAAAATATTTTTTAAATCACCTTTTGTGGGTATATTCACTTACCATATGCGCACATTTCAGGCACAGTAGTATAAGAGTGATTGTAGCATAATGTACACATACCCAACATAAGTTTAAATTAGGTAGGTTGGTTACTGATAGCAACATAGCTAGGGCAGCTCAATATAAGCTTCAGAATCCGCCTAAGACGAAAGGTAATAAGATGGTTAGACCACGCTGAGTTCCATAGTGCCAAAATTAGACTACTACTGGTACTGCAGCAATCTAATTTGAAACTAACTTGGGTATGTCTATGCTAATGCTATGCCTGTAGTGTAGACATGTTCTATAAAAACCTGATTGAAGAGTTATGTTTGTCTAGTTAGGAAAAGAGTATGACACATGACTGATTTCACTTATAAACAAAGTTTGAACAGCAAGAAGAAGAATAGATGAAATTCATGAGAGGCATCCCTGAATAATTTCAGCTAACAGGTATGAGAAAATTATAATCTGTTTACAGGAATAAAAATTCCTTTGATTTCAATGACAGCAGAGTTAAATCAATGCTATTTTGAAAGTCCCACTCTAGAGGTATATGGTCCTATGGAATGTATGTAAGTCAATCAGTGAATTTAATTCAGTTTCAGCTGAATGGGCAAAAAAGAGAAAGAAAAGAAAACAGGAGATAAGTTATCTATATGCCAATATAAATACACGCAACTACATAAGAAGATGGTGTTGTTTACTGCCATTTTTTGTACTTTGTTCAAAAGTTGCAACGGGGGGGAAAACTGTAATCCAAGAAAAGCAAATTGAAATATTTTTCCAATCAGCTTTTGCTGATGCCGACAAGGTACAAGAAAGAACAGGCGATCATTATTTTTACACTACCTGTTTATTACTAATAAAATTACTGCAGTACTTAAACATACTGCCATACTCAGAGGACTGTAGGCATATGGGTGTTAGCTGAAATAAAATGGTTACCCTTTAACCCTCACACCATTCAACTCAATAAAATGAAATTAGAGTTGTGGGAGGATAACAGGATTATTGTAGAATCATCATTTCCTTCAGCATTTATCCTTTAAATTTGACCTTTGCAAGAGTTCATTGTGCCGAAATTGATAGATTGTGCTCTTGGGAAAAAGTCATCCCCAATACCTGAGAGCTACTGAGCTAACTGAATAAACAACCCCAGTGTGTGTGCATGTATGTGTTTAAAATGTGTGCATATGTCAAATTTAAAGGAAAAAATGCCGCAGGGTTTTCCTAGTGAATTTCTTTTGCAGTTGGGTGAATTTCTCTACAGCTAAAAATGCAGTGAATGTACTAGAGAATATTGTTAGTAATTGTAGAATAAAATGATGGTAATAAACAAATACATACTAATTCTTAAATCTACAAAGAAGAGTCAGAATTTCCCATCTTTCCATATTCTTGGCTAAGATTAGTGACTAAATGAAAGTTAACCAGCTGCAACTTAATCCATGAAATACCAAGATTATTGGTGCAGAAACAAAAAGCATTTTGAAAAAATCACTATCTCCAAACAAGCAATTCCAGTGTAAGAGTCCATTTTTAGGCCGCTATCAAGGTCAACACCAATCCTGACCTCAATTGTAGAGTTTGTCTCTGGAACAGAGCAACTATCCAAGAAAGTCAGAACCTTCAAATAGGATGTAAGTCTATTTCTCTTCAGTCCAGCTCTTTCTCTCCCCAAATTAGATTTATAATTCAAAACTGAATCAGTAACTCCCATCCAAATTTCTACAGAATAGGGAAGGAGCAGAACAGAACTCTTTGGACACATATCTAGCGTAACCTGGGCGGTACTCCAAGAGGTACCCCCTCTCCAGTTGAAGGGATCAAAGCAGGTGCACAAGCACTGTGGGAGGTGTAGGGACTCTCCTCCCCCTGCAGAGCAGAGCCAGACTACCAATGGGGACTTAAACATATACCTTTTAATACTGGGAACATAACAGGCATAAATCAGAGGGTATAGTGGACACTACAATGCCCCAAGGGGGCAGGATTCAACAAAGGTTAGACACTTACAATCATTGACAAAAAAACAGGGTTAACAAAATGAAAAACACAAACAGCAGAACAAACAATACGAGTTGGTGAAATATAAAAAAGGCGCAAAATGTCAAATGACAAGGTGGTACCTGGAAGGGGAGAAAACACAATGGCCCTTTTCTACTGCAAGAAGATTTGTTTCTTGTTAGCTCACTCACCCCAAGTCACCATATTTGGGACTTGAACCCAGATCTCCCACATAATAGGCAGGGACAGTGCTGCACAGACACCACTGGTAGCACTACTTGAGCCTGCTAGGGATCTTGACCTTCTCAGAGCTCCGGGCTCATGTTGAGCTGCCGGGCCTCTGATTGGAGGAGCTGGAAGCAGGGCTGGGAACCCCTCAGGTCACTACTCAGATCCTTCCTGGAGCTGGGGAGCCTCTCCTGCTGGCTGCAGCCTCTCCCAGGGGATCCTGGAGCCCAGTGGGGAGCCTCTCCTGCTGGCTGCATGTCGCACTTCTGAGGGTCCCACTGCTTCCTGAGGGTCCTGCTCTTTCAGGCTCTTCTGGGGCGCTGCTCCTGCCCCGCTGGCTCAGCTCTGTGAAGCTCCTTCTTGTCCCTCACTGGTCTCTCCTGAGTCAGCTCATGCTGCCCGTTTTATCCTCCCTCCAGGTGACCCAAGGGGCCAATCAGGGGACACGGGGGGGGGGGGGGGAGGGAGGGTGAGTCTCTGGGGCCTGATTGGTGTGGAAAGGGAATCCCAAGTCCTCCAATCATATTTTGCCCTTTCAAAACCCCTGGGCCAGGTCACTGCCAGCCAGTCTGTCATATTAGCATTAAAAAAACATAATGCTGTTGACTTAAGTGGAGATACCTGAGTTACTCCAAGTGAGCTGGTCACTTTTGTTTACTTAACAGACTCCAGGCACTGTGTACAGGGTAAATTTTAAAGTTTAATAATATGAATGGAACATGAATCTTTGTAAGACACTGTGAGACCTGAAAATGAAAAGTTCTCTTTTAGAATGATTATGAATAATTATTATTTTACTAGCCAGTTTTCCATCAAGAATGATGGGGGCAGGGCAAGGATGAAACACTGCCACCCAACACCCCGCATTGTCACTGCTCTGCCTCTGGCCCTGTGGGGCTCCTCCCCCCACACCTTTCCCACTGGCCCCTCAGTCCCCACCGTGATGGCGGGGAGAGTGAGGGGGGGCCCTGCCCCCACTTTTTGTCCAGCCCTGTTCTCCCCGCTCTCCCTTCCCCCCTCACCACGTAAGGTCTAGACCCATTCCCCCCCACCCTCCACCCTGCTCTGCCTCTAAGGAACAGGGCTGGGGAGGGGGACCAGGTCAGTGCCGCTGGCCTCACCCCCCAGCTCCAGTCTTGCTGGGGGATAGTGGGGATGGTACTGTCATGACAGCAGGGACTGAGGGGCCAGAGTAGGGGGGTGAAGGCTTTGGTGCTGGCCTTGTCTCCCCCTGCTGTGGCCCTGCTCTTTGGAGGCAGAATGGGATGGCAGAGATGACATCACCATGACAGTGGGGACTGAGGGGCAGAGAGGGGACAGGGCCAGTGGTGCTGGCCTTGCTCCCTGGCTCTGGCCCCTCAGTCCCCGCTGTCATGGAGGCACCGTCCCCACTGTCCCCCTCCACCTCTGTGTCCACTTCTCATCCAGCCCCATTTCCCCCCAACCCCCTCTCCCTCCCTTGTTGCATCAGGTCTGGGCCCATTCCACACCATCCCCATTCCCCTCTGCCTCCAAGAGACAGGGCAGGGGAGGCAGTCCCCGCTGGCTTGGCTGCTGTGTCACCACTGCCTGAAGGGAGCAGGGCTTGGCCTCTCCCCCCCCGCTCCATCCCTGCCATCATGGTGGTGCTCTGCAGTATCACTATTGCCTCTTGTCCAGAATGCTTTTGGAGCACTCTGATTGGTTGTTTCAGACAACCAATCAGAGTGTGAATAAAGTGTTTTGGACAAAGACAGAGATACAGACTAAGGGTTTTATAATATAAGAACTGTGTTATTTAAAGTTACATCTTTGTGTTCTCATGGCTGTATGATATTTTAAAGATCCTAATGTACAGATTTTTTTAAACAGACCTGATCAGGGTATGCTTGTCAAAGACAGAAAAAAAGAAAAGAAAAATTGACAAAAACATGGCAATGTTTGCTATTTGTCTCAAAATGAAATGCTGAATTCTGTGAACTTTCGTTCTTCTCCTAGGCTGGAGGGCAGCATAAACCCCTCAGTAGTGGAGTGAATTGTGAAAAGTCAATAGGATCACTACAGAAATCAGGCTATCATGTATAAGATACAACCAAGAAGTTGTATGAATGTGCATGACCTTTGGGGGAGATCTGTATTTTTAGGAAGCTCATTTTGTTAGGCAGAAAATTTGTCCACCTGGTGGATGAATCAGCCAGGTAGTCAAATACATTGATACATTTAATTTTCAAGTCAAATATATCAAACTTCAGTACAACTTATGACTCAAAGGAGTAAGTATTTACAGACTCAGACTCTGTGCTAACTTTATGCAGTAAGAGTTTTTACAATACTTAGGATTGTCACAGAAGAATATATGCTTGTACATAGTACCTACCATCTGCTGGGAAATTAAACAATTTGCCCAGGGTCATACATGAAATTTGGGGCAAAGCCAGTTGTAGCATCCTGGCTTCTCAGTTCCTGGCAGTGATTAACCATAAGACCATTCTTTCTCTTACAGAGAAACTTGGATTTTCAAAGGAAACCTAACACAAAGCTAGTGGCAGCAAATTATTTTTTGGGTCTCACTATGTTTTAGGAGTCCATGATGACATCAGAAAATAAAAACTAAGTATAGAGAACGTTTATAATGAAACAAACTGTGATGTTATAGCACACAGATTAGTGCTTTATAAATAACTAGACATATGATCTACAAAATATATTGAATGCTCACCTGTCTCCTGTTAATTAGAGTATTCAGCAGATAATTCTACAATTGTTTCATCTTTTTTGTTCAGTTTTATTAAAGCATTTACTGAGCACCTAAAAAAATAATGATTGTCCACATTGAAACAATAGTATTCTTCCACTTTATTATTTTTTTTTTGCAGATGAATAACTTTTACAAATCTGGAGTTTAATAATTCATATTGTAGCCAGTACTATGCAGTCCATAACTCTCCTTTAATGATTTTTTTTCAAAAGAGGAATCAGATAATACTAACTTGGATTTTAACAGTTTTATACAAATCTGCTTTTATGTTTCAGATTTTCTCTTGGGCACATATACATTGTACTGCAGATGAAGAACCAGCTTTATTAATTTCTGTGGCCCCAACCTTACAAACTCTTATTTACGTGGATATGAATAAGCCTCAGGACAATGGGTTTGCAGAATTGAAGCCTCTGGTAGTTTAGGTCTCTCTTTAGAACTGATGTCTTGTAAATTTCATGCATTAAAATTAGTCAGCTTAAAACTAATGCTTTCTAATTTGCATTTTTTTCTGGATTTCATTATAAAATTTAGATGAAAATCTTTCAATAACTTTAAGAGTCTTTTTATTTTCTTTTTGGAAAATATTCTTTTAATTTAAGACTTCTCTTTTCCTTCCTTGTCCTGTAATATAAATATTAAATTTAAAATACATTTGATTAAAATTAAGGACAGTTAAAAGATTAGGGCAAACATTGAGATGAATTAATATTAATTATGACCAAAGGTAATACTTTTTGGGACCAGATCTCACCAGCAGTATTCAGTTCCTCCTCAGTAGATTCCTACTGATTTTCTTGTGTTTTACTTCTAGGGAGTAGTGATTGTAGGACCGCAGCCTTTATGGATTTTATAATCAGAGAAATTTACTAAAGAAGCCTGAGATACCTTTTTTCCCTTCCACATTGAAATCTGCCCTGATTTTTTCAGACAAATAGGACACAATCGCTACACAAAAGACTTTCTAAATTAATTTTAGATAAAATAATTTTAATAAACAGGTTGAAGAATGACCAATGGTTACAATAATAAGACATAGCTCAGTTTTACAACGTGCACACCCTTCTATTAAAAAGTTGTTCTAACGTCATTCTAGTGACTCCAGATAATAAGTACTTGTGACATCTCTGGGCGTTGTAAATAATGTAATGCTGCCCATGCCCAGGGCGCCTACCAACTCTTCTGCCATGACTTGATGTTACTAGTTGAAAGGAGGGGTTCAGTGGTGTTCCTCTTCTTGGGTGACCCAGTGGCTCTTCCTCTTCATGGGTGATGGAGGTACTCACATTTGTGCTGCGGTGTTTCCTTGGGGCTTTTGCCTCTCCTACACCCCGTCCACTTGCCAACTGTTTGGATGTTCCACCTGTTGTTCCACCGATCTCCGTGAGCCCCCCCAGCACTATGGGGTCTGGTGTCTGCTTCAGACAACCAGCTGGCCATCTAGCTGTTATCGTCATGGGAGCTGCAGTCCTTCATCCCAAGGGACTGTGCTCCTTGGCTGCTATGCGTCCTTCTCTCCCCTCCATGAGAGAGGGATGCTCCCAATAAACTCTAAGGTTGCTGGGCTGGGGATAGTCCATCTCCAGCCTAATGCCTGACACTGCCCCCTCTGCCTTAGTAGTGGGGCAATGCCTACCTCTCTGCTCTCACCAGCTTGTGAAGCCACTGGGGCCACCTGCCCTGTGTGCTCCTTGCTGGTTTGCACTTTCTCCCCACTATTCTCCTCTTCCAGTTTCCGGCTTGGCTTTTAAATTTCCCATGGCAGCAGAATCAGCTGCCACAGTCAGCTGGGTGCCACCCCACCCACAGACCAACTGTTTGAAGAGTCAGCATAATGCCGGTTCACACTCCGCAGTTGTGGCTGTGGCTCCAGTTCTGTTCCTGGAGTTAAGTCTACCAGGGTGTGGGGGGGATGTCTATTCACTGCAGGGATGCTCGGGGCTACCCCTAACCCTGTTGGTGCCTGTGAGGTCTTCTCACCACCACAGACCTCCCCCGCTTAAGCTTCCTTGTGGTGTCTTGACATAATGTATGGCCTTCTGAATGGCCTGTTGATCTCTTTTGTGTGCTTGGTGTGCCTCCTCAACTGGTTCCTCTGTGCTGATATATCTAGAAAGAAAATTTGACATGATGTTATCCTTGCCAGGGTGGTGCATCACAGTGAAGTTGAAAGATTGAAAAGCAAGTGCCCAGCAGGTAATGCGGGTATTTTCACTTTGTTTTTTGGTTAGCCACTGCAGTGGGGTGTAATCCATCACCACCAGGAACTCACGACCTATCAAGTAATAGTTAAAATATTCTATTGCCCAGCGTATGGCTAGGCACTCCCTCTTTATCATGGCATACCTAGTTTTGGCTTGGCTGAATTTGTGGTTTGCAAATGCAACTGGGTGTTCATCTTCCCCCCATCTTTGAAGTAGGATGGGCCTTAGGGCACTGCCGGGTACATCAGTCTGTAAAACAAAAGGGGCAGAGAAGTCAGGAGTATGTACCACCACATTGCAACACAACGCCTCCTTCAGATCCTCAAAGCTTCTTTTCATCTTGGACCTCCACTTTAGAGTCCCTGACGCCTGTCCTCTGAGTGCATCTGTGAGGGGTGCAGCAAGCTCTGCAAAGTGTGATATAAACCTACAATAGCATTTGATGAGCCTCAGAACAGAGTTGCTGATGGATGCATGGTTCCTGAAACCATTGTATTGCCTCTACTTTGTCTGGCAGGGCTTGGATGGTTCGCTGGCCTACACAAAATCCAAGGTACTTGGTTTCTTTACCTACCAGTTTCAATTTTTTTGGATTGGCGGTCATCCTGGCTGCTTGAAGCTCTCCCAGGACTGATCTCAGGGCATCAAGGTCAAGGTTAAGGCCAATCTGAAGTGAAGATGATTATGTCATTGATATATGCCATGTATGCTGCGTGCAGCGCCAGCATGGCTTCCACAAGCCTCTGGAAGGTGACCACAGCTCCATTCAGCCTGAAGGGCATCTGTGCAAATTCAAACAGGCCCCAAGGTATTCCAAAAGAGGTTTTGGCACAGTGCACCGGCCTCATCGGTATTTGCCAGTACCCTTTGGCTAAGTTGATGGTGGATATAAACCTCGCTTCTCTGATTTTCTCAATAAGGTGGGCAATATGAGGCATGGGAAAGGTGTTGAAGTTCGCTAGTGCATTCAATTTTCAGAAATCAATGCACACGTGTAGTGACCCATCGGGTTTGGCCACTGGTATGATTGGACTGTGCCACGGACTTCAGGATGGCTGGATGATTCCCTGCTTCTGCATCTTTTCTATCTCTTGTTGTACTTTCTGTTGTAAATGCTGGGGCATAGACCTCCATTGTTCCCTGACTAGTGTGCCTGGTGGCATCCTGATTTTGTGTTTGATACCCCATGCTCATCCTGGGGTTTCTTGGAACACATCCCTGAAAGTTTCTAGGATCCCCTCCAGTTCCCACCAATGATTGGCATTCAAATCTTCCCCTTCGATGTGAATCTCCCTAACTCCAGGCAGCGGGGTCCCAGCTCCTCTCCTGCCCCCTTATGTTGTGCCAGCCAGCCTTGTGAAGCCCTCCTTTCTTTGAGGAAGTTGACGTGGTAAATTTGGTGCTCACAGTGGTGTCTGGTCATGAGCACCTCATAATCTACTGGGCTAACCTGGCGGGTCACCTTAAATGGGCCTTTCCACATTGCGAGATGCTTATTTGTTGAAGCTGGGAGCGAGACTAGTACTATGTCCCTTGGTTGGAATGTCCTGGGTTTTGTTCTTTGATTACACTAGGTCTCCTGCTGTTCTTGTGCAACTCAAAGATTCTGGCAAGTGATCCGTTGGCTTTGTTGATGCAATCTTGTAGCTCCTGTCGGTACCTTTCAGCTACCATACCTGGTCCCACCGGCCTTTCCCATTCTTCTCATATGACCTGTAATAGACCTCAGGAACGCTGGCTGTATACTAGCTGAAAGAGTGAAAATGGCGTTGACTCTTGGGGTGCATCTCATAGGGCAAACAATAGTGGGCTCAATATGGTGTTCCATCTACAGGGGTCCTCTTGTGTGCACCGCCTGAGCATCCTTTTGATGGTTCCATTTAGGTTCTCCACTAAGCTGTTAGTCCGGGGGTGATAAACTGATGTTTTCAGGTGGGTGATGCCCAGGGTGCTACAAAGAGCCTTCATTATGCCTGAGATAAAATGTGTCACCTCGTTGATAAGTATTTCTTGTGGGATTCTCACACGGGCAATCCACTTTAGGAGTTCTTCTGCCACATGAGTAGCTGTAATAGACTTAAGGGGAACTGCATCCAGAAATGACATGGCATAATCCACTAGGACATATTGGTACACTCTGTGAGACTTTGGGAGGGGTCTCACAATGTCGAGCGCTACGTGGGAGAACAGAGTCTCAATTATGGGTGTGGGTTGCAAAGGTGCCTTCTGTGGTTTCCATTCTTGGACTCTTTGGCACTCTGGACAGGCCGCACCCCATCTGTCTATGTCTTCTTGTAGATGGGGCCAGAAGAAGTCTTGGTCCAATCTCGCCCAGGTTTTGGTACACCCTAAATGACCACCTAGTGGGGAGTCATGTGCCAATCTCTGAATTTGTCGGCAGATTGAAGATGGAACCACTAACTGCCACCTTTCTGCCATCCCCTCCTGACTCCTCTGGACCCGGTATAGCAGTCCCCCCATTACCTCTAAGTTAGGGTGGTTCCTGGAAGTCCCCTCTCCTGGGCACTCTGTTACTAGCCATTGCAGCTCTGGGTCCTCCTGGTGTGTCTCCCAGAACTGCATGGCGCTTGCCACCTACTCCATGTCAATGCTGTCCTGGATAGATACACCCTATCCAGGACAGCATAGATTTACCCTATCCAGGACAGTTTCTCTGGCCCAGCCCTCCCTTCTTCTTAATCGCTTTCTCTTCAATACCATATAAAATGGTCTCCATTGTTGGCCCAAGATCATCTCATAGGCCAATGATGGGACCAGGCCAACCCGTAGCTCTCCTCGAAACTCCATTACCTTCATGGGTAGGAAGCAGCTCTGAAAATGCATCTTGCCACCAGTGGTTTGGCTTCCCTCACCCCTGTTCTAGGGGCCAGATCAGTGTGGAGCAGGGACTATGAGCATCCCATGTCCAGGGTTGCTCATACTGCTCGATTCCTGATCCAGGCCATCATGACAGGGTGATCCCAGCTTCTTGTGAGGTAGAACCAAAACTGCAATCCATAGACTTGCTTTGGTTGGCTTCTTTTGGCCTCTCTCACAGCGGGGTGGATGTTGCCAAAACACGACCCAATTTGCTAAGGCCCAGTCTGCACTCTCTTGCAATATGTCCAGCCCAGCTGCAGCGATAACAGACTACCCCTCAATGTCCCCTTCTGTCGACCTATCCTCTTTTCTTCTTCCTGATTTGTGCTACCAGTCAGGGGATGGAGGCCTCATCCTCAACCATGCTCATTTTCCCAGTTGGCAAAAGCCTCTGTGAGATGGAGGGCTTCTTCACCGGTCTGGGGCTGGTGCCCTTTTGCCCACACCTAGGTGTCCTCCTTCAGGTCCCAAAGGAACCAACAGATTCCAACAGGACCTGGCCAATGACACTGTCCCAGTCATACCGGCTCATGGGAAGCGATTTATTGAGGGCATCTCATAGGTACTGTAGCAAGCTTCAAGGCCTCCTGACTTCCTTGGATTTCCAGGCTCAGAAGGCCTGCCTATAGCTCTCTGGGGAAATCTCAAGCCAATACAATATCACGGCCTTCACCATATCATAGTTTCAAGCATCCTCCCTCAACAGGGCCCAGTAGGCCGCTTGGGCTTTATCTACCACTAGGGCACCCAACTGGTGGGTCCACTGAGTGTGATCCAACCCAGTCTGAAGGACCGTTCTTTCAAATACCTCAATGTAGGATGCAGGGTCATCATCCCACATTATCTGTGGCATCTTAAACAGGGCAGAATTGTGCTGCATTCATTCCTGCTGGTGGGTTCCCTGCAGTTGCTGTATCTCAAGCACCTGCCCTATTACTTGGATGGCTTGCATCAGGAGATCCACATGAGCTATAGCTGGTGCCTGCATGTCTCCTTCAACCCGGGTCGGGATCACTGATCCGCTAACATAAAAGTTTCTGTTCCTGGCCAATGCACCACTGTGGCATCTCTGGTGGGTGTTGTGAATACTGTACCATCACCCGTGCCCAGGGCAGCCCCCAACTCTTCTGCCATGACTTGAAGTTACTAGATGAAAGGAGGGATTCAATGGTGTTCCTCTTCCTGGGTGACCTGGTGACCGAGGTACTCACATTCATGCCACGGTGTTTACTCAGGACTCCTGCCTCCCCTACACCTTGTCCACTTGCCAACTGGTTGGATGTTCCACCTGTTTTTCCACCAATCTCCGTGAGCCTCCCTTGCACTATGGGGGTCTGGTGTTTGCTTCAGACAACCGGCCAGCCACCTAGCTGTTATCATCATGGGAAATGAAGTCCCGGATCCCAAGGGACTCCACTGCTTGGCAGGATGCTTCCAATAAGCTCTAAGGTTGCTGAGCTGGGGATAGTTCATCCCCAGCCTAATGCCTGACACTTCCCCCTCTGCCTTAGTAGTGGGGCAGTGCCTGCCTGTCTGCTGTCACCAGTCTGTACAGCTGCTGGGGCCGCCTACCCTGCATGCTCCTTGTTGGCTTGCACTTCCTCCCCACCATTCTCCTCTGCCAGTTTCCGGCCAGGCTTTTAAATTTTCCGTAGCAGCAGCATCAACTGGTGCAATCAGCTGGGTGCCGCCCGCTCATGGACCAACTGTTTGAAGAGCCAGTGTAATGTTGGTTTGAGCAGCTGTGGTTGTGGCCACAGCTCCGGCTCTGTCTCTGGGCCTGCTCCTGGAGGTAAGTCTACCAGGGTGTGTGTGCGGAGGGGGTGTCTATTTACTGTGGGGGTGCTCAGGGCTACCCCTAGCCCCCTTGGTGCCTGTGGGGGCTTCTCGCCGCCACAGTACTACATAGCAAGAAATGTGACAATACTGTCTCATTCATCAGAACTATAAAGAACTGATCCTGAAAACCTATATGCATTTAAATTAAATGGAACCTTACTTGAATAAAGTTATCCATATGTGTAAGTACTCATAGGATCCACCCTAATTTGTTTTATCACGGGGAAGATTGTACTTTAATGGTCTGACTTATTAGTTGCAACAAAAATTTAAAAAGCAGTTTGGCATTAACAAAAACCACCTTAACAACATTTCATGGATTAATTTTTTTTTGATGTGGTCAGTAGGTCTAATTATTCTATTGCTAATAATGTATCATCATTGAAATCAGAAAGCCTGCATGAATGTAAGCTTGAAGAGAATTTGGCCTGATTTCACTAATGGTGATGAATAGAGACAGCCCTAAGGGCATGTTCAGGTGAGTATGTATGTGAAGTTTGTGGCGGGACCAGGATATCCCACTGTTAAGAAAACCTGCACCAGTCGGGTGGTGCACATTGGTGGCAGTGTGCACTGCCTGACATTGCAGCCTGGTTGGCCAGAGCTTTGCTCTGGCTGCCAGCCAGGCTCTGTGCACCTGGATCACTGCCACTGGAGACCCAAGACACCCCCAAAACCCCAGATAAGGCTGCTGGGAGAAGCCCAGGTACTGGCCCTAGCCTCCCCTACCTCACTTAGAGCATTTTTCTCCCTTGCTTTTTCCCTGCCGCAACCGCATGCTCCTGCTCATGGGGACGCTGCCTAAGAATATACCTTCCAGGATTATTTTAAGTATTCTTATGGCTTTGTTCCATTTACATGGAACAAATGAATGGCAAGCACCCTATTGACAGGGGTTCAGTATTGGGGCCACAGAGATATAATAAATGGTTGAAGGGAATGAAGAACTAGGAACTCAAATCCTGGCAAGTTTGAGAGCCTTTTGGTTCACAATTACAGTGATTGATCTCACTCTTGCAAGGTGGTTTTAATAAGAAACTCATGTGATTAAAAATAATTGCTTCAGTGTTATGCCGGATTAGGGATGGGCTACTCAATACACCTTGAGGAACTGAGTCCTTAAGGTGACTTTTGACATTTCTTCCTTTTTCACTGACACCCTATCTTCTGGATTTCTTTTGTTTGTGCTTCTTTCCTAACAACACAACCAATTTTCTCGCCAACAAAATTTTTTCCCAAGGTTAGTTGCAAACCTGTTATCAGATATAAGGAACTGTATGACATTTTCATGTATCTGTTGTTCCTCTTTTAATCCTCTAGAAGGAAATCCTCATAACCAAGAGCAGCCATGGTTTGCATATTTTATTCATATGCAGTGTAGTAATTTATTAGAAATTACCTTCTTTTTCCAGGGGCTGAAGCCTGAAGGATTTCCATGTTTTCTGAAATTACTTTTAGTCCCTTAATTATTATTTTACCTTAAGGAATGCAGCAACCTCCCTTCAGTAATGAGAAGAAATAAATTTATCAGAGAAAAAGTTAGTGATGGGCTGAGTGTGCAGTGTCCATGACCAGGGAGTACTAAAAAAGATATTCTCACATGGTTTGGTAGTTTGGTACACTGAGCTACTATTAAAGTTTCAGAACAGGAGATGTTTCTTTCTTCACTTAGGTCACATGTAAAGGCTTCAGTTGCTTACAACTTATTTGTTCTGGAGATGATAGCACCTTAAACTGAAAAATATTGCCTTTGTTTTTCTGAAGTAGGGTTGCACTTACTCCTTTGCAGTTTGCAGCAGGTATTTTACAGTCATTTGTTTCCTATACTCTGCTTCCCTTGAATGCGGATCTTTCTGTCAATTTTTTTTCTTCTATATTGTATGTTGGTTGAGATTTGTAAACCTGATGGAGATGCAATTTTAATGGGAGCTGTTTAAATCCCCTAGTAATCCATGAAGAGCTTTTACCTTTTGTTCTTTCTTACAGGATTAGTATCTTGTTGTTTCTTTCTCCCTTTAGTGAAAGGTTGGTGGAATTTTGCCTTTTCCCTAGGAAGAAGAAAATGTTGTTTCTGATAAATCAAACAATCACCAACATTCTTGAGTGGATTTGTAGTTTGAAGGCACTTATTTGGTTGCACCAGTGTCCTTACTAAGGGTTTCAGTTATATACTTTCCAAAAGTAACCATCTGTTTTTGGCAGACTGAGTTACAGTAGAAAGACGGTCAGGTGTTACTCATCACATCAGGTTCCATCAGTTTTGGGTGGTCTGTGAACTCTCTGTCAGGATGACATCTGTGATGCTGCTGCCTAGTATACAATCTATGCTTCCTAATGACCTAACTGTTAGAATAAAAAAGACTTCAGTGCTCAGTAACAAAAGCTGAGCCAGGTTATGTCTCCAAATAAGCCAAGGCACTAACATCCATGATCAAATGATACACGGCACTACATGGTGCCCATCATGAAACAGCGTCTAGCTTAGTACAAAGTATTAAGAGCTCCCAGGCCCCTTTTGTATAACCTGATCAAGACAACTTCATGTTTACAGCATGTACATCCTGGTTCTCACCAGACACCAAAAGAATTTTTAGGTGATATCACTTGCATCCAATTTTTACCAGATAGCATGACTTTCTTATTAGGTGTGGGACCGGTTTACCTGGTCACATTGATCCTGTTTTGGTGTCCTGTACTAGTCTTATCCATTGTTTTCCATGTGTTGGTCTTCTGAGACTCCTAAGAACCAATAATTCTAACTTTTCTAATTAAGCCATATCTAACATGCTTAGTTTCAGTCACTGAGGCCTCATTTTCATCATCAGTCCCTCAATATGAGGAGGATAGTCTTCTAGTAAATAGGGAAATCATTAATGAGTCCACAGATGACTAAGCAGGCTCAGAAGGCCTGTTGTTCATATTGTTACTAGGTCCTTTATATGATTTGTATATGCACTAGCCAATGGTTGCATTAATCTATATTTCAGGAAGGCTTACACTGGGTGACTAAAAAAAAATGTTATGCTCAATTCATGATGCCTATGTTATTTTCTGGGTCTAGGACTTAGGTACCAAAATAGCTAAGAGAGGCACTCTGTCCAGACAGGTATCTCCCTCCACATAGCATCTGAAGCCAAGATCCATCTACAGGAGTTTTGGGTTTTCTGCATTCTTATTTCCCTCCCCAAACAAAGCAACAACAGCAAAATATCTGGTGTTTTCCAGGATAGCCACTGACCTGAACTAAGATAAGACTTTGAATCAATACTGTTTTGCCTAAATCAGATCAGATACTTAAACCTGAAGTATCTATGTCTCAGCCTCATTTTTAATCATTTTGGTGGGACTGTTTTACTATGTATAACTATTTGTTGTGTTTTTACCCAAGAGAATAGTACTGCACAGATCAGTGATTGGGTACTTAATGAACTTGTGAATTAAAACACCTCATTGTAACATTTAAATATTATAAAAGTTATAATTTATATCTATATATGTATATACGTGTGCATGTGTATATGCATGTGTGTATGTGTATGCATAGATACACCTTATCTAGCAACCTACGTGTTAGAGAATTTAGACAGGATTTGAGACAGCTGAGATCAAAAACCCAGAATGGAACAAGGTCTTGAATCTCATTCTTCCAAATCCCAGGTGAGTCCTCTGATCACCAGCATGCAGCATGCATAGACATTTCTCTACTGTCTTGTCTTAAGCATGCTTAGAGCACAGCTGTGGCAAGAGACGTGCTAGAAAACATAGTCTGAGCTTTCCACGGCTTCAGTTTGGGCTGAGCTCCTAGCAGTTAGTTAATTGTGCAAGTGCTTAAAACTTACAGTTTTTTCATGCCATAGCAGAAATCAAAGCCCAGATCTACGACGGAACCACCTCTCCCCCAGATGTAGGTCCCTCTCCAAGATTAGCTTGAAGCCTGTTTCTGAATTTAGGCATCTGGGGCGCTGATAGACATAAAAAAAACAGCACTTTACCGGAAGAGGAATTGCATCAGTTTGGCCTGGCTCCCCAGTGTCTATATAGCTTGTGTGCTTCAGTGGGCCTTTTTGGTGCTTTTATCTAATAGCTGATTTAATCACAGCTATTAGATAAAAGTGCCAAAAGCCCCGTTGAAGTGTATGAGTTATACAGATGCTGGGCAAGCCAGGTCAAACTGATACGATTCCTCTTTTGGGCATTTGCTGTGCTTGCTGAGCTGAAAGTAAAGCAGTTTTTTTTTTCTTTTTCTACATCTGAAGCATTCCTAAATCATACTCCAGATGGGTAAGGGCTCATTCTTTTCTTTTGAAAGACAATTCACAGTGGTGCCTAGGTTTCATAATTGCCTAATGGTTAGAGCATTTGCCCAGGAAGTGGCAGGACTAGATTCAGTCCTTTTTTCAGCCTGAAGTGATTCAAACCCACATCTCACACTTTTCAGGAAAGTCCCCTAACTTCTAGAGGATGAAGATAAGCCTGGGGCTAGAGGACATTCCCCACTTGTCTGTGGGAGCAGTGCATCTGTGTAGAAACGAATGCCAGACACATGGGGCAGAGAGAGCACGCACACAAAAAAGCACATGTCACTACAGCCCAGTGATGAGGATATTCCCTTGAGAAGGGGGAACTTGGATTCTGGTCTCTGCTCCAGGAACTGCTTAAGCATTTTGCATTAAGGATTCATTTGATAAAATATAGTAACACTATGGTAATGGACATCTGAATCCAGAACACACCTGCCTCAGGTGAGAGACCAGATAACTGTGTTGCAGAATGATGTTCCCTCTTGCTTAGATGTTCTCTCTTTCTTTTCATTTTAGAGATGGGGGCTCAAAGTC
This sequence comes from Crocodylus siamensis, assembly GCF_052110815.1. Lineage (NCBI taxonomy): Eukaryota > Metazoa > Chordata > Crocodylia > Crocodylidae > Crocodylus > Crocodylus siamensis. The sequence continues at coordinate 62,133,666 of NC_143398.1, read as the reverse complement.
CCCATACGCTAGTGCTATGGCATGGTCTGTTTGCCCCTGCTTTTTGCTGCTCCGGAGCTCAGTCTCAATCCGATTTCCAAATATATACAGTTCTTTACAAACAACAGGGCTCCTTTTTTTGTTATTGTGGATAACTTGCTATTTCAGCTCATCTTTTCAAGCTTGCTTTCTGAGAAGCAGCAAAATGGCCCATTCAAAACTGCTCAAGAGTTCAGATTTCAGAAGTAGACTTAACACAGTGCTCCCACACCAGTGCCTTAAAAAAGGGACATTGCTTCACAGCTTCTTATTTTCTTTCACCAAAACTATTTTCAAAACACAACCAGCTCAGATGATTGCCCCATATTCACTGCAATTTTCACTTAATTTGCTCACAGTTATGGGAATTAGTGTAGCCCCAGGAGAACTTATTCAGCACCATTTATTAAGATGCTTTGCTACAGAATAAACTGCAGTCTCTCCAGTTTCCTAGTACAAGGAGTGTGAGTGTTCTTGGAGTTTGGGAACGTTGTGAGGAATACTAATAGAGAAATCTTATTTCTGATGCTCATCTTGTCCTGAAATTTTTGTAAAGCTATCCCTAATGTCTGTAAAGCACATATACCTGCAATTTCTATTATATCTATGTTTGATCCTTTGCTGACTGTTCCTGTTGCTATAAGTGGTATTTTTGCAGTAAGACTAGTCTCAGACCACTTCAGTATCTTGTTGCAATTAAAGGGATATACATTAGGTGATTGATATGGCTCACAAAGCTTGGTCCCTGGGAGGGCCATGAGTTTATGCTTCTGGGCTAACCTGAAACATCCTAACATTTTTTATATCAGCTATAAAGGAATATGTATTTTGTAAGCCAGAAAGTATACATAGATATAGTTAGACTGCATGTCTTTTCCCTTGTGTGGCCCAGAACCCAAAGGGTAACTTCCATGCTGTTGATTTGCCATGGAGGCACTTATAATTGTCCCTCCTCCCCATCCCCCGCCCGCTCCAGAGCATGTGTATTAGGTTATAGACCTCTATGTGGTGAGGGCTCACAGGACTAGTTTAGATTTTGTCCTTAAACATTTTTAAAATGTTTAACCTGTTTCATTACACTAGAAGTGTAAGACATAGCAGCATATGTCTAATACTTCCCCCCTAAAATATACATCTTGGCTCAGGAAACTGAGTCTATCCTACTAGGGGGTATGTAGCTCTCTCATCCTCTCAAAGCACTTTTGTCATGTCAGAATTTAATTCATTCAAAGAGATGTCTACCTGAGCCTTCCATTATGTCAATGACTAGCTCACTCAGACATTCACCTGAACCAGCATGTCTAATTAAGAGTGGCACTAATTAAAAGGGGATTTGGGCCTACGACTTCTACTTCCCAGGAAAATGTTCTAATTACCAGGCTGGGCCCAGATCATTCTCTCTTTTTCCTGCTGGAGCATAAGTGCCCTTCTTAAAGGCAGAATATTAAAAAAAGGAAATAAATAAGGCTGATGATGTCAAGTTCCTTGTGTTATTGCTAGCAGTATGACAGTGAAAAGCAAAAAACATTTGGGTTCAACTATCCTTTAGAATAGCTTCATATGCATATGATTAAGAGGCATAGTAAAAATTGTCTAAACAATTTAGCTTTAATCAATACTTTCATTTTTAGCCACAATGTAGGGCAACAAATTTAGTATCAAGACGACAAAAAAAATCAATTATAGTATGAGACTGCAGTGGGTGAAAAAGACACAACTGATCTGTTGTTTCTAGATAATACTGCCTATGATTTAGAGATCTACAAGCAAAATGAAACACAGAAAGATCTTATTTATGTGCAAATTAAATTATCTTCTGAAGTTGACAACTTTCAATGCAAACAGAGTTCCAAAAACCTAGAAAATTCCAAAAATTTGCATATAAAGTAGAATCTGTAGTCCTAAATCATTTAAGTATTTAAACACTTGGTTTAGTCTCTTCCTATTCAGTAAGGCAATTAAGTATGTACTTCCCTGGGAAAAGAGTTAGAGCAACTAAAATAGATTTTGAAAATCACAATCATATATTTACTTTCAGGAGAAAATTCTGCCAGGTGTAAGGTCTGGGGCAATGAAAATTCATATTATGTCAAGAAAGATATGTTAGCGCTGGTTAAAAACGGTGCTGTGGTTACTGAATTAGCTGCATCTTTCTCTTTTCTGGTCTTACTAGGTGTATCCCCACTTCTGGGATAGATTTTGCAGTTCTCTTTCTCTTAGTCTGAGCTTACTAAGTGGTGCCTCTACACCCACAGTGCTAACCCAGAAGATCTGAGGTAGAGTATGCTCAGTTCTTTTTGTAACCAGACATATAAAGCAATCAAATAGTCTGCATGAATGTCTCTTATCAAACCCTTTACCTGTGGAGGTGGTATATGCCTATATATTTATAAGAGATCTATAAAAGAGATCCTTCATCTGAGTTCAGTTATCCTGAATACCTAGTCTGTCTCCATTGACAAAGTATACTTCTTAGGTCTTGCTATAGTTCTTTTGTTGTTTCTAGAGGTCATTCAGCAGCTAGGCCAGGGAGGGGTGGTGGTGGTAGTGACTTATATTTTTGCTGGGTATGGGGCCTATAATGATGGACATGTGCCCCCAGCCCCTCAGTGTGTGGGGAACAGGGCAGGTACGTGGGGAAGAGGGTGTGTGGGCACAGGTGATGGTTTTTGAGGGTGGGAGGGAGCACAAATGATATGGTGAGGACGTGGGGGGCATGTGCCCCCTGAAATTTCTGCTCTCACAGTGGGACATGAGGCTGCAGCCAGGCTAGACCAGCTTTGGCAGGAGCTGCCTCTGCAGCCCAGCGAGTAGGACCTAGGGCACACCACCCTGCCATGGCTGCCAAGTTGAGTCATCATCACCTATCCACCTGGCATCAGTGAGGAGTATGACTCTGCACCACCACTGCTGCTGCCATGGTCCTGCCCATTGGGCCACAGAGACCGATCCTGCCTGAAGCTGGTCTGGCTCTGCTGCAGCCCTGTGACCCACGCCCCACTGTGGGTTAAACCTCAGGGGGCATGTGCCCTCTCCCACCACATTGTCTTGGCTCCCCCACCCCCTCCACTGTGTTGCTTGTGCTCCCCTGCCCTCCCAGTGTGTCACCTGTGCCCCCTCCCCTCCACCCTCTTACACTTACCTGGAGGGAGCTGCTGGAGCTGCTCTCCACCCTTGCTTGGCTACCACATGCATGAAGCGTGCACATGCACATGGCGCCTCCTGCTTCTGATCATCCTCCCTGCCCCACCTCCAGCCCCAAGCAACCCCTTGCAGACTGGAACTCTGTCAGCCAGCAAAGGAAAACCCTTGATTTCCCACATATTTCTCCTTTCCTCAGGTTTGGACCCTGAGATCCCTCTTCCTGAGTTGGGGAGGAGGAGGCCCTCAGGCCAACACATACTCGGCACCTATGGATGGTATGCTGACCATTGTAGAGAGGCCGGTATGAGGGGAAGGGAAGTCTTACCTGCTTGGGCTCTCTTCACAGGCAATGCAGCTGCTACTGCTACTGCTACTGGTATAGCTGACACTGAATTTCCTGTGCAGAAAGCCCAGGCAGCAACAATGGAGAGAGTCCAGCACAGCAGTCCTGTGTGATGGGCTCTCTGGGAGCCTCACCAGGACCCCATTCATTCTCCCCCATCCTCAGATATGCTACTAGGTGCAGGACTGCACCTGCTATGAAAAAAAAATCTGCCAGGATGGGGGTGGCAGGAGGCAGGGGGGAGGGTTAAGATCCTGGGGATTAGGGAGGATTCTGGTACCCCCTTATAGTTGGTGCAAGGGTTGGTGACCCTCTAACCACACCCTAGTTATGCAACTGATTTTTTTTTTCTGTGTTGTCAGGTTTTGACCTTTCTAGTTGAAATCATCTGGGAATTTCCCATTACTTTCTAGTGTTTCTTTAGGGTGACTTCTCTTGAGCCATTCTTTCTTTTCTGTCTGTTTTTCCAGACAGCTATTTTATTAAGAACATAAGAACTGCCACTTATTGGGTCAGGCCATACGTGCATTTTGCCCAATATCTGGTGTCATGGGAGAGCGAACAGGGTACAAACAGGGTTTTTTCAACTGTGCCTCTCCCACTTGCAGCCTTTAGCATTTATGGTCTAGCGGGGTTGATTTAGTGGTTGTATACCTGAGTCCAATGCTGAATTGCTACTGATGCAACTTCCTTCCAAAAATTTGACCAATCTCTTTTTCTGAATCTGGTTAAACTGTCCGCTTCTATGCTAGGTGGCAATGAGTTCCACACTTTCATTACATGCTGTGTGAAAAAGAACTTCCTTTTGTTAGTTTTAAACTTACTGCCTGTAGGTAAAGGTATGATGAGATCTAACACACAATCCACACAACTGTGCCTCCTGCCATGCCACACATGCATGGCAGGAGGAGTGATTGTGGGATCCAGCATAAGATCCTACCATGCCTTATTGTTGGTACAGAGGGAGCCTGGGATTGCCATCTCAGGCTCCCACTTCACTGGCAAATAGTAACCCCCTGCAGCTGCAGGACTTTCAACCCGGATGTGCATGGGACCCCTGAACCTTAGCAAACTGTTCACAATGATTCCCAGATCCTCTTTCCTGTGTGGAAACAGTTAATAAACAGCCCATCACAGTGTAGGTATAGTTTGGGTTATTTTGCATCACTTTACACTTACTCAAATTGAATTTCATCTGCCATTAAGCTGCCCATTTTTTTAATAGTGCCAGGTCCTTCTGTAGTTCCTTGCATCCACCTTGATCTCTACCACTTTGAATAATTTGGTGTCATTGGCACATTTGGCCACTTCACTACTCACCCCCTTTTCTAGAACATTTATGAATATTGAACTAAGCTAATATATTCATACAAGTAAAGTACATTTCATAAGCCTGGGGAAAGAGGTAAAAATAGTGGAACTTGAGACCTGCAGAGGAATGGATAGATTTTAAAAATGGAACATGAAGGTTTTGAGACTGGCTGGATGTGAAGGAGAAAGGAAAGAGAAAAACTGAGCATAATTGTTTAAGATAGGTAGTGGTGCTGTGGCTTTATAGATGGGGACAGAGAAAAGAGATGATAGTAATAGTCTAGGTGGAAAGATAAACAAGCTCAGTTTTAGATATAAGTCCTAACTGAGACATCAGGAAATATCAGAAATTAGTTGAGAGATATATCTTGATGAAAATTATATCCTTTTATAACACCCAATCCATTACTACATCCAGCTGATAATTCCAAAATTAAGCACTGTCCTTCCATCTTATCATCTTCCTTCCAGCCAGGTAACTTCTGGAAACTCTTGATAACAGCTGAAAGTATAAAAGAAGAGAATTTGATACCTTAAAATTAGGGTGGAAAAAAACCTAAAGCACTCACTGGCAACTTTGCTCATTGAATATGCAGCTAAATGGACTATTTTCAGATAGAGGTTTCCTTTAAAAGTTAGTATCATTGACCTTCTGCATACGGTGAATAATGAACTGTTTCTCTTCTCACTCAGATAGACAGTGAAACTGTGATATTAGGAAAGCCAGTGATGCCTGTGGAAAATCTTGTAGCATATATCAACACCATATGAGTTCTGTGCTCTATGGAGCAGCGCAATGAGGCAGACTACACCTGCCCTATATGTACTATGTGATCATTTTAATGAGGCAATGGATGGACCAATAAGCCCTCTCTTTTTCCTGCAAGCTTATTGGTGCGTACATAGTGCTGTGCTCAGGAGACTGGTTAGTTGTTCCAGCCACTGCCCCCCCACTGCCCACAGGGGCATGAAGCCATGGCCATCAATGGGCCAGGCTGCCCCCCCGCTGGTGCCTGCCAGGTGGGGCTCGCCTCCTAAGGGGCTGCAGGGAGCAGAAAGCTGCTTCCTGACTCAGGCTGGGTGGTCGCTCCCTCTCCCCTGTTCCCAGAGCTCCTGCCTGGTCTTCCCCCTGCATGATTGGGAGAGAGGCCAAACTCCCAGTAAGCCCAGCTTGGCTCCTGTATGATTGGGGGAGGGGCAAAACTTCTGGCAAGCCCTGATCGTGGAGGGCTGTAGCCAGGGTCTCTGGGAGTTTGGTGCTTGGTCCAGCAGCACCAGGCTCCTGGCTGCCAACAGCCCTTCCCCTCTAACCCCCACTCCCAGCAGTCCTACCAGCACAGCCCCCAGCTCCTGCAGTGGCTGCCCAAGCTGCTGCCAGAGGAGTAGTGCATGGGCAGTGCAGCCAGGGCTCCCCCACCCCATCTGCAGCGGCTCCTGTGCATGTGTGTATGTGTCTGCGTGTGCGTGGCACCCACTGCCCCAAATTTCCTTATCCCTGTCCCATTTTTTTTTAACATATATATTTCCTTTCTATAAATATTTATAGGAATATTTTCCACTGGTCTCTGATTGGCAGGTAAAATAGAAGTTTATTGATAAAAATCGAATCCTGCTAAGTGTATATATGTGGAATGGGTATGGCATATCTTGCAGTGATGATCTCTGGCATGGTACTGAGGTTGTGTTGGCATGCCCACAGTGTGGTTTTCCACACAGGCTTTCCACAGAACTTCAGTGGGCTTTGGATCCAGTCATACTAACTGGATGATGCACATAGAAAATTAGCAGATCTCCAAAAAGGAATTAATTTTGTTCTCCTTTCCACATTCCTAGAAAACCTTTTTTCCCATCTCTACAGCTGTAAGCAAAACTGTGAATGCTTTCGTTCATGCTCTTGTTCTCTTTCTGAACTTCCCTTCTCTGTTTACTCAGGCAGGGCGAGCCACAATATATCCTGATAGTACTGCTCATTTCATTCTTGCCTTGCACTCTTTCTTTCACTCTGTTATTTCCTTTTTTCCTTCCTTCCACCTGGGACAGAGAGAGACCTCAATGCAGCTGATCTCTCTCTGAACATGACCTTTTGTTTCAGCATCTCCATATGCTCCTCAACTTACAAAAATTTTAAACTATGGTTATGCTAAAGGTTATGCTTCCAAAAGGGCATCACTGTTCCTCCACATGACCTCCTCCTGAAATCGTACTGTCAGAAGGTAGCTGATGCATATTTTGATATATTTACAGCTTTTCTTCTGGTTCACTCATGCTTTTTCATTTTTTTTTAAATGTACTGTTTTATCATTTAGCCTTTGAAACAGTTTCTACTTATTTTCTGTTCCTGCTCTGATGCCAATTTTTATTGGGATTTTTAGGTTCAGTCACAGAAACTGCACAAGAATGCTCTTTCCTACTACCACAGAACATCACTTGCCACCTTATTTGTAGTCAGAGAGGTTTTTTTAACTCCAGAGATGGAAAATATCCAAACAAACAACTCTTCTTCCACCTTATATTAGTTAATTAGGGTACTGTTATCATTAAAGTCTCATCTGCAAACTCCTCTGAATCATCTTCCTTTAAAAATGTGCCTTGTTTAATTATTGGAATTTAGTTGATCCACAAATCCACATATGTTTTCAGCATATTTCTACTTTGATTTATTATGCTCTTTGTAGAGTGAGTAAACAAACCCTGTTAGCTTCAGTATTTTCACAGTGGAGCCGGGTTTTGCTTTTCTTTTGCAGGGTTAGGCTTCCCAGGGCTTAGATACAGACTCAAATGAGCTGAGTAACAGTGACCCTTCAGGACAACTGATTGCTAGTTAAGAAAGGAAGGATAACAGGAATAAAAGGAGCAATAAAAATGTTGCAGAGCAGCAATTGCTGCTTTTTTTCATTACTATTGTCAAGGGTATATTAGCCTTCTAAAAGTAAAATATTCACTCTCAATTATGCCTCAGACAGGCTTAATTTCTGCGCCCTGAATTGTGCAATCTGTTATAGCAGCAGTGCTCATTTTGGGAGGTACTCTTACAAAGTTTAGACTTTTGGCACTAACCACATTGCTTAGATACAACAGTGTATTTCAGGATACCATATAAAAAGTCTTTTACCAGTATCTCTTTTTTAATTTTTCTACAGAAACAACACTTAAATATGGTGATATCAGCGAGAGAGAAACACAGAGATCCCTAAAGAGAGATAGAGAGAGCCTTACTCCAAGGAAAGACAAGATGGATTGCCACTCCTGTGGTTTTAGTGTAACTGAACACCACTTATCATGACACTAGAGGCAAACAAGAATATTACGGCTGTGAAATGCAGCAACCAGTTGCAAGGCTGAAAATAAAGAGAAGCAATAACATTCAGTCAAGTATTGCAAGGAAAGTGTGCAATGCATAAGAAGCAAAATTCTGGGAGCAAAACTGCACAAAGGTTTCTGTATTTCTGTCTTTTTCTTTTTCCCTAATTCATCATACCCCTATTTGCCTTCCTCTGCATTGCTTTCACTGGACCTGGCTTGTGAATCATTTATTTAGAAGATGAATTTCAGACACTAAAGAAACAATAAGCTTTGTACAGTACACAGAAGTGCTTGCTACTCCCCTCCGTGTAAAAACACACACTGAGAGGACCACAATAAGGAAAAACCCATGTGGATTTTGATGTACTGACACTAAGCTGTGTGGTTTCCCTACCCTGCTGGGACTGTCCAAGATGCAATGCAGGCAGGAGGTGGAGAACACAGAGAGCAGCGGATAAGTTAATGATGCTTCAGGAAAGGAGAGCTTATCTGATATTCTAGATAGGAAGGGGAGCATGGCTGTTTGAGCAGCCGTTCACTGACTCCTGCTTCAAAATGCATACTCCTGGACATGGCTTCTTTTCCTGAAGTGACTATATAGAAGAGAGATTGCTGTCTATCTGGCTGAATAGTTTTTTTTCTTCTCATCTTTTCACATTTTGTTCCATTTGCATTTTGCAATGGAGCTGTGTTGCTGGGAGCCCCTATAAATATAGACGGGGATACGTTTTCAAAGATAATGCCTCACAGACTCTTTTGTAAATGGACTGATGCAAAGAGGTGCAATCATAACAGTTAGAGTGACAAATAAGGTGATGTTTACTGTTTGTGCCATGTATAATATGGCATAATTGTCCTTCCTCTTTGTCTCCACCACTGTGCAACATTTTACCGTGTGATATTAGGTTACCATTCTTCATTCCAAAAGTGGCTGCATTTCAGTTGCATTGTTGTATATACTTTATAAGGAATTTAGGGATTATGTTAAGGCTATAATGCCCTAGAAAAGTGATTCTCAATCAGGGTACTCCTAATGTTAGCACTATTAGGTGAGCAAATATGATTTACAAGATTAAACCCAGAGGTTTCAAGTAGGAATTAGGCCCGTACAAATAGGGAAGTATTCAATTTGGATTCAGCTGATTCGGCTGAATCAGAATTGGATATTTGGCACTGATTTGGCACTGATTCGGAGATTCGGATCGACTGGGGAGAGGCAGACGCAGCTGGGTGCCTGCAGGTTCTCCTGTGGCTCCTCGAGCTGTGCCTGCCTCTCTCCAGGCAGGTGGAGCTGTGGGAGAAGCCCCCATGGCTGCCCTGCCTGGCCCCATCCCCCACCTGGTGCTAGCCTAGTCCTGGCACTTAAAAAAAAAAAGAAAAAAAAGTCCTGTATTCACCAGCTGCAGGAGCAGCAATTGGGGCCTTATGGCAGAGCCCCCCCCCCCCCATGCAGTGCAGTGCAGTGGGGAGCAGCTGGGATTGCCCTCCCCACCTGGCATCTGCATGGGAGCTCCCCCATGGCACGAGTACAACGCAGCTCGGTAGGGTGCTGTGCGCTGTCTGGGAGCTGGGGCCACCAGAGCTGAGTGGTGCCAGGCTCCGGCTGACAGCTGGAGCTGTGCCAGCTCCCAGACAGTGTGTGGCACCCTGCTGAGCTGTGCTGCACCTCATGTGATGTGACACCTGCCACGTGGGTGCCAGGAAGGAGGGGACCCATTTCCGCTGCCCCCCACTACCCCACACTGTGCGGGGGGGTGGGGGCAGGCTCTGATGTGAGCCCTCAGAGGCCCTGATTGCTGCTACTGCAGCTAGTGAGTGCAGGACTTTGTTTTATTTTATTTTTTAAGTGCTGGGACTAGGCTGGGGTTGGGTGGGGGATGGGGCCAGGCAGGGCAGCCATAGGGACTTCTCCTGTGGCTCCCCCCACTCAGGGAGAGGCAGGCACAGCTGGAGGAGCCACAGGGGAACCTGCAGCCACCTGGCTGTGACTGCCTCTCCACAGCCAATCCAAATGGCTGAATCTTTCCAAATCTTTTCCAAATCGATTCGGAGGCTTCGGATTTGATTCAGACCTTTTAATGGGTCTCCCAATTCAATTCGGATTCAGAGATTTGGCTGTGGAATTGGGCCAAATCTCCTCTGAATCACATTGCATGGCCCTAGTAGGAATCCATCGTGGCAAAGACAGTCTGACTCAGAAGGACGTGTTGTGGTCTCTCTCAGTTCTTTACACAGAGAAATTGCTCTATTATTTTTCTGTAGTGAGTGACTGAGTGAAAAGGAGTAACAAAAGCTAAGAGCTGGCATTGTCCAGCGGGTACCTTGAGTAGTGCCTGGGGTCTAACGAGGTTAAAAACCACTGCCCTAGATTCTACATGTTTGTCATGTGTATTGACTCCTTAACATGTATCTAGTATTACTGTCTAGTATTACAACTGTAAACTGTTGATTTACTAATCTATGCCCCCATCCACATGGCAGTGGACTTTTAGTTCACCAGGGACAACTAGCAGTTGTCCCCAGGGAACGCCTGTGCTATGCTGGATATCCAGGGGTCAAAAAAACCAAAAAACAAAAAAACCCCCATGCTGCTGCCTTGCAACGTGGAGAACAGCTGAATATGTCGTATGTGGTGCCACAGATGCGTTTGCAGTGGCCATACTTGTCTGGACACAGCTTATTATGTTTCTCCCCCCGTGTAACTACTTGCTTTCACTATTTAGTACCCAGATTTACCCGTATGTTAAAACATATCCAACGTTGAGATGCCTCGTCTTAAATGTTTTATTTTTTTGCAAATAGCAATTTGTAATGCTAATACATTGCTTCATGGTGTGTATTACTTTGCTAAAAATTAATTTCTAATCTATTTTTAAATATTAACAAAGAAAATAGCATACGCCTAATTTTTATACTGGTAATCAAAATTAAAATTGAAATTGAAATGAAAAATTAAAATCCCAAAGTATTTCTCAGAACTACTGATGGGAATTAATTTTGTTGAAAAAAAAACAAACATACAAAAGCTCCAAGTAGTTGTTGTTATAATTTAATAGAACATGACATTTCTTTTAATTTCTTTTACATTATTGCAGGTTTATTTTTTCCTCACTGTTTATTTTAGATGACTAGGCCCTGAAGCATTATTGATGGTCTTTTGCTCTGCTATAGAACACTGTGTTGTCAAGGAGGGAGAGAACAAGACTTTTTTGTAAAGAATTTGAAAGTTAAAAGGAGGAAGTCGGCTCTAATAAATTTGATCCTGTTCTGGGATTTGGGAAAGCTGGTTTGCTGTTCTAGGCTCCGTAAACATTTGACTTCCTTTATGACCTAGCCAACTTCTTTAATCCATCCTACCACAGCTCCCGTCTGTGAAAATGGGGATAATACATCTCTGGGTCACAAGGGTGTCGTAAGGAGAAAAGCCATTAGTAACTTTGGAGTGTTAAGATACTATGGTCATTAGAACTGTATAAATATTTACATGCATTAAATGGGGCTATTCCCATTAAGGACACCTGCGAAGTTTTAATGTTTGGTAGAATTTGAATATTATTTTACTTGTAAAGGGGAGAGGAGATTGGTGTGTGGTAATTCTAGGATGAATGGAGATATGGTTATAAGCGGAAAGCCTGGATTAAGTTGTTCATCTAGTGAGGGGCTAGGAAGGCATATTTGCAATTCAGAAATATTTGTAATGACTTGATCTGTAGTATTGCATTGTTGAGGTAGCTATGCAGGGGGTGACAGTTCTGGCTATCCCTTAGTAGTATTTCATAGTCAGCTCATAAAAATAAAAAAGGGAAAAGAGTAAGATGGCACCTACTTTGAAGAACTGTGCCTTTAAGAGACTCTTACAAGAGACAGTTGGTACTGGTTGAAGTGTCATTCAGGGGCTTCCATTATGCAATACTATTTCCCTGGAATTTAGGGCAGTGACAGAAGTGACATTTTGTTATGCAGCCGGCCCCCTGAAAGTGCTCTACAGCTGTGCAGAACACTTAAAAAATTCCTCATTGCATGAAAATCTGAACCCTCATTACATGAGAGTGAAGCACTTTCATTAACTTCTCTCAGTCCCTGCTGGGAGTGGGGCTAAACTGCATCCCCTGGTGCTGTCTTCAGAATGGGAGGGGGAGAAGGGAGGGAGCTTGGGATGGGAAAGGGAGGGAGCCTGTGCTGGAGGGTGGCACTGGTAGATTGGAGCTGTGTTGGAGGTGCAGGGTCCAATCCACCCATCCGCTCCACCTTCCAGCATAGGGTGGGCAAACCCCAGCGTGAGCTCTCTCCCTTTCCTTCTTCCTCTCTCCTCCCTTCTCCCCCATCCTCAGGACACCACCAGAGCTGGGCTCTGGCAGAAGGGGCTAGGGGAGGGAGGCTTAAGACATGTGAGCTTGATTTTTTCCCCCTCTCTCCCTGACCCAACATAACGTCTTCTGGGTGAGGGGGATTCACTGTAACTCATGACACTTTCTGTGAAGTGCCATGAGTTACAGCAGGGGCACTATGACCCAGACCTCTGCAAGGTTCCTTAACTCAGAGTGGGATAACTGGGGTGTATACAAACCCGTATTTTCTCTTTCCAAAAGGGATCTGCTGTTTCAGATGGGAGCTGGAGTGTGCAGCATGACTATGCAAGGTGTTACATTTCAACAGTTACATGAAAAATCCAGACCCCTGGATGAAGTAGAGTTGAAGTTAGAGCTATTATGCTGCATTTGAATCATTGCCAGTTTATCTATATGTAATTGTTAGAATGAAACAGAGTCCCTCTCCCCTTTTGAAATGGCTCCATTGAATGTACATCTATACCAGGGGTGGCCAACCTGAGCCTGAGAAGGAGCCATAATTTAACAATGTGCATTGTTAAAGAGCCACAGTAAAATGTAATGATTATATATGTATGTGTGTGTATGTATATGTACGTGGTCACCATGTGCTTGTGCAAAGATTCAAGGAGATGCATATTAAGTTCTGAAGAGTCGCTTGTGGCTCCAGAGCCTCCATCTGGCCACTTCAATCCAGAGCAATGTCTTCCTACTGAACACATTAGATTTCTATAGGTGCTTGGCTCTAGGCATTGCTTTTAATGTCTAAAACCGCTCTTTACTCTGATTAGCACTGCAGGACCTGCTTAGTGATAGGAAAATGAATTGGATTTCATCTTAGTTTGTGGACCATAGGATCATAGGACTATAGGGATCTTACAAGATCATCTAGTCCAGTTTCCCATTCACAGCAGGATGCTCCCTGATAAAACCATCCTAGCCCAGTGTCTATGCAACCAGCTCTTGACAATTTCTAGGGATGGAGATTCCACAACTTCTCTTGTAAGCTTGTTCCAATGCTTGACCACTCTCATATTCAGAATTTTTTTCTTAATTTCCAACCTAATTTTCTCCTAGTCTTCTGCCCTACAACCACAAAGCATAGTCTATCTCCACACTCTCTATTATTTCCCTTCAAGTATTTGATCAAATCACCCCTTAGTCTTCTCTTCTCCAAGTTAAATAACCTTAGCTTCTTCAGGTTTTCCTCTTAAGTCACCTTTCCCAGGCCTCTAATCATGTTTGTTGTTCTCCACTGACTATCTTCAATCTGTCCACATCTTCCTTGAATTGTGGCCCAAAACTGGGCACAGTACTTCAGATGAGGCCCTACCAGTACCAAATACAGAAGAATTACTTCCTTTTATTTGAAAGAGATCCTTGTATTAACACAACCCAGTATGCTGTTGGCTTTTTTTTGCAAAAAGAGCCAACTTTGGCTCACATTCAGTTTATGGCCTACTGTAACTCCTATAACTATTTTCAATGGCTTAAGCAAATTTCAGTTTTAGAGTTTAGAATATTTCCTTACAGTACATTGCTGCAACTCCAGCTCCTTTTAGTGGCCCATAGATGGCAATATTAATCATAGTTTTGTAGATCCAAATTTTCAAAAACCTGAGTTAGATTTTCAAATTGTAAAACTGAAAAAAAAGTTATGAGATTTAATAATAAGTTTTTAGCTTCTGTTTTTCATTTAGCATATTAGGCCTCGTCCACGCGTGGTTTGAATGCTTTGTTTCCTGGGGACAACTAGCAGCAGCACACCTTGAGCCACTGCTAGTTGTCTCCGTGCCATGTGCATGCCCATGCTGTGTGCACTCTGGCGCATGACAAGTTACCCTAGGGGTGGTAGGGTGGCTTGGACCAGCACTGGACTAGCCCCACCAGCATTACCTGGGGGCCTTCTGGGGCTGCAGCAGTGGCAATTCTGCTGTGCGGAGCCTGGCCAGCAGCTTTAGCACAGCTTTGGGCAGCCTGGCTCCGCTTTTGAGTGGCACGCACTGCTCATGCATATGTTGCTCTGCATTTTTTTCCCCACAGATTTTTTTGATCCCTGGGTATGCAGGGGGTCAAAAACATCCTCTGTGCTGCTCCCTTGCACTATGGAGAACAACTGAATGTGCAGTGTGTGCGCATGTCTGCAGCGCTGCATACTGCAGGACCACGTTCATTTGGATGCTGCCTTGATGTTCAAGTTTATCCTTGCAACAATGAAGCTAGAGACACATTTTTAATGAAGGATAATATTCTCACATATTCACATGATAGCAGGAGTTCACTGAGTATCAGGACATGTGGAATTACATCATAAAAGCCGGTAACATTTCATGAGAAGAATCTTTAGGGAATTTTAAAGTTTAGTTTTTTTCTGAAAAGTGATCTTATAATAAGTCAATTAAGTTCCAGATTAACTGATTTGGTGAATTTCTGATCTTAGTTACAAGAATTATAAGCAAAATGCTGCTTTTCTACCTTGGCTGACTTCCCCTTTCAATCTACAAGTTGAACATTTTTAGTTTCTTTCTTCCTTATACGTCACCACTAGAAATAAAGATTTTTGTGGCCTAAATTCTTCACTCACTTATACTTTTGCTACTCCTTTATCTTCTCTGCATCACTTATATAAATATATGTACATATAACCATTTTTGTGTGTATATAGATAGATTGTATATAAGTTCCATGCCACGGTATCTGAATGGAAAAAAGTTTACGTACCTAGGCCAATATTAATTTATTCATACAATGTATCCTCTTTTTTTCACCAGTAAACTTTTCACAGTGTTCTTGGTAGAAGATATATATTTTAAATATTATTTACCAATTATAAGATGGGTGTCTCTTTCGATAGAACTGCATAGGTGACTCTGAGTTTGGCGTATGTCCCAGCAGTTGAAATTCACTTATTTCTGTGGATGATGCATGAACAAAGCTAAATTTAATTTTCTTATAACTGTTTAGGCTTTCCAATGTTAACAGGGATAAACAGCAGTGAAAAGCTTGTGTTACTGAAGTCACAAATGAGCTCTGAATATCTCCAGGGATCAGCTGAGTAAGAAGGTGCTAATTTTACATACTCATTTTTTCTTTCCAGGTTCACCCTGGAGCACTTATAAGGGGTGACTTTCTATAACTTTAATACATTTTTACAGTGATGCGATCTCTGTTTTGGTAATGCACAGCTGCATTTTTTATAGTAGAAAAATATATGCATATTTTTTCTAGCTTGATAAAAGAAAAATATCAGTGTCCAGCTGTTCATATGTTGTTGTAGCGTGGCTATGCTCTTAAAATCTTAGATCAGAATCTGATGACTGGTAATATTCAGTGGTAGCCTATTTTGGAGGCTTTTACATGCTCTGCTGTTATTGGGTTTTGGCCACTAAGGCTAGGGACAGAAAATACACATAAACCAGTATAAGTAATCTGTAACCAGTTCAAATCTGTAACACAACAGAAGTTCAGTGCGCATGAACCACTTTCAAATAGAAACTGGTTTAAAATAAACCTGGATGGAGGTAGTATCAGAGGCTGCATGTAGACGAAACAAAGTCATGTGTGTACAACACTTTAAATTGGGTTAAATGCTTTTGCACCACTTTAATGGTGTTAGTATTTGTACACATCGGTGGTGTATTGTACAGTAATTCCAGCCACTATGGCAAAGTCAGCAGCATAATGCACCTTAAATGACTTAGAGCGCAGCAAATTAAAACTCCTCTGAGGAGTTTTAGTTTACTGCCCTACAGCCATGGAGCAAAGTACCAGGCTTTGTGCAGTTCAGGGCCTCTGCAGGAAACCTGTGAAGGTAACCTGGCATCAGTCCAGGAAGCCAGGCTCTGCTCAAGAAAAAAACAGCAGTGAGCTATACATTATTTTCCCCGCTGGAGCCTGATTGCATGGGGGCCTGGTGCTTCCCTCTGCAGCTGCAGTGTGTTCCAGGACCACCCAAGCCAGATGCCTGTAAGCAGGTGCCACCTGGTGGGGGGGCTGCTAGAGAGAGAAACACCAGTACCAGAACCAGCACTGCTCCACTCACTGGCAGCTTGCTCTCCCTTCCTCACCAGCAGAGAGGCAGGTAAGTGCATGGGTGTGTGCACGACATGGGGGTTTACTTGGCCCTACATTGAAGTGGTGTTTTTAAAAACCCACCACTTTAATTTAAGGTCCCCATTTTATCTACACATGCCCAGACTTGACTGATTTAGGTTAATTCAGTTTATTTGACTTCTGTCCCAGATCCCCTCCAGATTCAAGTTAACTCACTGAGTCCTTCAGCATCCCAGGATGCTTTGCACCTCCCCTGAAACCCCTTCTTGCAGGGCATGGCAGGATATCCTTGGTCCAAGCTGTCTGCTCCAGCCAAGCAGGGAAGCATGCTCCAGTGCCC
Source organism: Crocodylus siamensis (assembly GCF_052110815.1). Classification (NCBI taxonomy): domain Eukaryota; kingdom Metazoa; phylum Chordata; order Crocodylia; family Crocodylidae; genus Crocodylus; species Crocodylus siamensis. The sequence goes on along the minus strand of NC_143398.1, from coordinate 62,116,826 downwards.
CCTGGCTTTTGGCTTGGGCCACTGCAGGCATGTGGCTGCATTTCTGAAATCGAAAGAAAATGTCTGTTCACTTGCTTCTTGGTTCAATCTACACATCTGAGACTAACCTGTGAAAATTGAATCAATTCAGCCTCTGTTTTTTTGATAGCTTACCAAGGACTCATGCAGCCAAAACCTTGCTTAGCTGTTTAAATATGGAAGAGTTAATGTTGATTAGAGTCTGGGTACATACAGTAATGTTTTTTTCTAGGTTTCATCACAATTTTTGTACTATTATGATCCTAGCCAGGCTGGTGTAAGTATAGAAAAAATAACTTTCAGTGCTTTCTCCTTCCTTTTCAAATCTGTAATCTAATTTATGTGAATTAGTAACTATTTCACCTAAAAGTACTTCTCAGAAGATTTACAATTACACCATGCCAAATTATTATAATTATAATTTGAAATATAGTCAGATAATGTCCAATTTAGTCACATTTTTTGTCTCATTTGTATAGTTTAAACTCTAATTCTACAATATCTGAAAAATACATAGTATTTTTTTTTCAAGTACATATTTGTCTAAAACTCTCACCTTGCCAAATGGAGTGAGTTTTTTCTTTATGATCATGGACCTTTGAGAGGCACAACCAACTTCAAATCAGTTTTATCTGAACTGGTTTAGCCTACTATTTTTCTAAGTAACACCTAAGCTTGCAAGCACAGAAGAATATTGGATTAAAGGATTTTTTCCAGTTTATTTAGTTTGTTCCTTTGACAGTTCTGTGTGTATGTAGCATATTTCAGTATTTCCTAACACCGCCCAGTGGATAAAGAAAGCACAATTAAGTAGAAAACATGAAAGCTGGGCTCTATTCCTAACTCTGTCATTGGTTTGTAGTTAGGCCTTTAAGACCTGTTCAGCTTAAATTTGGTTTCTAAATTTGAACACTTAATACTATTTCAGACCCAGCATAAATAATATATTTTTCAATGTTTAGGAGCTCCTATAGAGTTCAGTAACAGTCATGAGTACTTAGCAAACCCCAAAATCAAGTACCTGATATGGAGGTAGGTGTTATCATTAGTCCTTTCTCAGTTCTCTTCTTTAGTTACACGGACAGTTTTGGAAAGTCCAGTTTTTGGTACTGCCTTGGAGCCCTAAAATGTAGTTTGGTGCTCTAGTCTGCCTGAGCTCTACATCTGAAAGAAGCTTTTTGATTAATGATTTGTCAGCTGAACAGAGCTGCTGTCAATGTTGATAGCAGTCCAGTCCAGTCCATGCCTAGAGCCAATCAAGGAACAATATTGCTATATTCAGGCATGTCCAGATGAGCGGGTAAGTGCCTCTTGCAGTATCACAAACGAGTTTGAGATGCTGCAAGAGGCATGCTGTGAACAAAAATATGTTCCCTGTGCTGTACATTTACAGTACAGGCTCAAAATTTGATACCTGGAAATCCAACTATAAAAAAAAACCATGGGGGAAAAAAGCGGGGCAAGGCACAGCCCTGGACTGTGCCCTGAAGCAACTAGAGGCTGGGGTCCTCCAATGAGATGCTCTGGTAGTCAGCCAGAGCATCTCTATGGCTGCCCATTGCCCCAGTGCTGCAGCACACTGCCTCCCTGTGCAGGGCAAGGAGCGGTGCAACCTGCAGCTTGATCTGACTGATATCCATCTCCAGGTAATTAGGGACTGAAGTGGGGACTGTGTGGGAGCAAGGGACTGTGGGGGAGAGAAACTGTGTGTAGGGGGCTGCTCAGGAGCGGTAGTCTTCTGCCTGCACCCTGCATGGCCCACAGCCCCCATGAAGCAGAAGCAGCCTTTGGGGCACTCAGGGCCTTAATGGAACAGCCCCCCCTCCCATGGTGTGGGGTAGTGCAGCTCATGCCCGGCCACCTGGTACCCAGTGCTGCCTGTGCCACATTGCAGAGCTCTGGCCCAGCTCAGTGCAGGGCCATCCACCCTCGGCAGTTCCAGGCCCCTTGGTTTGTCACCCACATCCTGGCACTGCTTGCAGTGCAGGGACCATGTGTCATGCCAGGGCGGTCCTGCCTCCACAAGCCCTGTGCACCACTGAGCCAGGATAGTTCCACAGAAGCAAGACTCAGCTCAGTGAGACACATGGTCCCTGAGAGCAGTGCCGGGCCCTGGAAGACAGTCCAAGCAGCCCAGAGCTGCCCAAAGGTGCATGGCCCCATGTTGCACTGTGCTGCACAGGTTCTACTCCAGGCTGGACCTGTGACAACCAGCAAAGGTGGTACTGGGTCTGAGGCAGCCAGGGCCACACTGCATCACAGGGGTCTCAGGCCACAGTGGGCTCTGAGTGCCCGATGGCCACTGCTGCTGGGACGGGCTGTGCTCCCTGAAAGGGGAGAGCTGTGGGCCCTGCAGGGGGGGCAGTCTGTGAGCTGTCTTGGGGGGGGCTGCACCCTGTGGGGAGCAGGGGACCCACTCCTCCTGACCACTCCCCCACACAGGCTCCCCATGCCC